>NC_064922.1:48096944-48408567 GCF_023897955.1 Schistocerca gregaria | reverse complement strand
AGTGTTGATGAAACACAGAAATTGCATTGGGATTGAATACAACACTCACCATGCGCGCTTTCCTCCATGGGAATAATGTCTCAAATAGTCTACGCTTTGATAGTTCCCTGGAAGACCAGTAGTAGTTTCCCATCCACATCTGGATGCATTCTGAAATCTGTGGACCTTCAAAGTGTTAATGAAACACAGAAATTGCATCGGGATTGAATACAACAGTCACCATGCGCACTTGCCTACATTTTAGTAATGTCTCTATCAGTCTACGTTTTGATCGTTCCCTGGAAGACCAGAAGTAGTTTCCGATGCACATCTGGAGGCATTCTCTAATCTGTGGACTGTCAGAGTGTTGATGGAACACAGAAATTGCATCGGGATTGATTACAACAGTCACCATGCGCACTTCCCTCCACGGGAGTAATGTCTCAAACAGTCTACGCTTTGATCGTTCCCTGGAAGACCACTAGTAGTTTCCGATGCACATCTTTGCATTCTGTAATCTGTGGTCCATCAGAGTGTTGATGAAACACAGAAAATGCATCGGGATTGAATACAACAGTCACCATTCGCACTTTCCTCCACAGGAATAACGTCTCAAACAGTCTACGCTTTGATCGTTCCCCGGAAGACCTGTAAGAGTTTCCGATGCACGTCTGGTGGCATACTGTAATCTGTGGACTATGAGAGTGTTGATGAAATACAGAAATTGCATAGGGATTGAATACAACAGTCACCATGCGCACTTGCCTACATTTTAGTAATGTCTCAATCAGTCTACGCTTTGATCGTTCCCTGGATGACCAGTGGTAGTTTTCGATGCACATCTGGAGGCATTCTGTAATCTGTGGACTATCAGAGCATTGATGAAACACAGAAATTGCATTGGGATCGAATACAACAGTCACCTTGCGCACTTTCCTCCATGGGAGTTGTGTCTCAAACAGTCTACGCTTTGATCGTTCCCTGGAAGACCAGAAGAAGTTTCCGATGCACATCTGGAGGCATTCTGTAATCTGTGGACTATCAGAGTGTTGATGGAACACAGAATTTGCATCGGGATTGAATACAACATTCAAAATGCGCACTTTCCTCCACGGGAGTAATGTCTCAAACAGTCTGCGCTTTGACCGCTCCCTGGAAGACCAGTGCTAGTTTCCGATGCACATCTGGGTGCATTCTGTAATCTGTGGACTATCAGAGTGTTGATGAAACACAGAAATTGCATCAGGATTGAATACAACAGTCACCATGCGCTCTTTCCTCCACAGGAGTAATGTCTAAAACAGTCTATGCTTTGATCGTTCCCTGGAAGACCAGTAGTAGTTTCCGATGCACGTATGGTGGCATTCTGTAATCTGTGGAATATCAGAGTGTTGATGAAACACAGAAATTGCATCGGGATTGAATACAACAGTCACCATCCCCACTTTCCTCCATGGGGGTAATGTCTCAAACAGTCTTCGCTTTGAGTTCCCTGGAAAACCTGTGAGAGTTTCCGATGCACGTCTGGTGGTATTCTGTAATCTGTGGACTATCAGAGTGTTGATGAAACACAGAAATTGCATCGGGATTGAATACAACAGTCACCATGCGCACTTCCCTCCACGGAAGTAATGTCTCAAACAGTCTACGCTTTGATCGTTCCCTGGAAGACCAGTAGTAGTTTCCGATGCACATCTGGATGCATTCTGCAATCTGTGGACTATCAGAGTGTTGATGAAACACAGAAATTGCATCGGGATTGAATACAACAGTCAGCATGCGCACTTTCCTCCATGGGAGTGATGTCTGTAACAGTCTACGCTTTGATCGTTCCCTGGAAGACTAGAAGTAGTTTCCGATGCACATCTGGAGGCATTCTGTAATCTGTAAACTATCAGAGTGTTGTTCAAACACAGAAATTGCATCGGGATTGAATACAACAGTCACCATGCGCACTTTCCTCCATGGGAGTAATGTCACAAACAGTCTACGCTTTGATCGTTCCCTGGAAGACCATAAGTAGTTTCCGATGCACGTCTGGAGGGATTCTGTAATCTGTGGACTATCAGAGTGGTGATGAACACAGAAATTGCATCGGGACTGAATACAACGGTCACCATGTGCACATTACTCCATGGGAGTAATGTCTCAAACAGTCTACGCTTTGATCGTTCCCTGGAAGGCCAGTAGTAGTTTCCGATGCACATATGGAGGCATTCTGAAATCTGTGGACTAACTGAGTGTTGATGAAACGCAGAAATTGCATCGGGATTGAATACAACAGTCACCATGCGCACTTTCCTCCATGCGAATAGTGTCTCAAACAGTCTACGCTTTGATCGTTCCCTGGAAGACCAGAAGTAGTTTCCGATGCACATCGGGGTGCATTCTGCAATGTGTGGACTATCGGAGTGTTGATGAAACACAGAAATTGCATCGGGATTAAAGACAACAGTCGAAATGCGCACTTTCCTCTACGGGTGTAATGTCTCAAACAGTCTATGCTTTGATCGTTCCCTGGAAGACCATTAGTAGTTGTCGAAGCACATCTGGTGGCACTCTGTAATCTGAGGACTATCAAAGTGTTGATGAAACACAGAAATTGCATTGGGATTGAATACAACAGTCACCATGCGCACTTTCCTCCAAGGGAGTAGTGTCTCAAACAGTCTACGCTTGGATCGTTCCCTGGAAGACCAGAATTAGTTTCCGATGCACATCTGGAGGCATGTGTAATCTGTGGACTACCAGAGTGTTGATGAAACACAGAAATTGCATCGGGATTAAAGACAACAGTCACCATCCGCACTTTCCTCCATGGGAGTAATGTCTCAAACAGTCTACGCTTTGAGTTCCCTGGAAGACCTGTAAGAGTTTCCGATGCATGTCTGGTGGTATTCTGTAATCTATGGACTATCAGAGTGTTGATGAAACACAGAAATTGCATCGGGATTGAATACAACAGTCACCATGCGCACTTTCCTCCACAGGAATAACGTCTCAAACAGTCTACGCTTTGATCGTTCCCCGGAAGACCTGTAAGAGTTTCCGATTCACGTCTGGTGGCATACTGTAATCTGTGGACTATGAGAGTGTTGATGAAATACAGAAATTGCATAGGGATTGAATACAACAGTCACCATGCGCACTTGCCTACATTTTAGTAATGTCTCAATCAGTCTACGCTTTGATCGTTCCCTGGAAGACCAGTGGTAGTTTTCGATGCACATCTGGAGGCATTCTGTAATCTGTGGACTATCAGAGCATTGATGAAACACAGAAATTGTATTGGGATTGAATACAACAGTCACCTTGCGCACTTTCCTTCATGGGAGTTGTGTCTCAAACAGTCTACGCTTTGATCGTTCCCTGGAAGACCAGAAGAAGTTTCCGATGCACATCTGGAGGCATTCTGTAATCTGTGGACTATCAGAGTGTTGATGGAACACAGAATTTGCATCGGGATTGAATACAACATTCAAAATGCGCACCTTCCTCCACGGGAGTAATGTCTCAAACAGTCTGCGCTTTGACCGCTCCCTGGAAGACCAGTGCTAGTTTCCGATGCACATCTGGGTGCATTCTGTAATCTGTGGACTATCAGAGTGTTGATGAAACACAGAAATTGCATCAGGATTGAATACAACAGTCACCATGCGCTCTTTCCTCCACAAGAGTAATGTCTAAAACAGTCTATGCTTTGATCGTTCCCTGGAAGACCAGTAGTAGTTTCCGATGCACGTATGGTGGCATTCTGTAATCTGTGGAATATCAGAGTGTTGATGAAACACAGAAATTGCATCGGGATTGAATACAACAGTCACCATCCGCACTTTCCTCCATGGGGGTAATGTCTCAAACAGTCTTCGCTTTGAGTTCCCTGGAAAACCTGTAAGAGTTTCCGATGCACGTCTGGCGGTATTCTGTAATCTGTGGACTATCAGAGTGTTGATGAAACACAGAAATTGCATCGGGATTGAATACAACAGTCACCATGCGCACTTTCCTCTATGGGAGTGATGTCTGTAACAGTCTACGCTTTGATCGTTCCCTGGAAGACTAGAAGTAGTTTCCGATGCACATCTGGAGGCATTCTGTAATCTGTAAACTATCAGAGTGTTGTTCAAACACAGAAATTGCATCGGGATTGAATACAACAGTCACCATGCGCACTTTCCTCCATGGGAGTAATGTCACAAACAGTCTACGCTTTGATCGTTCCCTGGAAGACCAGAAGTAGTTTCCGATGCACGTCTGGAGGGATTCTGTAATCTGTGGACTATCAGAGTGTTGATGAACACAGAAATTGCATCGGGACTGAATACAACGGTCACCATGTGCACATTACTCCATGGGAGTAATGTCTCAAACAGTCTACGCTTTGATCGTTCCCTGGAAGGCCAGTAGTAGTTTCCGATGCACATATGGAGGCATTCTGAAATCTGTGGATTAACTGAGTGTTGATGAAACGCAGAAATTGCATCGGGATTGAATACAACAGTCACCATGCGCACTTTCCTCCATGCGAATAGTGTCTCAAATAGTCTACGCTTTGATCGTTCCCTGGAAGACCAGAAGTAGTTTCCGATGCACATCTGGGTGCATTCTGCAATGTGTGGACTATCGGAGTGTTGATGAAACACAGAAATTGCATTGGGATTGAATACAACAGTCAGCATGCGCACTTTCCTATTTGGGAGTAGTGTCTTAAACAGTCAACGATTTGATCGTTCCCTGGAAGACCAGTAGTAGTTTCCGATGCATATCTGGAAGCATTCAGTAATCTGTGAACTACCAGAGTGTTGATGAAACACAGAAATTGCATCGGGATTGAATACAACAGTCACCATGCGCACTTTCCTCCATGGGAGTAATGGCTCAAACAGTCTACCATTTGATCGTTCCCTGGAAGACCAGAAGTAGTTTCCGATGCACATCTTTAGGTAGTCTGTAATCTGTCTACTATCAGAGTGTTGATGGAACACAGAAATTCCATCGGGATTAAATACAACAGTCAACATGCGCACTTTCTTCCACTTGAGTAATGACTCAAACAGTCTATGCTTTGATCGTTACCTGGAACACCAGTAGTAGTTTCCGAAGCACATCTGGTGGCATTCTGTAATCTGTGGACTATCAGAGTGTTGATGAAAAACAGAAAGTGCATCGGGATTGAATACAACAGTCACCATGCCCACTTTCCTCCACGGGAGTAGTGTCTCAAACAGTCTACGCTTTGATCGTTCCCTGGAAGACCAGTAGTAGTTTCCGATGCTCGTCTGGTGGCATTCTGTAATCTGTCGACTATCAGAGTGTTGATAAAACACAGAAATTGCATCGGGAATGAATACAACAGTCACCATCCGCACTTTCCTCCATGGAAGTAATGTCTCAAACAGTCCACGATTTGAGTTCCCTGGAAGACCTGTAAGACTTTCCGATGCACGTCTGGTGGTTTTCTGTAATCTGTGGACTATCAGAGTGTTGACTAAACACAGAAATTGCATCGGGATTGAATACAACAGTCACCATGCGCACTTTCCTCTACGGGAGTAATGTCTCAAACAGTCTACGTTTTTATCGTTCCCTGGAAGACCATTAAGAGGTTCCGATGCACGTGTGGTGGCATTCTGTAAGCTGTTGACTATCAGAGTGTTGATGAAACACAGAAATTGCATCGGAATTGAATACAACGCTCACCATGCGCACTTTCCTCCATGGGAATAATGTCTCAAATAGTCTACGCTTTGATAGTTCCCTGGAAGACCAGTAGTAGTTTCCCATGCACATCTGGATGCATTCTGAAATCTGTGGACCTTCAAAGTGTTAATGAAACACAGAAATTGCATCGGGATTGAATACAACAGTCACCATGCGCACTTTCCTACATTTTATAATGTCTTAATCAGTCTACGTTTTGATCGTTCCCTGGTAGACCAGAAGTAGTTTCCGATGCACATCTGGAGGCATTCTGTAATCAGTGGACTGTCAGAGTGTTGATGGAACACAGAAATTGCATCGGGATTGATTACAACAGTCACCATGCGCACTTCCATCCACGGGAGTAATGTCTCAAACAGTCTACGCTTTGATCGTTCCCCGGAAGACCTGTAAGAGTTTCCGATGCTCGTCTGGTGGCATACTGTAATCTGTGGACTATGAGAGTGTTGATGAAATACAGAAATTGCATAGGGATTGAATACAACAGTCACCATGGGCACTTGCCCACATTTTAGTAATGTCTCAATCAGTCTACGCTTTGATCGTTCCCTGGAAGACCAGTGGTAGTTTTCGATGCACATCTGGAGGCATTCTGTAATCTGTGGACTATCAGAGCATTGATGAAACACAGAAATTGCATTGGGATTGAATAGAACAGTCACCTTGCGCACTTTCCTCCATGGGAGTTGTGTCTCAAACAGTCTATTCTTTGATCGTTCCCTGGAAGACCAGAAGAAGTTTCCGATGCACATCTGGAGGCATTCTGTAATCTGTGGACTATCAGAGTGTTGATGGAACACAGAATTTGCATCGGGATTGAATACAACAGTCAAAATGCGCCCTTTCCTCCAAGGGAGTAATGTCTCAAACAGTCTACGCTTTGACCGATCCCTGGAAGACCAGTAGTAGTTTCCGATGCACATCTGGATGCATTCTGCAATCTGTGGACTATCAGAGTGTTGATGAAACACAGAAATTGCATCGGGATTGAATACAACAGTCACCATGAGCACTTCCCTCCATGGGAGTAATGTCTCTAACAGTCTACGCTTTGATCGTTCCCAGTAAGACCAGTAGTAGATGCCCATGAACATCTGGAGGCAATCTGTAATTTTTGGAGTATCAGAGTGTTGATGAAACACAGAAATTGCATCGGGATTCAATACAACAGTCACCATGCGCACATTCTTCCACTTGAGTAATGAATCAAACAGGCTATGCTTTGATCGTTCCCTTTAAGACCAGTAGTAGTTTCCGAAGCACATCTGGTGGCATTCTGTAATCTGTGGACTATCAGAGTGTTGATGAAACGCAGAAATTGCATCGGGATTGAATACAACAGTCACCATGCCCACTTCCCTCCACGGGAGTAATGTCTCAAACAGTCTACGCTTTGATCGTTCCCTGGAAGGCCTGTAGTAGTTTCTGATGCACGTCTGGTGGCATTCTGTAATCTGTGGACTATCAGAGTGTTGATGAAACATAGAAATTGCATCAGGATTGAATACAACAGTCACCATCCGCACTTTCCTCAACGGGAGTAATGTCTCAAACAGTCTATGCTTTGATCGTTCCCTGGAAGACCAGTATCAGTTTCAGATGCACATCTGGGTGCATTCTGTAATCTGTGGACTATCAGAGTGTTGTTAAAACCCAGAAATTGCATCGGGATTGATTACAACAGTCACCATGCGCACTTTCCTCTACGGGAGTAATGTCTCAAACAGTCTACGTTTTACTCGTTCCCTGGAAGACCAGTAAGAGTTTCCGATGCACGTGTGGTGGCATTCTGTAAGCTGTTGACTATCAGAGTGTTGATGAAACACAGAAATTGCATCGGGATTGAATACAACAGTCACCATGCCCACTTCCCTCCACGGGAGTAATGTCTCAAACAGTCTACGCTTTGATCGTTCCCTGGAAGACCAGTAGTAGTTTCCGATGCACGTCTGGTGGCATTCTGTAATCTGTGGACTATCAGAGTGTTGATGAAACACAGAAATTGCATCGGGATTGAATACAACAATCACCATCCGCAATTTCCTCCATGGGAGTAATGTCTCAAACAGACTACACTTTGAGTTCCGTGGAAGACCTGTAAGAGTTTCCGATGCACGTCTGGTGGTATACTGTAATCTGTGGACTTTCAGAGTGTTGATGAGACACAGAAATTGCATCGGCATTGAATACAACAGTCACCATGCCCACTTCCCTCCACGGGAGTAATGTCTCAAACAGACTACGCTTTGAGTTCCCTGGAAGACCTGTAAGAGTTTCCGATGCACGTCTGGTGGTATTCTGTAATCTGTGGACTATCAGAGTGTTGATGAAACACAGAAATTGCATCGGGATTGAATACAACAGTCACCATGCGCACTTCCCTCCACGGGAGTAATGTCTCAAAGAGTCTACGCTTTGATCGTACCCTGGAAGACCAGTAGTAGTTTCCGATGGACATCTGGAGGCATTCTGTAATCTGTGGACTATCAGAGCGTTGATGAAACACAGAAATTGCATTGGAATTGAATACAACAGTCACCATGCGGACTTGCCCACATTTTAGTAATGTCTCAATCAGTCTACGCTTTGATCGTTCCCTGGAAGACCAGTGGTAGTTTCCGATGCACATCTGGAGGCATTCTGTAATCTGTGGACTATCAGAGCGTTGATGAAACACAGAAATTGCATTGGAATTGAATACAACAGTCACCATGCGCACTTTATTCCATGGGAGTAGTGTCTCAAACAGTCTACGCTTTGATCGTTCCCTGGAAGACCAGAAGTACTTTCCGATGCACATCTATAGGCATTCTGAAATCTGTGGACTATAAGAGTGTTGATGGAACACAGAAACTGGATCGGGATTGAATACAACAGTCTCATTGCGCACTTTCCTCCATGGGTGTAATGTCTTAAATTGTCTACGCTTTGATCGTTCCCTGGAAGACCTGTAAGAGTTTCCGATGCACGTCTGGTGGCATTCTGTAATCTGTGGACTATCAGAGTGTTGATGAAACACAGAATTTGCATTGGGATTGAATACACCAGTCACCATGCGCACTTCCCTCCACGGAAGTAATGTCTCAAACAGTCTACGTTTTGATCGTTCCCTGGAAGACCACTAGTAGTTTCCGATGCACATCTTGGCATTCTGTAATCTGTGGTACATCAGAGTGTTGATGAAACACAGAAATTACATCGGGATTGAATACAACAGTCACCATGCGCACTTGCTTACATTTTAGTAATGTCTCAATCAGTCTACGCTTTGATCGTTCCCTGGAAGACCAGTGGTAGTTTTCGATGCACATCTTTAGGGTTTCTGTAATCTGTGGACTATCAGAGCGTTGATGAAACACAGAAATTGCATTGGGATTGAATACAACAGTCACCATGCGCACTTTCCTCAATGGGAGTAGTGTCTCAAACAGTCTACGCTTTGATCGTTCACGGGAAGACCAGTAGTAGTTTCCGATGCACATCTGTAGGCATTCTGTAATCTGTGGACTATCAGAGTCTTGATGGAACACAGAAATTGTATCTGGATTGAATACAACAGTCACCATGCGCTCTTTCCTCCACAGGAGTAATGTCTCAAACAGTCTACGATTTGATCGTTCCCTTTAAGACCAGTAGTAGTTTCCGATGCACATCTGGTTGCATTCCTTAATCTGTAGACTATCAGAGTGTTGATGAAACACAGAAATTGCACCGGGATTGAATACAACAGTCTCCATGCGCACTTTCCTCCATGGGAGTAATGTCTCAAACAGTCTGCGTTTTGATCGTTCCCTGGAAGACCAGTAGTAGTTTCCGATGCACATCTGGTGGCATTCCTTAATCTGTAGACTATCAGAGTGTTGATGAAACACAGAAATTGCACCAGGATTGAATACATCAGTCTCCATGCGCACTTTCCTCCGTGGGAGTAATGTCTCAATCAGTCTACACTTTGATCGTTCCCTGGAAGACCAGTGGTAGTTTTCGATGCACATCTTTAGGCATTCTGTAATCTGTGGACTATCAGAGCGTTGATGAAACACAGAAATTGCATTGGGATTGAATACAACAGTCACCATGCGCACTTTCCTTCATGGGAGTAGTGTCTCAAACAGTCTACGCTTTGATCGTTCACTGGAAGACCAGTAGTAGTTCTTGATGCACATTGGGTGCATTCTGTAATCTGTGGACTATCAAAGTGTTGATGAAATACAGAAATTGCACCGGGATTGAATACAACAGTCTCCATGCGCACTTTCCTCCATGGGAGTAATGTCTCAAACAGTCTGCGTTTTGATCGTTCCCTGGAAGACCAGTAGTAGTTTCCGATGCACATCTGGGTGCATTCTGTATTCTGTGGACTATCAGAGTGTTGATGAAACACAAAATTGCACAGGATTGAATACAACAGTCACCATGCGCTCTTTCCTCCACAGGAGTAATGTCTCAAACAGACTACGCTTTGATAGTTCCCTGGAAGACCAGTAGAAGTTTCCGATGCACATCTGGATGCATTCTCTAATCTGTGGACTATCAGAGTGTTGATGAAACTTAGAAATTGCATCGGGATTGAATACAACAGTCTCCATCCGCACTTTCCTCAATGGGAGTAATGTCTCAAACAGTCTACGCTTTGAGTTCCTTGGAAGACCTGTAAGAGTTTCCGATGCACATCTGGTGGTATTCTGTAATCTGTAGACTATCAGAGTGTTGATGAAACACAGAAATAGCATCGGGATTGAATACAACAGTCACCATGCGCACTTCCCTCCACGGGAGTAATGTCTCAAACAGTCTACGCTTTGATCGTTCCCTGGAAGACCAGTAGTAGTTTCCGATGCACATCTGGATGCATTCTGTAATCTTTGGACTATCAGAGTGTTGATAAAACACAGAAATTGCATCGGGATTTAATACAACAGTCACCATGCGCACTTTCCTCCATGGGAGTAATGTCTCTAACAGTCTACGCTTTGATCGTTCCCAGAAAGACCAGTAGTAGATGCAGATGAACATCTGGAGGCAATCTGTAATCTGTGGAGTATCAGAGTGTTGATGAAACACAGAAGTTTCATCGGGATTGAATACAACAGTCACCTTGCGCACTTTCCTCCATGGGAGTAGTTTCTCAAACAGTGAACGCTTTGAACGTTCCCTGAAAGACCAGTAATAGTTTCCGATGCACATCTGGAAGCATTCTGTAATCTGTGGACTATCAGAGTGTTGATGAAACGCAGAAATTGCATCGGGATTGAATACAACAGTCACCATGCCCACTTCCCTCCACCGGAGTAATGTCTCAAACAGTCTACGCTTTGAGTTCCCTGGAAGACCTGTAAGAGTTTCCGATGCACGTCTGGTGGTATTCTGTAATCTGTGGACTATCAGAGTGTTGATGAAAAACAGAACTTGCATCGGGATTGAATACAACAGTCACCATGCGCACTTTCCTCCATGGGAGTAATGTCTCTAACAGTCTACGCTTTGATCGTTCCCACGAAGACTAGTAGTAGATGCCGATGAACATCTGGAGGCAATCTGTAATCTGTGGAGTATCAGAGTGTTGATGAAACACAGAATTTGCATCGGGATTGAATACAACAGTCACCATGCGCACTTTCCTCCATGGGAGTAGTGACTCAAATAGTCAACGCTATGATCGTTCCCTGGAAGACCAGTAGTAGTTTCCGATGCACATCTGGATGCATTCTGTAATCTGTGGACTACCAGAGTGTTGATGAAACACAGAAATTGCATCGGGATTGAATACAACAGTCACCATGCGCACTTTCCTCCATGGGAGTAATGTCTCAAACAGTCTACGCCTTGATCGTTCCCTGGAAGACCAGAAGAAGTTTCCGATGCACATCTGGAGGAATTCTGTAATCTCTCTACTATTAGAGTGTTGATGGAACACAGAAATTCCATCGGGACTCAATACAACAGTCACCATGCGCACTTTCTTCCACTTCAGTAATGACTCAAACAGGCAAGCTTTGATCGTTCCCTGGAAGACCAGTAGTAGATTCCGAAGCACATCTGGTGGCATTCTGTAATCTGTGGACTATCAGAGTGTTGATGAAACGCAGAAATTGCATCGGGATTGAATACAACAGTCACCATCTGCACTTTCCTCCATTGGAGTAATGTCTCAAACAGTCTACGCTTTGAGTTCCCTGGAAGACCTGTAAGAGTTTCCGATGCACGTCTGGTGGTATTCTGTAATCTTTGGACTATCAGAGTGTTGATGAAACACAGAAATTGCATCGGGATTGAATACAACAGTCACCATGCCCACTTCCCTCCACGGGAGTAATGTCTCAAACAGTCTACGCTTTGATCGTTCCCTGGAAGACCAGTAGTAGTTTCCGATGCACGTCTGGTGGCATTCTGTAATCTGTGGACTATCAGAGTGTTGATGAAACACAGAAATTGCATCGGGATTGAATACAACAATCACCATCCGCAATTTCCTCCATGGGAGTAATGTCTCAAACAGACTACACTTTGAGTTCCGTGGAAGACCTGTAAGAGTTTCCGATGCACGTCTGGTGGTATACTGTAATCTGTGGACTTTCAGAGTGTTGATGAGACACAGAAATTGCATCGGCATTGAATACAACAGTCACCATGCCCACTTCCCTCCACGGGAGTAATGTCTCAAACAGACTACGCTTTGAGTTCCCTGGAAGACCTGTAAGAGTTTCCGATGCACGTCTGGTGGTATTCTGTAATCTGTGGACTATCAGAGTGTTGATGAAACACAGAAATTGCATCGGGATTGAATACAACAGTCACCATGCGCACTTCCCTCCACGGGAGTAATGTCTCAAAGAGTCTACGCTTTGATCGTACCCTGGAAGACCAGTAATAGTTTCCGATGGACATCTGGAGGCATTCTGTAATCTGTGGACTATCAGAGCGTTGATGAAACACAGAAATTGCACCGGGATTGAATACAACAGTCTCCATGCGCACTTTCCTCCATGGGAGTAATGTCTCAAACAGTCTGCGTTTTGATCGTTCCCTGGAAGACCAGTAGTAGTTTCCGATGCACATCTGGTGGCATTCCTTAATCTGTAGACTATCAGAGTGTTGATGAAACACAGAAATTGCACCGGGATTGAATACATCAGTCTCCATGCGCACTTTCCTCCGTGGGAGTAATGTCTCAATCAGTCTACACTTTGATCGTTCCCTGGAAGACCAGTGGTAGTTTTCGATGCACATCTTTAGGCATTCTGTAATCTGTGGACTATCAGAGCGTTGATGAAACACAGAAATTGCATTGGGATTGAATACAACAGTCACCATGCGCACTTTCCTTCATGGGAGTAGTGTCTCAAACAGTCTACGCTTTGATCGTTCACTGGAAGACCAGTAGTAGTTCTTGATGCACATTGGGTGCATTCTGTAATCTGTGGACTATCAAAGTGTTGATGAAATACAGAAATTGCACCGGGATTGAATACAACAGTCTCCATGCGCACTTTCCTCCATGGGAGTAATGTCTCAAACAGTCTGCGTTTTCATCGTTCCCTGGAAGACCAGTAGTAGTTTCCGATGCACATCTGGGTGCATTCTGTATTCTGTGGACTATCAGAGTGTTGATGAAACACAAAATTGCACAGGATTGAATACAACAGTCACCATGCGCTCTTTCCTCCACAGGAGTAATGTCTCAAACAGACTACGCTTTGATAGTTCCCTGGAAGACCAGTAGAAGTTTCCGATGCACATCTGGATGCATTCTGTAATCTGTGGACTATCAGAGTGTTGATGAAACTTAGAAATTGCATCGGGATTGAATACAACAGTCTCCATCCGCACTTTCCTCAATGGGAGTAATGTCTCAAACAGTCTACGCTTTGAGTTCCTTGGAAGACCTGTAAGAGTTTCCGATGCACATCTGGTGGTATTCTGTAATCTGTAGACTATCAGAGTGTTGATGAAACACAGAAATAGCATCGGGATTGAATACAACAGTCACCATGCGCACTTCCCTCCACGGGAGTAATGTCTCAAACAGTCTACGCTTTGATCGTTCCCTGGAAGACCAGTAGTAGTTTCCGATGCACATCTGGATGCATTCTGTAATCTTTGGACTATCAGAGTGTTGATAAAACACAGAAATTGCATCGGGATTTAATACAACAGTCACCATGCGCACTTTCCTCCATGGGAGTAATGTCTCTAACAGTCTACGCTTTGATCGTTCCCAGAAAGACCAGTAGTAGATGCAGATGAACATCTGGAGGCAATCTGTAATCTGTGGAGTATCAGAGTGTTGATGAAACACAGAAGTTTCATCGGGATTGAATACAACAGTCACCTTGCGCACTTTCCTCCATGGGAGTAGTTTCTCAAACAGTGAACGCTTTGAACGTTCCCTGAAAGACCAGTAATAGTTTCCGATGCACATCTGGAAGCATTCTGTAATCTGTGGACTATCAGAGTGTTGATGAAACGCAGAAATTGCATCGGGATTGAATACAACAGTCACCATGCCCACTTCCCTCCACCGGAGTAATGTCTCAAACAGTCTACGCTTTGAGTTCCCTGGAAGACCTGTAAGAGTTTCCGATGCACGTCTGGTGGTATTCTGTAATCTGTGGACTATCAGAGTGTTGATGAAAAACAGAACTTGCATCGGGATTGAATACAACAGTCACCATGCGCACTTTCCTCCATGGGAGTAATGTCTCTAACAGTCTACGCTTTGATCGTTCCCACGAAGACTAGTAGTAGATGCCGATGAACATCTGGAGGCAATCTGTAATCTGTGGAGTATCAGAGTGTTGATGAAACACAGAATTTGCATCGGGATTGAATACAACAGTCACCATGCGCACTTTCCTCCATGGGAGTAGTGACTCAAATAGTCAACGCTATGATCGTTCCCTGGAAGACCAGTAGTATTTTCCGATGCACATCTGGATGCATTCTGTAATCTGTGGACTACCAGAGTGTTGATGAAACACAGAAATTGCATCGGGATTGAATACAACAGTCACCATGCGCACTTTCCTCCATGGGAGTAATGTCTCAAACAGTCTACGCCTTGATCGTTCCCTGGAAGACCAGAAGAAGTTTCCGATGCACATCTGGAGGAATTCTGTAATCTCTCTACTATTAGAGTGTTGATGGAACACAGAAATTCCATCGGGACTCAATACAACAGTCACCATGCGCACTTTCTTCCACTTCAGTAATGACTCAAACAGGCAAGTTTTGATCGTTCCCTGGAAGACCAGTAGTAGATTCCGAAGCACATCTGGTGGCATTCTGTAATCTGTGGACTATCAGAGTGTTGATGAAACGCAGAAATTGCATCGGGATTGAATACAACAGTCACCATCCGCACTTTCCTCCATTGGAGTAATGTCTCAAACAGTCTACGCTTTGAGTTCCCTGGAAGACCTGTAAGAGTTTCCGATGCACGTCTGGTGGTATTCTGTAATCTTTGGACTATCAGAGTGTTGATGAAACACAGAAATTGCATCGGGATTGAATACAACAGTCACCATGCGCACCTTCCCCCATGGGAGTAATGTCTCTAACAGTCTACGCTTTGATCTTTCCCAGGAAGACCAGTAGTAGATGCCGATGAACATCTGCAGGCAATCTGTAATCTGTGGAGTATCAGAGTGTTGATGAAACACAGAAATTGCATCGGGATTGAATACAACAGTCACCATGCCTACTTCCCTCCACGGGAGTAATGTCTCAAACAGTCCACGCTTTGATCGTTCCCTGGAAGACCAGTAGTAGTTTCCGATGCACGTCTGGTGGCATTCTGTAATCTGTGCACTATCAGAGTGTTGATGAAACACAGAAATTGCATCAGGATTGAAAACAACAGTCACCATCCGCACTTTCCTCCATGGGAGTAATGTCTCTAACAGTCTACGCTTTGATCGTTCCCAGAAAGACCAGTAGTAGATGCAGATGAACATCTGGAGGCAATCTGTAATCTGTGGAGTATCAGAGTGTTGATGAAACACAGAAGTTTCATCGGGATTGAATACAACAGTCACCTTGCGCACTTTCCTCCATGGGAGTAGTTTCTCAAACAGTGAACGCTTTGAACGTTCCCTGAAAGACCAGTAATAGTTTCCGATGCACATCTGGAAGCATTCTGTAATCTGTGGACTATCAGAGTGTTGATAAAACACAGAAATTGCATCGGGATTTAATACAACAGTCACCATGCGCACTTTCCTCCATGGGAGTAATGTCTCTAACAGTCTACGCTTTGATCGTTCCCAGAAAGACCAGTAGTAGATGCAGATGAACATCTGGAGGCAATCTGTAATCTGTGGAGTATCAGAGTGTTGATGAAACACAGAAGTTTCATCGGGATTGAATACAACAGTCACCTTGCGCACTTTCCTCCATGGGAGTAGTTTCTCAAACAGTGAACGCTTTGAACGTTCCCTGAAAGACCAGTAATAGTTTCCGATGCACATCTGGAAGCATTCTGTAATCTGTGGACTATCAGAGTGTTGATGAAACGCAGAAATTGCATCGGGATTGAATACAACAGTCACCATGCCCACTTCCCTCCACCGGAGTAATGTCTCAAACAGTCTACGCTTTGAGTTCCCTGGAAGACCTGTAAGAGTTTCCGATGCACGTCTGGTGGTATTCTGTAATCTGTGGACTATCAGAGTGTTGATGAAAAACAGAACTTGCATCGGGATTGAATACAACAGTCACCATGCGCACTTTCCTCCATGGGAGTAATGTCTCTAACAGTCTACGCTTTGATCGTTCCCACGAAGACTAGTAGTAGATGCCGATGAACATCTGGAGGCAATCTGTAATCTGTGGAGTATCAGAGTGTTGATGAAACACAGAATTTGCATCGGGATTGAATACAACAGTCACCATGCGCACTTTCCTCCATGGGAGTAGTGACTCAAAAAGTCAACGCTATGATCGTTCCCTGGAAGACCAGTAGTATTTTCCGATGCACATCTGGATGCATTCTGTAATCTGTGGACTACCAGAGTGTTGATGAAACACAGAAATTGCATCGGGATTGAATACAACAGTCACCATGCGCACTTTCCTCCATGGGAGTAATGTCTCAAACAGTCTACGCCTTGATCGTTCCCTGGAAGACCAGAAGAAGTTTCCGATGCACATCTGGAGGAATTCTGTAATCTCTCTACTATTAGAGTGTTGATGGAACACAGAAATTCCATCGGGACTCAATACAACAGTCACCATGCGCACTTTCTTCCACTTCAGTAATGACTCAAACAGGCAAGCTTTGATCGTTCCCTGGAAGACCAGTAGTAGATTCCGAAGCACATCTGGTGGCATTCTGTAATCTGTGGACTATCAGAGTGTTGATGAAACGCAGAAATTGCATCGGGATTGAATACAACAGTCACCATCCGCACTTTCCTCCATTGGAGTAATGTCTCAAACAGTCTACGCTTTGAGTTCCCTGGAAGACCTGTAAGAGTTTCCGATGCACGTCTGGTGGTATTCTGTAATCTTTGGACGATCAGAGTGTTGATGAAACACAGAAATTGCATCGGGATTGAATACAACAGTCACCATGCGCACCTTCCCCCATGGGAGTAATGTCTCTAACAGTCTACGCTTTGATCTTTCCCAGGAAGACCAGTAGTAGATGCCGATGAACATCTGCAGGCAATCTGCAATCTGTGGAGTATCAGAGTGTTGATGAAACACAGAAATTGCATCGGGATTGAATACAACAGTCACCATGCCTACTTCCCTCCACGGGAGTAATGTCTCAAACAGTCCACGCTTTGATCGTTCCCTGGAAGACCAGTAGTAGTTTCCGATGCACGTCTGGTGGCATTCTGTAATCTGTGCACTATCAGAGTGTTGATGAAACACAGAAATTGCATCAGGATTGAAAACAACAGTCACCATCCGCACTTTCCTCCATGGGAGTAATGTCTCAAACAGTCTACGCTTTAAGTTCCCTGAAAGACATGTAAGAGTTTCCGATGCACGTCTGGTGGTATTCTGTAATCTGTGGACTATCAGAGTGTTGATGAAACACAGAAATTGCATCGGGATTCAATACAACAGTCACCATGCGCACTTCCCTCCACGGGAGTAATGTCTCAAACAGTCTACGCTTAGATCGTACCCTGGAAGACCAGTAGTAGTTTCCGATGGACATCTGAATGCATTCTGTAATCTGTGGACCTTCAAAGTGTTAATGAAACACAGAAATTGCATCGCTATTGAATACAACAGTCACCATGCGCACTTTCCTCTACGGGAGTAATGTCTCAAACAGTCTACGTTTTACTCGTTCCCTGGAAGACCAGTAAGAGTTTCCGATGCACGTGTGGTGGCATTCTGTAAGCTGTTGACTATCAGAGTGTTGATGAAACACAGAAATTGCATCGGGATTGAATACAACAGTCACCATGCCCACTTCCCTCCACGGGAGTAATGTCTCAAACAGTCTACGCTTTGATCGTTCCCTGGAAGACCAGTAGTAGTTTCCGATGCACGTCTGGTGGCATTCTGTAATCTGTGGACTATCAGAGTGTTGATGAAACACAGAAATTGCATCGGGATTGAATACAACAATCACCATCCGCAATTTCCTCCATGGGAGTAATGTCTCAAACAGACTACACTTTGAGTTCCGTGGAAGACCTGTAAGAGTTTCCGATGCACGTCTGGTGGTATACTGTAATCTGTGGACTTTCAGAGTGTTGATGAGACACAGAAATTGCATCGGCATTGAATACAACAGTCACCATGCCCACTTCCCTCCACGGGAGTAATGTCTCAAACAGACTACGCTTTGAGTTCCCTGGAAGACCTGTAAGAGTTTCCGATGCACGTCTGGTGGTATTCTGTAATCTGTGGACTATCAGAGTGTTGATGAAACACAGAAATTGCATCGGGATTGAATACAACAGTCACCATGCGCACTTCCCTCCACGGGAGTAATGTCTCAAAGAGTCTACGCTTTGATCGTACCCTGGAAGACCAGTAATAGTTTCCGATGGACATCTGGAGGCATTCTGTAATCTGTGGACTATCAGAGCGTTGATGAAACACAGAAATTGCATTGGAATTGAATACAACAGTCACCATGCGGACTTGCCCACATTTTAGTAATGTCTCAATCAGTCTACGCTTTGATCGTTCCCTGGAAGACCAGTGGTAGTTTCCGATGCACATCTGGAGGCATTCTGTAATCTGTGGACTATCAGAGCGTTGATGAAACACAGAAATTGCATTGGAATTGAATACAACAGTCACCATGCGCACTTTATTCCATGGGAGTAGTGTCTCAAACAGTCTACGCTTTGATCGTTCCCTGGAAGACCAGAAGTACTTTCCGATGCACATCTATAGGCATTCTGAAATCTGTGGACTATAAGAGTGTTGATGGAACACAGAACATGGATCGGGATTGAATACAACAGTCTGATTGCGCACTTTCCTCCATGGGTGTAATGTCTTAAATTGTCTACGCTTTGATCGTTCCCTGGAAGACCTGTAAGAGTTTCCGATGCACGTCTGGTGGCATTCTGTAATCTGTGGACTATCAGAGTGTTGATGAAACACAGAATTTGCATCGGGATTGAATACAACAGTCACCATGCGCACTTCCCTCCACGGAAGTAATGTCTCAAACAGTCTACGTTTTGATCGTTCCCTGGAAGACCACTAGTAGTTTCCGATGCACATCTTGGCATTCTGTAATCTGTGGTACATCAGAGTGTTGATGAAACACAGAAATTACATCGGGATTGAATACAACAGTCACCATGCGCACTTGCTTACATTTTAGTAATGTCTCAATCAGTCTACGCTTTGATCGTTCCCTGGAAGACCAGTGGTAGTTTTCGATGCACATCTTTAGGGTTTCTGTAATCTGTGGACTATCAGAGCGTTGATGAAACACAGAAATTGCATTGGGATTGAATACAACAGTCACCATGCGCACTTTCCTCAATGGGAGTAGTGTCTCAAACAGTCTACGCTTTGATCGTTCACGGGAAGACCAGTAGTAGTTTCCGATGCACATCTGTAGGCATTCTGTAATCTGTGGACTATCAGAGTCTTGATGGAACACAGAAATTGTATCTGGATTGAATACAACAGTCACCATGCGCTCTTTCCTCCACAGGAGTAATGTCTCAAACAGTCTACGATTTGATCGTTCCCTTTAAGACCAGTAGTAGTTTCCGATGCACATCTGGTTGCATTCCTTAATCTGTAGACTATCAGAGTGTTGATGAAACACAGAAATTGCACCGGGATTGAATACAACAGTCTCCATGCGCACTTTCCTCCATGGGAGTAATGTCTCAAACAGTCTGCGTTTTGATCGTTCCCTGGAAGACCAGTAGTAGTTTCCGATGCACATCTGGTTGCATTCCTTAATCTGTAGACTATCAGCGTGTTGATGAAACACAGAAATTGCACCGGGATTGAATACATCAGTCTCCATGATCACTTTCCTCCGTGGGAGTAATGTCTCAATCAGTCTACACTTTGATCGTTCCCTGGAAGACCAGTGGTAGTTTTCGATGCACATCTTTAGGCATTCTGTAATCTGTGGACTATCAGAGCGTTGATGAAACACAGAAATTGCATTGGGATTGAATACAACAGTCACCATGCGCACTTTCCTTCATGGGAGTAGTGTCCCAAACAGTCTACGCTTTGATCGTTCACTGGAAGACCAGTAGTAGTTTTTGATGCACATTGGGTGCATTCTGTAATCTGTGGACTATCAAAGTGTTGATGAAATACAGAAATTGCACCGGGATTGAATACAACAGTCTCCATGCGCACTTTCCTCCATGGGAGTAATGTCTCAAAGAGTCTGCGTTTTGATCGTTCCCTGGAAGACCAGTAGTAGTTTCCGATGCACATCTGGGTGCATTCTGTAATCTGTGGACTATCAGAGTGTTGATGAAACACAAAATTGCACAGGATTGAATACAACAGTCACCATGCGCTCTTTCCTCCACAGGAGTAATGTCTCAAACAGACTACGCTTTGATAGTTCCCTGGAAGACCAGTAGAAGTTTCCGATGCACGTATGGTGGCATTCTGTAATCTGTGGACTATCAGAGTGTTGATGAAACTTAGAAATTCCATCGGGATTGAATACAACAGTCTCCATCCGCACTTTCCTCCATGGGAGTAATGTCTCAAACACTCTACGCTTTGAGTTCCCTGGAAGACCTGTAAGAGTTTCCGATGCACATCTGGTGGTATTCTGTAATCTGTAGACTATCAGAGTGTTGATGAAACACAGAAATAGCATCGGGATTGAATACAACAGTCACCATGCGCACTTCCCTCCACGGGAGTAATGTCTCAAACAGTCTACGCTTTGATCGTTCCCTGGAAGACCAGTAGTAGTTTCCGATGCACATCTGGATGCATTCTGTAATCTTTGGACTATCAGAGTGTTGATAAAACACAGAAATTGCATCGGGATTTAATACAACAGTCACCATGCGCACTTTCCTCCATGGGAGTAATGTCTCTAACAGTCTACGCTTTGATCGTTCCCAGAAAGACCAGTAGTAGATGCAGATGAACATCTGGAGGCAATCTGTAATCTGTGGAGTATCAGAGTGTTGATGAAACACAGAAGTTTCATCGGGATTGAATACAACAGTCACCTTGCGCACTTTCCTCCATGGGAGTAGTGTCTCAAACAGTGAACGCTTTGAACGTTCCCTGAAAGACCAGTAATAGTTTCCGATGCACATCTGGAAGCATTCTGTAATCTGTGGACTATCAGAGTGTTGATGAAACGCAGAAATTGCATCGGGATTGAATACAACAGTCACCATGCCCACTTCCCTCCACCGGAGTAATGTCTCAAACAGTCTACGCTTTGAGTTCCCTGGAAGACCTGTAAGAGTTTCCGATGCACGTCTGGTGGTATTCTGTAATCTGTGGACTATCAGAGTGTTGATGAAAAACAGAAATTGCATCGGGATTGAATACAACAGTCACCATGCGCACTTTCCTCCATGGGAGTAATGTCTCTAACAGTCTACGCTTTGATCGTTCCCAGGAAGACTAGTAGTAGATGCCGATGAACATCTGGAGGCAATCTGTAATCTGTGGAGTATCTGAGTGTTGATGAAACACAGAATTTGCATCGGGATTGAATACAACAGTCACCATGCGCACTTTCCTCCATGGGAGTAGTGACTCAAACAGTCAACGCTATGATCGTTCCCTGGAAGACCAGTGGTAGTTTCCGATGCACATCTGGAGGCATTCTGTAATCTGTGGACTATCAGAGCGTTGATGAAACACAGAAATTTCATTGGAATTGAATACAACAGTCACCATGCGCACTTTATTCCATGGGAGTAGTGTCTCAAACAGTCTACGCTTTGATCGTTCCCTGAAAGACCAGAAGTACTTTCCGATGCACATCTATAGGCATTCTGAAATCTGTGGACTATAAGAGTGTTGATGGAACACAGAAACTGGATCGGGATTGAATACAACAGTCTGATTGCGCACTTTCCTCCATAGGTGTAATGTCTTAAATTGTCTACGCTTTGATCGTTCCCTGGAAGACCTGTAAGAGTTTCCGATGCACGTCTGGTGGCATTCTGTAATCTGTGGACTATCAGAGTGTTGATGAAACACAGAATTTGCATCGGGATTGAATACAACAGTCACCATGCGCACTTCCCTCCACGGAAGTAATGTCTCAAACAGTCTACGTTTTGATCGTTCCCTGGAAGACCACTAGTAGTTTCCGATGCACATCTTGGCATTCTGTAATCTGTGGTACATCAGAGTGTTGATGAAACACAGAAATTACATCGGGATTGAATACAACAGTCACCATGCGCACTTGCTTACATTTTAGTAATGTCTCAATCAGTCTACGCTTTGATCGTTCCCTGGAAGACCAGTGGTAGTTTTCGATGCACATCTTTAGGGTTTCTGTAATCTGTGGACTATCAGAGCGTTGATGAAACACAGAAATTGCATTGGGATTGAATACAACAGTCACCATGCGCACTTTCCTCAATGGGAGTAGTGTCTCAAACAGTCTACGCTTTGATCGTTCACGGGAAGACCAGTAGTAGTTTCCGATGCACATCTGTAGGCATTCTGTAATCTGTGGACTATCAGAGTCTTGATGGAACACAGAAATTGTATCTGGATTGAATACAACAGTCACCATGCGCTCTTTCCTCCACAGGAGTAATGTCTCAAACAGTCTACGATTTGATCGTTCCCTTTAAGACCAGTAGTAGTTTCCGATGCACATCTGGTTGCATTACTTAATCTGTAGACTATCAGAGTGTTGATGAAACACAGAAATTGCACCGGGATTGAATACAACAGTCTCCATGCGCACTTTCCTCCATGGGAGTAATGTCTCAAACAGTCTGCGTTTTGATCGTTCCCTGGAAGACCAGTAGTAGTTTCCGATGCACATCTGGTGGCATTCCTTAATCTGTAGACTATCAGAGTGTTGATGAAATACAGAAATTGCACCGGGATTGAATACATCAGTCTCCATGCGCACTTTCCTCCGTGGGAGTAATGTCTCAATCAGTCTACACTTTGATCGTTCCCTGGAAGACCAGTGGTAGTTTTCGATGCACATCTTTAGGCATTCTGTAATCTGTGGACTATCAGAGCGTTGATGAAACACAGAAATTGCATTGGGATTGAATACAACAGTCACCATGCGCACTTTCCTTCATGGGAGTAGTGTCTCAAACAGTCTACGCTTTGATCGTTCACTGGAAGACCAGTAGTAGTTTTTGATGCACATTGGGTGCATTCTGTAATCTGTGGACTATCAAAGTGTTGATGAAATACAGAAATTGCACCGGGATTGAATACAACAGTCTCCATGCGCACTTTCCTCCATGGGAGTAATGTCTCAAACAGTCTGCGTTTTCATCGTTCCCTGGAAGACCAGTAGTAGTTTCCGATGCACATCTGGGTGCATTCTGTAATCTGTGGACTATCAGAGTGTTGATGAAACACAAAATTGCACAGGATTGAATACAACAGTCACCATGCGTTCTTTCCTCCACAGGAGTAATGTCTCAAACAGACTACGCTTTGATAGTTCCCTGGAAGACCAGTAGAAGTTTCCGATGCACGTATGGTGGCATTCTGTAATCTGTGGACTATCAGAGTGTTGATGAAACTTAGAAATTGCATCGGGATTGAATACAACAGTCTCCATCCGCACTTTCCTCCATGGGAGTAATGTCTCAAACAGTCTACGCTTTGAGTTCCCTGGAAGACCTGTTAGAGTTTCCGATGCACATCTGGTGGTATTCTGTAATCTGTAGACTATCAGAGTGTTGATGAAACACAGAAATAGCATCGGGATTGAATACAACAGTCACCATGCGCACTTCCCTCCACGGGAGTAATGTCTCAAACAGTCTACGCTTTGATCGTTCCCTGGAAGACCAGTAGTAGTTTCCGATGCACATCTGGATGCATTCTGTAATCTTTGGACTATCAGAGTGTTGATAAAACACAGAAATTGCATCGGGATTTAATACAACAGTCACCATGCGCACTTTCCTCCATGGGAGTAATGTCTCTAACAGTCTACGCTTTGATCGTTCCCAGAAAGACCAGTAGTAGATGCAGATGAACATCTGGAGGCAATCTGTAATCTGTGGAGTATCAGAGTGTTGATGAAACACAGAAGTTTCATCGGGATTGAATACAACAGTCACCTTGCGCACTTTCCTCCATGGGAGTAGTGTCTCAAACAGTGAACGCTTTGAACGTTCCCTGAAAGACCAGTAATAGTTTCCGATGCACATCTGGAAGCATTCTGTAATCTGTGGACTATCAGAGTGTTGATGAAACGCAGAAATTGCATCGGGATTGAATACAACAGTCACCATGCCCACTTCCCTCCACCGGAGTAATGTCTCAAACAGTCTACGCTTTGAGTTCCCTGGAAGACCTGTAAGAGTTTCCGATGCACGTCTGGTGGTATTCTGTAATCTGTGGACTATCAGAGTGTTGATGAAAAACAGAAATTGCATCGGGATTGAATACAAGAGTCACCATGCGCACTTTCCGCCATGGGAGTAATGTCTCTAACAGTCTACGCTTTGATCGTTCCCAGGAAGACTAGTAGTAGATGCCGATGAACATCTGGAGGCAATCTGTAATCTGTGGAGTATCAGAGTGTTGATGAAACACAGAATTTGCATCGGGATTGAATACAACAGTCACCATGCGCACTTTCCTCCATGGGAGTAGTGACTCAAACAGTCAACGCTATGATCGTTCCCTGGAAGACCAGTAGTAGTTTCCGATGCACATCTGGATGCATTCTGTAATCTGTGGACTACCAGAGTGTTGATGAAACACAGAAATTGCATCGGGATTGAATACAACAGTCACCATGCGCACTTTCCTCCATGGGAGTAATGTCTCAAACAGTCTACGCCTTGATCGTTCCCTGGAAGACCAGAAGAAGTTTCCGATGCACATCTGGAGGAATTCTGTAATCTCTCTACTATTAGAGTGTTGATGGAACACAGAAATTCCATCGGGATTCAATACAACAGTCACCATGCGCACTTTCTTCCACTTCAGTAATGACTCAAACAGGCAAGCTTTGATCGTTCCCTGGAAGACCAGTAGTAGTTTCCGAAGCACATCTGGTGGCATTCTGTAATCTGTGGACTATCAGAGTGTTGATGAAACGCAGAAATTGCATCGGGATTGAATACAACAGTCACCATCCGCACTTTCCTCCATTGGAGTAATGTCTCAAACAGTGTACGCTTTGAGTTCCCTGGAAGACCTGTAAGAGTTTCCGATGCACGTCTGGTGGTATTCTGTAATCTGTGGACTATCAGAGTGTTGATGAAACACAGAAATTGCATCGGGATTGAATACAACAGTCACCATGCGCACTTTCCTTCATGGGAGTAGTGTCCCAAACAGTCTACGCTTTGATCGTTCACTGGAAGACCAGTAGTAGTTTCCGATGCACATCTGGATGCATTCTGTAATCTTTGGACTATCAGAGTGTTGATAAAACACAGAAATTGCATCGGGATTTAATACAACAGTCACCATGCGCACTTTCCTCCATGGGAGTAATGTCTCTAACAGTCTACGCTTTGATCGTTCCCAGAAAGACCAGTAGTAGATGCAGATGAACATCTGGAGGCAATCTGTAATCTGTGGAGTATCAGAGTGTTGATGAAACACAGAAGTTTCATCGGGATTGAATACAACAGTCACCTTGCGCACTTTCCTCCATGGGAGTAGTGTCTCAAACAGTGAACGCTTTGAACGTTCCCTGAAAGACCAGTAATAGTTTCCGATGCACATCTGGAAGCATTCTGTAATCTGTGGACTATCAGAGTGTTGATGAAACGCAGAAATTGCATCGGGATTGAATACAACAGTCACCATGCCCACTTCCCTCCACCGGAGTAATGTCTCAAACAGTCTACGCTTTGAGTTCCCTGGAAGACCTGTAAGAGTTTCCGATGCACGTCTGGTGGTATTCTGTAATCTGTGGACTATCAGAGTGTTGATGAAAAACAGAAATTGCATCGGGATTGAATACAACAGTCACCATGCGCACTTTCCTCCATGGGAGTAATGTCTCTAACAGTCTACGCTTTGATCGTTCCCAGGAAGACTAGTAGTAGATGCCGATGAACATCTGGAGGCAATCTGTAATCTGTGGAGTATCTGAGTGTTGATGAAACACAGAAATTGCATTGGGATTGAATACAACAGTCACCATGCGCACTTTCCTCCATGGGAGTAGTGTCTCAAACAGTCTACGCTTTGATCGTTCCCTGGAAGACCAGAAGTAGCTTCCGATGTACATCTGGAGGCATTCTGAAATCTGTGGACTATCAGAGTGTTGATGGAACACAGAAATAGCATCGGGATTGAATACAACAGGCTCCATGCGCACTTTCCTCCATGGATGTAATGTCTTAAATTGTCTACGATTTGATCTTTCCCTGGAAGACCAGAAGAAGCTTCCGATGCACATCTGGAGGAATTCTGTAATCTGTCTGCTATTAGAGGGTTGATGGAACACAGATATTCCATCGGGATTCAATACAACAGTCACCATGCGCACTTTCTTCCACTAGAGTAATGACTCAAACAGACAAGCTTTGATCGTTCCCTGGAAGACCAGTAGTAGTTTCCGATGCACGTCTGGTGGCATTCTGTAATCTGTGGGCTATCAGAGTGTTGATGAAACACAGAAATTGCATCGGGATTGAATACAACAGTAACCATCCGCACTTTCCTCCATGGGAGTAATGTCTCAAACAGTCTACGCTTTGGGTTCCATGGAAGACCTGTAAGAGTTTCCGATGCACGTCTTGTGGTATTCTGTAATCTGTGGACTATCAGAGTGTTGATGAAACACAGAAATTGCATCGGGATTGAATACAACAGTCACCATGCGCACTTTCCTCCATGGGAGTAATGTCTCTAACAGTCTACGCTTTGATCGTTCCCAGGAAGACGAGTAGTAGTTTCCGATGCACCTCTGGTGGTATTCTGTAATCTGTGGACTATCAGAGTGTTGATGAAACACAGAAATTGCATCGGGATTGAATACAACAGTCACCATGCGCACTTCCCTCCACGGGAGTAATGTCTCAAACAGTCTACGCTTTGATCGTACCCTGGAAGACCAGTAGTAGTTTCCGATGGACATATTGATGCATTCTGTAATCTGTGGACCTTGAAAGTGTTAATGAAACACAGAAATTGCATCGCTATTGAATACAACAGTCACCATGCGCACTTGCCTACATTTTAGTAATGTCTCAATCAGTCTACGCTTTGATCGTTCCCTGGTAGACCAGTGGTAGTTTCCGATGCACGTATGGTGGCATTCTGTAATCTGTGGACTATCAGAGTGTTGATGAAACTTAGAAATTGCATCGGGATTGAATACAACAGTCTCCATCCGCACTTTCCTCCATGGGGTAATGTCCCAAACAGTCTACGCCTTGAGTTCCCTGGAAGACCTGTAAGAGTTTCCGATGCACATCTGGTGGTATTCTGTAATCTGTGGACTATCAGAGTGTTGATGAAACACAGAAATAGCATCGGGATTGAATACAACAGTCACCATGCGCACTTCCCTCCACGGGAGTAATGTCTCAAACAGTCTACGCTTTGATCGTTCCCTGGAAGACCAGTAGTAGTTTCCGATGCACATCTGGATGCATTCTGTAATCTGTGGACTATCAGAGTGTTGATAAAACACAGAAATTGCATCGGGATTTAATACAACAGTCACCATGCGCACTTTCCTCCATGGGAGTAATGTCTCTAACAGTCTACGCTTTGATCGTTCCCAGGAAGACCAGTAGTAGATGCAGATGAACATCTGGAGGCAATCTGTAATCTGTGGAGTATCAGAGTGTTGATGAAACACAGAAATTGCATCGGGATTGAATACAACAGTCACCTTGCGCACTTTCCTCCATGGGAGTAGTGTCTCAAACAGTCAACGGTTTGATCGTTCCCTGAAAGACCAGTAATAGTTTCCGATGCACATCTGGAAGCATTCTGTAATCTGTGGACTACCAGAGTGTTGATGAAACACAGAAATTGCATCGGGATTGAATACAACAGTCACCATGCGCACTTTCCTCCATGGGAGTAATGTCTCAAAACGTCTACGCTTTGATCGTTCCCTGGAAGACCAGAAGAAGTTTCCGATGCACATCTGGAGGAATTCTGTAATCTGTGTACTATTAGAGTGCTGATGGAACAGAGAAATTCCATCGGGATTCCATAGAACAGTCACCATACGCACTTTCTTCCACTTGAGTAATGAATCAAACAGTCTACGCTTTGATCGTTCCCTGGAAGACCAGTAGTAGTTTCCGAAGCACATCTGGTGGCATTCTGTAATCTGTGGACTATCAGAGTGTTGATGAAACGCAGAATTTGCATCGGGATTGAATACAACAGTCACCATGCCCACTTCCCTCCACCGGAGTAATGTCTCAAACAGTCTACGCTTTGAGTTCCCTGGAAGACCTGTAAGAGTTTCCGATGCACGTCTGGTGGTATTCTGTAATCTGTGGACTATCAGAGTGTTGATGAAACACAGAAATTGCATCGAGATTGAATACAACAGTCACCATCCGCACTTTCCTCCATGGGAGTAGTGTCTCTAACAGTCTACGCTTTGATCGTTCCCAAGAAGAATAGTAGTAGATGCCGATGAACATCTGGAGGCAATCTGTAATCTGTGGAGTATCAGAGTGTTGATGAAACACAGAATTTGCATCGGTATTGAATACAACAGTCACCATCCGCACTTTCCTCCATGGGAGTAGTGTCTCAAACAGTCAACGCTTTGATCGTTCCCTGGAAGACCAGAAGAAGTTTCCGATGCACATCTGGAGGAATTCTGTAGTCTGTTTACTATTAGAGTGTTGATGGAACACAGAAATTGCATCGGGATTCAATACTACAGTCAAAATGCGCACTTTCTTCCACTTGAGTAGTGACTCAAACAGGCAAGATTTGATCGTTCCCTGGATGACCAGTAGTAGTTTCCGAAGCACATCTGGTGGCATTCTGTAATCTGTGGACTATCAGAGTGTTGATGAAACGCAGAATTTGCATCGGGATTGAATACAACAGTCACCATGCCCACTTCCCTGAACCGGAGTAATGTCTCAAACAGTCTACGCTTTGAGTTCCCTGGAAGACCTGTAAGAGTTTCCGATGCACGTCTGGTGGTATTGTGTAATCTGTGGACTATCAGAGTGTTGATGAAAAACAGAAATTGCATCGGGATTGAATAGAACAGTCACCATGCGCACTTTCCTCCATGGGAGTAATGTCTCTAACAGTCTACGCTTTGATCGTTCCCAGGAAGACTAGTAGTAGATGCCGATGTACATCTGGAGGCAATCTGTAATCTGTGGAGTATCAGAGTGTTGATGAAACACAGAATTTGCATCGGGATTGAATACAACAGTCACCATGCGCACTTTCCTCCATGGGAGTAGTGACTGAAACAATCAACGCTTTGATCGTTCCCTGGAAGACCAGTAGTAGTTTACGATGCACATCTGGATGCATTCTGTAATCTGTGGACTACCAGAGTGTTGATGAAACACAGAAATTGCATCGGGATTGAATACAAGAGTCACCATGCGCACTTTCCTCCATGGGAGTAATGTCTCAAACAGTCTACGCCTTGATCGTTCCCTGGAAGACCAGAAGAAGTTTCCGATGCACATCTGGAGGAATTCTGTAATCTGTCTACTATTAGAGTGTTGATGGAACACAGAAATTCCATCGGGATTCAATACAACAGTCACCATGCGCACTTTCTTCCACTTCATTAATGACTCAAACAGGCAAGCTTTGATCGTTAACTGGAAGACCAGTAGTAGTTTCCGAAGCACATCTGGTGGCATTCTGTAATCTGTGGACTATCAGAGTATTGATGAAACGCAGAAATTGCATCGGGATTGAATACAACAGTCACCATGCCCACTTCCCTCCACGGGAGTAATGTCTCAAACAGTCCACGCTTTGATTGTTCCCTGGAAGACCAGTAGTAGTTTCCGATGCACGTCTGGTGGCATGCTGTAATCTGTGGACTATCAGAGTGTTGATGAAACATAGAAATTGCATCGGGATTGAATACAACAGTCACCATGTCCACTTCCCTCCACGGGAGTAATATCTCAAACAGTCTACGCTTTGATCGTTCCCTGGAAGGCCAGTAGTAGTTTCCGATATACGTCTGGTGGCATTCTGTAATCTGTGCACTATCAGAGTGTTGATGAACCACAGAAATTGCATCGGGATTGAAAACAACAGTCACCATCCGCACTTTCCTCCATGGGAGTAATGTCTCAAACAGTCTACGCTTTAAGTTCCCTGCAAGACATGTAAGAGTTTACGATGCACGTCTGGTGGTATTCTGTAATCTGTGGACTATCAGAGTGTTGATGAAACACAGAAATTGCATCGGGATTCAATACAACAGTCACCATGCGCACTTCCCTCCACGGGAGTAATGTCTCAAACAGTCTACGCTTTGATCGTACCCTGGAAGACCAGTAGTAGTTTCCGATGGACATCTGGATGCATTCTGTAATCTGTGGACCTTCAAAGTGTTAATGAAACACAGAAATTGCATCGCTATTGAATACAACAGTCACCATGCGCACTTGCCTACATTTTAGTAATGTCTCAATCAGTCTACGCTTTGATCGTTCCGTGGAAGTCCAGTGGTAGTTTCCGATGTGCATCTGGAGGCATTCTGTAATCTGTGGACTATCAGAGCGTTGTTGAAACACAGAAATTGCATTGGGATTGAATACAACAGTCACCGTGCGCACTTTCCTCCATGGGAGTAGTGTCTCAAACAGTCTACGCTTTGATCGTTCCCTGGAAGACCAGAAGTAGCTTCCGATGTACATCTGGAGGCATTCTGAAATCTGTGGACTATCAGAGTGTAGATGAAACACAGAAATAGCATCGGGATTGAATACAACAGTCAAAATCCGCACTTCCCTCCATGGGAGTAAAATCTCTAACAGTCTACGCTTTGATCGTTCCCTGGAAGACCGGTAGTAGATGCCGATGAACATCTGGAGGCAATCTGTAATCTGTGGAGTATCAGAGTGTTGATGAAACACAGAAATTGCATCGGGTTTGAATACAACAGTCACCATGCGCACTTTCCTCCATGGGAGTAGTGTCTCAAACAGTCTACGCTTTGATCTTTCCCTGGAAGACCAGAAGAAGTTTCCGATGCACATCTGGAGGAATTCTGTAATCTGTCTGCTATTAGAGGGTTGATGGAACACAGAAATTCCATCGGGATTCAATACAACAGTCACCATGCGCACTTTCTTCCACTTGAGTAATGACTTAAACAGACAAACTTTGATCGTTCCCTGGACGACCAATAGTAGTTTCCGAAGTACATCTGGTGGCATTCTGTAATCTGTGGACTATCAGAGTGTTGATGAAACACAGAAATTGCATCGGGATTGAATACAACAGTCACCATGCCCACTTCCCTCCACCGGAGTAATGTCTCAAACAGTCTACGCTTTGATCGTTCCCTGGAAGACCAGTAGTAGTTTCCGATGCACGTCTGGTGGCATTCTGTAATCTGTGGACTATCAGAGTATTGATGAAATACAGAAATTGCATCGGGATTGAATACAACAGTCACCATCCGCACTTTCCTCCATGGGAGTAATGTGTCAAACAGTCTACGCTTTGAGTTCCCTGGAAGACCTGTAAGAGTTTCCGATGCACGTCTTGTGGTATTCTGTAATCTGTGGACTATCAGAGTGTTGGTGAAACACAGAAATTGCATCGGGATTGAGTACAACAGTCACCATGCAAACTTTCCTCCATGGGAGTAATGTCTCTAACAGTCTACGCTTTGATCGTTCCCAGGAAGACCAGTAGTAGTTTCCGATGCACCTCATGTGGTATTCTGTAATCTGTGGACTATCAGAGTGTTGATGAAACACAGAAATTGCATCGGGATTCAATACAACAGTCACCATGCGCACTTCCCTCCACGGGAGTAATGTCTCAAACAGTCTACGCTTTGATCGTACCCTGGAAGACCAGTAGTAGTTTCCGATGGACATATGGATGCATTCTGTAATCTGTGGACCTTCAAAGTGTTAATGAAACACAGAAATTGCATCGCTATTGAATACAACAGTCACCATGCGCACTTGCCTACATTTTAGTAATGTCTCAATCAGTCTACGCTTTGATCGTTCCCTGGTAGACCAGTGGTAGTTTCCGATGCACATCTGGAGGCATTCTGTAATCTGTGGACTATCAGAGCGTTGATGAAACACAGAAATTGCATTGGGATTGAATACAACAGTCACCATGCGCACTTTCCTCCATGGGAGTAATGTCTTAAATTGTCTACGCTTTGATCGTTCCCTGGAAGACCAGTAGTAGTTTCCGATGCACATCTGGATGCATTCTGTACTCTGTGGACTATCAGAGTGTTGATGAAACACAGAAATTGTATCGGGATTGAATACAACTGTCACCATGCCCACTTCCCTCCACGGGAGTAATATCTCAAACAGTCTACGCTTTGATCGTTCCCTGGAAGACCAGTAATAGTTTCCGATGCACGTCTGGTGGCATTCTGTAATCTGTGCACTATCAGAGTGTTGATGAAACACAGAAATTGCATCGGGAATGAAAACAACAGTCACCATCCGCACTTTCCTCCATGGGAGTAGTGTCTCAAACAGTCTTCGCTTTGATCGTCCCCTGGAAGACCAGAAGTAGTTTCCGATGCACATCTGGAGGCATTCTGAAATCTGTGGACTATCAGAGTGTTGATGGAACACAGAAATTGCATCGGGATTGAATACAACAGACTCCATGCGCACTTTCCTCCATGGGAGTAATGTCTTAAATTGTCTACGATTTGATCGTTCCCTGGAAGACCATTAGTAGTTTCCGATGCACATCTGGATGCATTCTGTACTCTGTGGACTATCAGAGTGTTGATGAAACACAGAAATTGTATCGGGATTGAATACAACAGTCACCATCCGCACTTTCCTCCATGGGAGTAAAATCTTTAACAGTCTACGCTTTGATCGTTCCCTGTAAGACCAGTAGTAGATGCCGATGAACATCTGGAGGCAATCTGTAATCTGTGGAGTATCAGAGTGTTGATGAAACACTGAAATTGCATCGGGATTGAATACAACAGTCACCATGCGCACTTTCCTCGATGGGAGTAGTGTCTCAAACAGTCTACGCTTTGATCTTTCCCTGGAAGACCAGAAGAAGTTTCCGATGCACATCTGGAGGAATTCTGTAATCTGTCTGCTATTAGAGGGTTGATGGAACACAGAAATTCCATCGGGATTCAATACAACAGTCACCATGAGCACTTTCTTCCACTTGAGTAATGACTCAAACAGACAAGCTTTGATCGTTCCCTGGAAGACCAGTAGTAGTTTGCGAAGCACATCTGGTGGCATTCTGTAATCTGTGGACTATCAGAGTGTTAATGAAACGCAGAAATTGCATCGGGATTGAATACAACAGTCACCATGCCCACTTCCCTCCACGGGAGTAATATCTCAAACAGTCTACGCTTTGATCGTTCCCAGGAAGACCAGTAGTAGATGCCGATGAACATCTGGAGGCAATCTGTAATCTGTGGAGTATCAGAGTGTTAATGAAACACAGAATTTGCATCGGGATTGAATACAACAGTCATCATGCGCACTTTCCTCCATGGGAGTAGTGTCTCAAACAGTCTACGCTTTGATCGTTCCCTGGAAGACCAGTAGTAGTTTCCGATGCACGTCTGGTGGCATTCTGTAATCTGTGGACTATCAGAGTGTTGATGAAACACAGAAATTGCATCAGGATTGAATACAACAGTCACCATCCGCACTTTTCTCCATTGGAGTAATGTCTCAAACAGTCTTCGCTTTGATCGTTCACTGGAAGACCAGAAGTAGTTTCCGATGCACATCTGGAGGCATTCTGAAATCTGCGGACTATCAGAGTGTTGATGGAACACAGAAATTGCATCGGGATTGAATACAACAGTCTCCATGCGCACTTTCCTCCATAGGAGTAATGTCTTAAATTGTCTACGATTTGATCGTTCCCTGGAAGACCATTAGTAGTTTCCGATGCACATCTGGATGCATTCTGTACTCTGTGGACTATCAGAGTGTTGATGAAACACAGAAATTGTATCGGGATTGAATACAACAGTCACCATCCGCACTTTCCTCCATGGGAGTAAAGTCTCTAACAGTCTACGCTTTGATCGTTCCCTGTAAGACCAGTAGTAGATGCCGATGAACATCTGGAGGCAATCTGTAATCTGTGGAGTATCAGAGTGTTGATGAAACACTGAAATTGCATCGGGATTGAATACAACAGTCACCATGCGCACTTTCCTCCATGGGAGTAATATCTCAAACAGTCTACGCTTTGATCGTTCCCTGGAAGACCAGTAGTAGTTTCCGTTGCACGTCTGGGGGCATTCTGCAGTCTGTGCACTATCAGAGTGTTGATGAAACACAGAAATTGCATCGGGATTGAAAACAACAGTCACCATCCGCACTTTCCTCCATGCGAGTAATGTCTCAAACAGTCTACGCTTTGAGTACCCTGGAAGACCAGTAGTAGTTTCCGATGCACCTCTGGTGGTATTCTGTAATCTGTGGACTATCAGAGTGTTGATGAAACACAGAGATTGCATCGGGATTCAATACAACAGTCACCATGCGCACTTTCCTCCACGGGAGTAATGTCTCAAACAGTCAACGCTTTGATCGTACCCTGGAAGACCAGTAGTAGTTTCCGATGGACATATGGATGCATTCTGTAATCTGTGGACCTTCAAAGTGTTAATGAAACACAGAAATTGCATCGCTATTGAATACAACAGTCACCATGCGCACTTACCTACATTTTAGTAATGTCTCAATCAGTCTACGCTCTGATCGTTCCCTGGTAGATCAGTGGTAGTTTCCGATGCACGTATGGTGGCATTCTGTAATCTGTGGACTATCAGAGTGTTGATGAAACTTAGAAATTGCATCGGGATTGAATACAACAGTCTCCATCCGCACTTTCCTCCATGGGAGTAATGTCTCAAACAGTCTACGCTTTGAGTTCCCTGGAAGACCTGTAAGAGTTTCCGATACACATCTGGTGGTATTCTGTAATCTGTGGACTATCAGAGTGTTGATGAAACACAGAAATAGCATCGGGATTGAATACAACAGTCACCATGTGCACTTCCCTCCACGGGAGTAATGTCTCAAACAGTCTACGCTTTGATCGTTCCCCGGAAGACCAGTAGTAGTTTCCGATGCACATCTGGATGCATTCTGCAATCTGTGGACTATCAGAGTGTTGATGAAACACAGAAATTGCATCGGGATTGAAAACAACAGTCACCATCCGCACTTTCCTCCATGCGAGTAATGTCTCAAACAGTCTACGCTTTGAGTACCCTGGAAGACCAGTAGTAGTTTCCGATGCACCTCTGGTGGTATTCTGTAATCTGTGGACTATCAGAGTGTTGATGAAACACAGAGATTGCATCGGGATTCAATACAACAGTCACCATGCGCACTTTCCTCCATGGGAGTAATGTCTCTAACAGTCTACGCTTTGATCGTTCCCAGGAAGACCAGTAGTAGATGCAGATAAAACATCTGGAGGCAATCTGTAATCTGTGGAGTATCAGAGTGTTGATGAAACACAGAAATTGCATCGGGATTGAATACAACAGTCACCTTGCGCACTTTCCTCCATGGAAGTAGTGTCTCAAACAGTCAACGCTTTGATCGTTCCCTGAAAGACCAGTAATAGTTTCCGATGCACATCTGGAAGCATTCTGTAATCTGTGGACTACCAGAGTGTTGATGAAACACAGAAATTGCATCGGGACTGAATACAACAGTCACCATGCGCACTTTCCTCCATGGGAGTAATGTCTCAAAACGTCTACGCTTTGATCGTTCCCTGGAAGACCAGAAGAAGTTTCCGATGCACATCTGGAGGAATTCTGTAATCTGTCTACTATTAGAGTGCTGATGGAACACAGAAATTCCATCGGGATTCAATACAACAGTCACCATGCGCACTTTCTTCCACTTGAGTAATGACTCAAACAGTCTACGCTTTGATCGTTCCCTGGAAGACCAGTAGTAGTTTCCGAAGCACATCTGGTGCCATTCTGTAATCTGTGGACTATCAGAGTGATGATGAAACGCAGAAACTGCATCGGGATTGAATACAACAGTCACCATGCCCACTTCCCTCCACCGGAGTAATGTCTCAAACAGTCTACGCTTTGAGTTCAGTGGAAGACCTGTAAGAGTTTCCGATGCACGTCTGGTGGTATTCTGTAATCTGTGGACTATCAGAGTGTTGATGAAACACAGAAATTGCATCGGGATTGAATACAACAGTCACCATGCGCACTTTCCTCCATGGGAGTAATGTCTCTAACAGTCTACGCTTTGATCGTTCCCAGGAAGACTAGTAGTAGATGCCGATGAACATCTGGAGGCAATCTGTAATCTGTGGAGTATCAGAGTGTTCATGAAACACAGAATTTGCATCGGGATTGAATACAACAGTCACCATGCGCACTTTCCTACATGGGAGTAGTGACTCAAACAATCAACGCTTTGATCGTTCCCTGGAAGACCAGTAGTAGTTTCCGATGCACATCTGGATGCATTCTGTAATCTGTGGACTACCAGAGTGTTGATGAAACACAGAAATTGCATCGGGATTGAATACAACAGTCACCATGCGCTCTTTCCTCCATGGGAGTAATGTCTCAAACAGTCTACGCCTTGATCGTTCCCTGGAAGACCAGAAGAAGTTTCCGATGCACATCTGGAGGAATTCTGTAATCTGTCTACTATTAGAGTGTTGATGGAACACAGAAATTCCATCGGGATTCAATACAACAGTCACCATGCGCACTTTCTTCCACTTCAGTAATGACTCAAACAGGCAAGCTTTGATCGTTCCCTGGAAGACCAGTAGTAGTTTCCGAAGCACATCTGGTGGCATTCTGTAATCTGTGGACTATCAGAGTATTGATGAAACGCAGAAATTGCATCGGGATTGAATACAACAGTCACCATGCCCACTTCCCTCCACGGGAGTAATGTCTCAAAGAGTCTACGCTTTGATCGTTCCCTGGAAGACCACTAGTAGTTTCCGATCCACGTCTGGTGGCATTCTGTAATCTGTGGACTATCAGAGTGTTGATGAAAAACAGAAATTGCATCGGGATTGAATACAACAGTCACCATCCGCACTTTCCTCCATTGGAGTAATGTCTCAATCAGTCTACGCTTTGAGTTCCCTGGAAGACCTGAAAGAGTTTCCGATGCACGTCTGGTGGTATTCTGTAATCTGTGGACTATCAGAGTGTTGATGAAACACAGAAATTGCATCGGGATTGAATACAACAGTCACCATGCGCACCTTCCTCCATGGGAGTAATGCCTCTAACAGTCTACGCTTTGATCGTTCCCGTTAAGACCAGTAGTAGATGCCGATGAACATCTGGAGGCAATCTGTAATCTGTGGAGTATCAGAGTGTTGATGAAACACAGTAATAGCATCGGGATTGAATACAACAGTCTCCAAGTCCACTTCCCTCCACGGGAGTAATGTCTCAAACAGTCCACGCTTTGATCGTTCCCTTGAAGACCAGTAGTAGTTTCCGATGCACGTCTGGTGGCATGCTGTAATCTGTGGACTATCAGAGTGTTGATGAAACATAGTAATTGCATCGGGATTGAATACAACAGTCACCATGCCCACTTCCCTCCACGGGAGTAATATCTCAAACAGTCTACGCTTTGATCGTTCCCTGGAAGGCCAGTAGTAGTTTCCGATCCACGTCTGGTGGCATTGTGTAATCTGTGCACTATCAGAGTGTTGATGAAACACAGAAATTGCATCGGGATTGAATACAACAGTCACCATGCGCACTTTCCTCCATGGGAGTAATGTCTCAAACAGTCTACGCCTTGATCGTTCCCTGGAAGACCAGAAGAAGTTTCCGATGCACATCTGGAGGAATTCTGTAATCTGTCTACTATTAGAGTGTTGATGGAACACAGAAATTCCATCGGGATTCAATACAACAGTCACCATGCGCACTTTCTTCCACTTCAGTAATGACTCAAACAGGCAAGCTTTGATCGTTCCCTGGAAGACCAGTAGTAGTTTCCGAAGCACATCTGGTGGCATTCTGTAATCTGTGGACTATCAGAGTATTGATGAAACGCAGAAATTGCATCGGGATTGAATACAACAGTCACCATGCCCACTTCCCTCCACGGGAGTAATGTCTCAAAGAGACTACGCTTTGATCGTTCCCTGGAAGACCACTAGTAGATTCCGATCCACGTCTGGTGGCATTCTGTAATCTGTGGACTATCAGAGTGTTGATGAAACACAGAAATTGCATTGGGATTGAATACAACAGTCACCATCCGCACTTTCCTGCATTGGAGTAATGTCTCAAACAGTCTACGCTTTGAGTTCCCTGGAAGACCTGTAAGAGTTTCCGATGCACGTCTGGTGGTATTCTGTAATCTGTGGACTATCAGAGTGTTGATGAAACACAGAAATTGCATCGGGATTGAATACAACAGTCACCATGCGCACCTTCCTCCATGGGAGTAATGCCTCTAACAGTCTACGCTTTGATCGTTCCCATTAAGACCAGTAGTAGATGCCGATGAACATCTGGAGGCAATCTGTAATTTGTGGAGTATCAGAGTGTTGATGAAACACAGAAATTGCATCGGGATTGAATACAACAGTCACCAAGCCTACTTCCCTCCACGGGAGTAATGTCTCAAACAGTCCACGCTTTGATCGTTCCCTGGAAGACCAGTAGTAGTTTCCGATGCACGTCTGGTGGCATGCTGTAATCTGTGGACTATCAGAGTGTTGCTGAAACATAGTAATTGCATCGGGATTGAATACAACAGTCACCATGCCCACTTCCCTCCACGGGAGTAATATCTCAAACAGTCTACGCTTTGATCGTTCCCTGGAAGGCCAGTAGTAGTTTCCGATGCACGTCTGGTGGCATTGTGTAATCTGTGCACTATCAGAGTGTTGATGAAACACAGAAATTGCATCGGGATTGAAAACAACAGTCACCATCCGCACTTTCCTCCATGGGAGTAATGTCACAAACAGTCTACGCTTTAAGTTCCCTGCAAGACATGTAAGAGTTTCCGATGCACGTCTGGTGGTATTCTGTAATCTGTGGACTATCAGAGTGTTGATGAAACACAGAAATTGCATCGGGATTCAATACAACAGTCACCATGCGCACTTCCCTCCACGGGAGTAATGTCTCAAACAGTCTACGCTTTGATCGTACCCTGGAAGACCAGTAGTAGTTTCCGATGGACATCTGGATGCATTCTGTAATCTGTGGACCTTCAAAGTGTTAATGAAACACAGAAATTGCATCGCTATTGAATACAACAGTCACAATGCGCACTTGCCTACATTTTAGTAATGTCTCAATCAGTCTACGCTTTGATCGTTCCCTGGAACACCAGTGATAGTTTCCGATGTGCATCTAGAGGCATTCTGTAATCTGTGGACTATCAGAGCGTTGATGAAACACAGAAATTGCATTGGGATTGAATACAACAGTCACCATGCGCACATTCCTCCATGGGAGTAGTGTCTCAAACAGTCTACGCTTTGATCGTTCCCTGGAAGACCAGAAGTAGCTTCCGATGTACATCTGGAGGCATTCTGAAATCTGTGGACTATCAGAGTGTTGATGGAACACAGAAATAGCATCGGGATTGAATACAACAGTCTCCATGCGCACTTTCCTCCATGGGAGTAATGTCTTAAATTGTCTACGATTTGATCGTTCCCTGGACGACCAGTAGTAGTTTCCGATGCACATCTGGATGCATTCTGTACTCTGTGGACTATCAGAGTGTTGATGAAACACAGAAATTGCATTGGGATTGAATACAACAGTCACCATGCCCACTTCCCTCCACCGGAGTAATGTCTCAAACAGTCTACGCTTTGATCGTTCCCTGGAAGACCAGTAGTAGTTTCCGATGCACGTCTGGTGGCATTCTGTAATCTGTGGAGTATCAGAGTATTGATGAAATACAGAAATTGCATCGGGGTTGAATACAACAGTCACCATCCGCACTTTCCACCATGGGAGTAATGTGTCAAACAGTCTACGCTTTGAGTTCCCTGGAAGAAATTTAAGAGTTTCCGATGCACGTCTTGTGGTATTCTGTAATCTGTGGACTATCAGAGTGTTCATGAAACACAGAAATTGCATCGGGATTGAATACAACAGTCACCATGCGCACTTTCCTCCATGGGAGTAATGTCTCTAACAGCCTACGCTTTGATCGTTCCCAGGAAGACCAGTAGTAGTTTCCGATGCACCTCTGGTGGTATTCTGTAATCTGTGGACTATCAGAGTGCTGATGAAACACAGAAATTGCATCGGGATTCAATACAACAGTCACCATGCGCACTTCCCTCCACGGGAGTAATGTCTCAAACAGTCTACGCTTTGATCGTACCCTGGAAGACCAGTAGTAGTTTCCGATGGACATATGGATGCATTCTGTAATCTGTGGACCTTCAAAGTGTTAATGAAACACAGAAATTGCATCGCTATTGAATACAACAGTATCCATGCGCACTTGCCTACATTTTAGTAATGTCTCAATCAGTCTACGCTTTGATCGTTCCCTGGTAGACCAGTGGTTGTTTCCGATGCTCATCTGGAGGCATTCTGTAATCTGTGGACTACCAGAGCGTTGATGAAACACAGATATTGCATTGGGATTGAATACAACAGTCACCATGCGCACTTTCCTCTATGGGAGTAATGTCTTAAATTGTCTACGCTTTGATCGTTCCCTGGAAGACCATTAGTAGTTTCCGATGCACATCTGGATGCATTCTGTACTCTGTGGACTATCAGAGTGTTGATGAAACACAGAAATAGCATCGGGATTGACTACAACAGTCTCCATGCGCACTTTCCTCCATGGGAGTAGTGTCTTAAATTGTCTACGATTTGATCTTTCCCTGGACGACCAGTAGTAGCTTCCGATGCACATCTGGATGCATTCTGTACTCTGTGGACTATCAGAGTGTTGATGAAACACAGAAATTGCATCGGGATTGAATACAACAGTCACCATCCGCACTTCCCTCCATGGGAGTAAAATCTCTAACAGTCTACGCTTTGATCGTTCCCTGGAAGACCGGTAGTAGATGCCGATGAACATCTGGAGGCAATCTGTAATCTGTGGAGTATCAGAGTGTTGATGAAACACAGACATTGCATCGGGATTGAATACAACAGTCACCATGCGCACTTTCCTCCATGGGAGTAGTGTCTCAAACAGTCTACGCTTTGATCTTTCCCTGGAAGACCAGAAGAAGTTTCCGATGCACATCTGGAGGAATTCTGTAATCTGTCTGCTATTAGAGGGTTGATGGAACACAGAAATTCCATCGGGATTCAATACAACAGTCACCATGCGCACTTTCTTCCACTTGAGTAATGACTCAAACAGACAAGCTTTGATCGTTCCCTGGAAGACCAATAGTAGTTTCCGAAGCACATCTGGTGGCATTCTGTAATCTGTGGACTATCAGAGTGTTGATGAAACACAGAAATTGCATCGGGATTGAATACAACAGTCACCATGCCCACTTCCCTCCACCGGAGTAATGTCTCAAACAGTCTACGCTTTGATCGTTCCCTGGAAGACCAGTAGTAGTTTCCGATGCACATCTGGATGCATTCTGCAATATGTGGACTATCAGAGTGTTGATAAAACACAGAAATTGCATCGGGATTTAATACAACAGTCACCATGCGCACTTTCCTCCATGGGAGTAATGTCTCTAACAGTCTACGCTTTGATCGTTCCCAGGAAGACCAGTAGTAGATGCAGATGAACATCTGGAGGCAATCTGTAATCTGTGGAGTATCAGAGTGTTGATGAAACACAGAAATTGCATCGGGATTGAATACAACAGTCACCTTGCACACTTTCCTCCATGGAAGTAGTGTCTCAAACAGTCAACGCTTTGATCGTTCCCTGAAAGACCAGTAATAGTTTCCGATGCACATCTGGAAGCATTCTGTAATCTGTGGACTACCAGAGTGTTGATGAAACACAGAAATTGCATCGGGACTGAATACAACAGTCACCATGCCCACTTCCCTCCACCGGAGTAATGTCTCAAACAGTCTACGCTTTGAGTTCAGTGGAAGACCTGTAAGAGTTTCCGATGCACGTCTGGTGGTATTCTGTAATCTGTGGACTATCAGAGTGTTGATGAAACACAGAAATTGCATCGGGATTGAATACAACAGTCACCATGCGCACTTTCCTCCATGGGAGTAATGTCTCTAACAGTCTACGCTTTGATCGTTCCCAGGAAGACTAGTAGTAGATGCCGATGAACATCTGGAGGCAATCTGTAATCTGTGGAGTATCAGAGTGTTCATGAAACACAGAATTTGCATCGGGATTGAATACAACAGTCACCATGCGCACTTTCCTACATGGGAGTAGTGACTCAAACAATCAACGCTTTGATCGTTCCCTGGAAGACCAGTAGTAGTTTCCGATGCACATCTGGATGCATTCTGTAATCTGTGGACTACCAGAGTGTTGATGAAACACAGAAATTGCATCGGGATTGAATACAACAGTCACCATGCGCTCTTTCCTCCATGGGAGTAATGTCTCAAACAGTCTACGCCTTGATCGTTCCCTGGAAGACCAGAAGAAGTTTCCGATGCACATCTGGAGGAATTCTGTAATCTGTCTACTATTAGAGTGTTGATGGAACACAGAAATTCCATCGGGATTCAATACAACAGTCACCATGCGCACTTTCTTCCACTTCAGTAATGACTCAAACAGGCAAGCTTTGATCGTTCCCTGGAAGACCAGTAGTAGTTTCCGAAGCACATCTGGTGGCATTCTGTAATCTGTGGACTATCAGAGTATTGATGAAACGCAGAAATTGCATCGGGATTGAATACAACAGTCACCATGCCCACTTCCCTCCACGGGAGTAATGTCTCAAAGAGTCTACGCTTTGATCGTTCCCTGGAAGACCACTAGTAGTTTCCGATCCACGTCTGGTGGCATTCTGTAATCTGTGGACTATCAGAGTGTTGATGAAAAACAGAAATTGCATCGGGATTGAATACAACAGTGACCATCCGCACTTTCCTCCATTGGAGTAATGTCTCAAACAGTCTACGCTTTGAGTTCCCTGGAAGACCTGAAAGAGTTTCCGATGCACGTCTGGTGGTATTCTGTAATCTGTGGACTATCAGAGTGTTGATGAAACACAGAAATTGCATCGGGATTGAATACAACAGTCACCATGCGCACCTTCCTCCATGGGAGTAATGCCTCTAACAGTCTACGCTTTGATCGTTCCCGTTAAGACCAGTAGTAGATGCCGATGAACATCTGGAGGCAATCTGTAATCTGTGGAGTATCAGAGTGTTGATGAAACACAGTAATAGCATCGGGATTGAATACAACAGTCTCCAAGTCCACTTCCCTCCACGGGAGTAATGTCTCAAACAGTCCACGCTTTGATCGTTCCCTTGAAGACCAGTAGTAGTTTCCGATGCACGTCTGGTGGCATGCTGTAATCTGTGGACTATCAGAGTGTTGATGAAACATAGTAATTGCATCGGGATTGAATACAACAGTCACCATGCCCACTTCCCTCCACGGGAGTAATATCTCAAACAGTCTACGCTTTGATCGTTCCCTGGAAGGCCAGTAGTAGTTTCCGATCCACGTCTGGTGGCATTGTGTAATCTGTGCACTATCAGAGTGTTGATGAAACACAGAAATTGCATCGGGATTGAATACAACAGTCACCATGCGCACTTTCCTCCATGGGAGTAATGTCTCAAACAGTCTACGCCTTGATCGTTCCCTGGAAGACCAGAAGAAGTTTCCGATGCACATCTGGAGGAATTCTGTAATCTGTCTACTATTAGAGTGTTGATGGAACACAGAAATTCCATCGGGATTCAATACAACAGTCACCATGCGCACTTTCTTCCACTTCAGTAATGACTCAAACAGGCAAGCTTTGATCGTTCCCTGGAAGACCAGTAGTAGTTTCCGAAGCACATCTGGTGGCATTCTGTAATCTGTGGACTATCAGAGTATTGATGAAGCGCAGAAATTGCATCGGGATTGAATACAACAGTCACCATGCCCACTTCCCTCCACGGGAGTAATGTCTCAAAGAGACTACGCTTTGATCGTTCCCTGGAAGACCACTAGTAGATTCCGATCCACGTCTGGTGGCATTCTGTAATCTGTGGACTATCAGAGTGTTGATGAAACACAGAAATTGCATTGGGATTGAATACAACAGTCACCATCCGCACTTTCCTGCATTGGAGTAATGTCTCAAACAGTCTACGCTTTGAGTTCCCTGGAAGACCTGTAAGAGTTTCCGATGCACGTCTGGTGGTATTCTGTAATCTGTGGACTATCAGAGTGTTGATGAAACACAGAAATTGCATCGGGATTGAATACAACAGTCACCATGCGCACCTTCCTCCATGGGAGTAATGCCTCTAACAGTCTACGCTTTGATCGTTCCCATTAAGACCAGTAGTAGATGCCGATGAACATCTGGAGGCAATCTGTAATCTGTGGAGTATCAGAGTGTTGATGAAACACAGAAATTGCATCGGGATTGAATACAACAGTCACCAAGCCTACTTCCCTCCACGGGAGTAATGTCTCAAACAGTCCACGCTTTGACCGTTCCCTGGAAGACCAGTAGTAGTTTCCGATGCACGTCTGGTGGCATGCTGTAATCTGTGGACTATCAGAGTGTTGCTGAAACATAGTAATTGCATCGGGATTGAATACAACAGTCACCATGCCCACTTCCCTCCACGGGAGTAATATCTCAAACAGTCTACGCTTTGATCGTTCCCTGGAAGGCCAGTAGTAGTTTCCGATGCACGTCTGGTGGCATTGTGTAATCTGTGCACTATCAGAGTGTTGATGAAACACAGAAATTGCATCGGGATTGAAAACAACAGTCACCATCCGCACTTTCCTCCATGGGAGTAATGTCACAAACAGTCTACGCTTTAAGTTCCCTGCAAGACATGTAAGAGTTTCCGATGCACGTCTGGTGGTATTCTGTAATCTGTGGACTATCAGAGTGTTGATGAAACACAGAAATTGCATCGGGATTCAATACAACAGTCACCATGCGCACTTCCCTCCACGGGAGTAATGTCTCAAACAGTCTACGCTTTGATCGTACCCTGGAAGACCAGTAGTAGTTTCCGATGGACATCTGGATGCATTCTGTAATCTGTGGACCTTCAAAGTGTTAATGAAACACAGAAATTGCATCGCTATTGAATACAACAGTCACAATGCGCACTTGCCTACAATTTAGTAATGTCTCAATCAGTCTACGCTTTGATCGTTCCCTGGAACACCAGTGATAGTTTCCGATGTGCATCTAGAGGCATTCTGTAATCTGTGGACTATCAGAGCGTTGATGAAACACAGAAATTGCATTGGGATTGAATACAACAGTCACCATGCGCACTTTCCTCCATGGGAGTAGTGTCTCAAACAGTCTACGCTTTGATCGTTCCCTGGAAGACCAGAAGTAGCTTCCGATGTACATCTGGAGGCATTCTGAAATATGTGGACTATCAGAGTGTTGATGGAACACAGAAATAGCATCGGGATTGAATACAACAGTCTCCATGCGCACTTTCCTCCATGGGAGTAATGTCTTAAATTGTCTACGATTTGATCGTTCCCTGGACGACCAGTAGTAGTTTCCGATGCACATCTGGATGCATTCTGTACTCTGTGGACTATCAGAGTGTTGATGAAACACAGAAATTGCATTGGGATTGAATACAACAGTCACCATGCCCACTTCCCTCCACCGGAGTAATGTCTCAAACAGTCTACGCTTTGATCGTTCCCTGGAAGACCAGTAGTAGTTTCCGATGCACGTCTGGTGGCATTCTGTAATCTGTGGAGTATCAGAGTATTGATGAAATACAGAAATTGCATCGGGATTGAATACAACAGTCACCATCCGCACTTTCCTCCATGGGAGTAATGTGTCAAACAGTCTACGCTTTGAGTTCCCTGGAAGAAATATAAGAGTTTCCGATGCACGTCTTGTGGTATTCTGTAATCTGTGGACTATCAGAGTGTTGATGAAACACAGAAATTGCATCGGGATTCAATACAACAGTCACCATGCGCACTTCCCTCCACGGGAGTAATGTCTCAAACAGTCTACGCTTTGATCGTACCCTGGAAGACCAGTAGTAGTTTCCGATGGACATATGGATGCATTCTGTAATCTGTGGACCTTCAAAGTGTTAATGAAACACAGAAATTGCATCGCTATTGAATACAACAGTCACCATGCGCACTTGCCTACATTTTAGTAATGTCTCAATCAGTCTACGCTTTGATCGTTCCCTGGTAGACCAGTGGTAGTTTCCGATGCTCATCTGGAGGCATTCTGTAATCTGTGGACTACCAGAGCGTTGATGAAACACAGATATTGCATTGGGATTGAATACAACAGTCACCATGCGCACTTTCCTCTATGGGAGTAATGTCTTAAATTGTCTACGCTTTGATCGTTCCCTGGAAGACCATTAGTAGTTTCCGATGCACATCAGGATGCATTCTGTACTCTGTGGACTATCAGAGTGTTGATGAAACACAGAAATAGCATCGGGATTGACTACAACAGTCTCCATGCGCACTTTCCTCCATGGGAGTAGTGTCTTAAATTGTCTACGATTTGATCTTTCCCTGGACGACCAGTAGTAGTTTCCGATGCACATCTGGATGCATTCTGTACTCTGTGGACTATCAGAGTGTTGATGAAACACAGAAATTGCATCGAGATTGAATACAACAGTCACCATCCGCACTTCCCTCCATGGGAGTAAAATCTCTAACAGTCTACGCTTTGATCGTTCCCTGGAAGACCGGTAGTAGATGCCGATGAACATCTGGAGGCAATCTGTAATCTGTGGAGTATCAGAGTGTTGATGAAACACAGACATTGCATCGGGATTGAATACAACAGTCACCATGCGCACTTTCCTCCATGGGAGTAGTGTCTCAAACAGTCTACGCTTTGATCTTTCCCTGGAAGACCAGAAGAAGTTTCCAATGCACATCTGGAGGAATTCTGTAATCTGTCTGCTATTAGAGGGTTGATGGAACACAGAAATTCCATCGGGATTCAATACAACAGTCACCATGCGCACTTTCTTCCACTTGAGTAATGACTCAAACAGACAAGCTTTGATCGTTCCCTGGAAGACCAATAGTAGTTTCCGAAGCACATCTGGTGGCATTCTGTAATCTGTGGACTATCAGAGTGTTGATGAAACACAGATATTGCATCGGGATTGAATACAACAGTCACCATGCCCACTTCCCTCCACCGGAGTAATGTCTCAAACAGTCTACGCTTTGATCGTTCCCTGGAAGACCAGTAGTAGTTTCCGATGCACGTCTGGTGGCATTCTGTAATCTGTGGACTATCAGAGTATTGATGAAATACAGAAATTGCATCGGGATTGAATACAACAGTCACCATCCGCACTTTCCTCCATGGGAGTAATGTGTCAAACAGTCTACGCTTTGAGTTCCCTGGAAGACCTGTAAGAGTTTCCGATGCACGTCTTGTGGTATTCTGTAATCTGTGGACTATCAGAGTGTTGATGAAACACAGAAATTGCATCGCTATTGAATACAACAGTCACCATGCGCACTTGCCTACATTTTAGTAATGTCTCAATCAGTCTACGCTTTGATCGTTCCCTGGTAGACCAGTGGTAGTTTCCGATGCACATCTGGAGGCATTCTGTAATCTGTGGACTACCAGAGCGTTGATGAAACACAGAAATTGCATTGGGATTGAATACAACAGTCACCATGCGCACTTTCCTCCATGGGAGTAATGTCTTAAATTGTCTACGCTTTGATCGTTCCCTGGAAGACCATTAGTAGTTTCCGATGCACATCTGGATGCATTCTGTACTCTGTGGACTATCAGAGTGTTGATGAAACACAGAAATTGTATCGGGATTGAATACAACAGTCACCATGCCCACTTCCCTCCACGGGAGTAATATCTCAAACAGTCTACGCTTTGATCGTTCCCTGGAAGACCAGTAATAGTTTCCGAAGCACGTCTGGTGGCATTCTGTAATCTGTGCACTATCAGAGTGTTGATGAAACACAGAGATTGCATCGGGATTGAAAACAACAGTCACAATCCGCACTTTTCTCCATGGGAGTAGTGTCTCAAACAGTCTTCGCTTTGATCGTTCCCTGGAAGATCAGAAGTAGTTTCCGATGCACATCTGGAGGCATTCTGAAATCTGTGGACTATCAGAGTGTTGATGGAACACAGAAATTGCATCGGGATTGAATACAACTGTCTCCATGCGCACTTCCCTCCATGGGAGTAATGTCTTAAATTGTCTACGATTTGATCGTTCCCTGGAAGACCATTAGTAGTTTCCGATGCACATCTGGATGCATTCTGTACTCTGTGGACTATCAGAGTGTTGATGAAACACAGAAATTGTATCGGGATTGAATACAACAGTCACCATCCGCACTTTCCTCCATGGGAGTAAAATCTCTAACAGTCTACGCTTTGATCGTTCCCTGTAAGACCAGTAGTAGATGCCGATGAACATCTGGAGGCAATCTGTAATCTGTGGAGTATCAGAGTGTTGATGAAACACTGAAATTGCATCGGGATTGAATACAACAGTCACCATACGCACTTTCCTCCATGGGAGTAGTGTCTCAAACAGTCTACGCTTTGATCTTTCCCTGGAAGACCAGAAGAAGTTTCCGATGCACATCTGGAGGAATTCTGTAATCTGTCTGCTATTAGAGGGTTGATGGAACACAGAAATTCCATCGGGATTCAATACAACAGTCACCATGCGCACTTTCTTCCACTTGAGTAATGACTCAAACAGACAAGCTTTGATCGTTCCCTGGAAGACCAGTAGTAGTTTGCGAAGCACATCTGGTGGCATTCTGTAATCTGTGGACTATCAGAGTGTTGATGAAACGCAGAAATTGCATCGGGATTGAATACAACAGTCACCATGCCCACTTCCCTCCATGGGAGTAATATCTCAAACAGTCTACGCTTTGATCGTTCCCAGGAAGACCAGTAGTAGATGCCGATGAACATCTGGAGGCAATCTGTAATCTGTGGAGTATCAGAGTGTTGATGAAACACAGAATTTGCATCGGGATTGAATACAACAGTCATCATGCGCACTTTACTCCATGGGAGTTGTGTCTCAAACAGTCAACGCTTTGATCGTTCCCTGGAAGACCAGTAGTAGTTTGCGATGCACATCTGGATGCATTCTGTAATCTGTGGACTACCAGAGTGTTGATGAAACACAGAAATTGCATCGGGATTGAATACAACAGTCACCATGCGCACTTTCCTCCATGGGAGTAGTGTCTCAAACAGTCTTCGCTTTGATCGTTCCCTGGAAGACCAGAAGTAGTTTCCGATGCACATCTGGAGGCATTCTGAAATCTGTGGACTATCAGAGTGTTGATGGAACACAGAAATTGCATCGGGATTGAATACAACAGTCTCCATGCGCACTTTCCTCCATGGGAGTAATGTCTCAAACAGTCTACGTCTTGATCGTTCCCTGGAAGACCAGAAGAAGTTTCCGATGCACATCTGGAGGAATTCTGTAATCTGTCTACTATTAGAGTGTTGATGGAACACAGAAATTCCTTCGGGATTGAATACAACAGTCACCATGCGCAAATTATTCCACTTGAGAAATGACTCTAACAGGCAAGCTTTGATCGTTCTCTGGAAGACCAGTAGTAGTTTCCGAAGCACATCTGGTGGCATTCTGTAATCTGTGGACTATCAGAGTGTTGATGAAACGCAGAAATTGCATCGGGATTGAATACAACAGTCACCATGCCCACTTCCCTCCACGGGAGTAATATCTCAAACAGTCTACGCTTTGATCGTTCCCTGGAAGACCAGTAGTAGTTTCTGATGCACGTCTGGTGGCATTCTGTAATCTCTGCACTATCAGAGTGTTGATGAAACACAGAAATTGCATCGGGATTGAAAACAACAGTCACCATCCGCACTTTCCTCCATGGGAGTAATGTCTCAAACAGTCTACGCTTTGAGTTCCCTGGAAGACCTGTAAGAGTTTCCGATGCACCTCTGGTGGTATTCTGTAATCTGTGGACTATCAGAGTGTTGATGAAACACAGAAATTGCATCGGAAATGAATACAACAGTCACCATGCGCACTTTCCTCCATGGGAGTAATGTCTCTAACAGTCTACGCTTTGATCGTTCCCAGGAAGACCAGTAGTAGATGCCGATGAACATCTGGAGGCAACCTGTAATCTGTGCACTATCAGAGTGTTGATGAAACACAGAAATTGCATCGGGATTGAATACAACAGTTACCATGCCCACTTCCCTCCACGGGAGTAATGTCTCAAACAGTCCACGCTTTGATCGTTCCCTGGAAGACCAGTAGTAGTTTCCGATGCACGTCTGGTGGCATTCTGTAATCTGTGGACTATCAGAGTGTTGATGAAACATAGAAATTGCATCGAGATTGAATACAACAGTCACCATGCCCACTTCCCTCCACGGGAGTAATATCTCAAACAGTCTACGCTTTTATCGTTCCCTGGAAGACCAATAGTAGTTTCCGATGCACGTCTGGTGGCATTCTGTAATCTGTGCACTATCAGAGTGTTGATGAAACACAGAAATTGCATCGGGATTGAAAACAACAGTCACCATCCGCACTTTCCTCCATGGGAGTAATGTCTCAAACAGTCTACGCTTTGAGTTCCCTGGAAGACCAGTAGTAGTTTCCGATGCACCTCTGGTGGTATTCTGTAATCTGTGGACTATCAGAGTGTTGATGAAATACAGAAATTGCATCGGGATTCAATACAACAGTCACCATGCGCACTTCCCTCCACGGGAGTAATGTCTCAAACAGTCTACGCTTTGATCGTACCCTGGAAGACCAGTAGTAGTTTCCGATGGACATATGGATGCATTCTGTAATCTGTGGACCTTCAAAGTGTTAATGAAACACAGAAATTGCATCGCTATTGAATACCACAGTCACCATGCGCACTTGCCTGCATTGTAGTAATGTCTCAATCAGTCTACGCTTTGATCGTTCCCTGGTAGACCAGTGGTAGTTTCCGATGCACATCTGGAGGCATTCTGTAATCTGTGGACTATCAGAGCGTTGATGAAACACAGAAATTGCATTGGGATTGAATACAACAGTCACCATGCGCACTTTCCTCTATGGGAGTAATGTCTTAAATTGTCTACGCTTTGATCGTTCCCTGGAAGACCATTAGTAGTTTCCGATGCACATCTGGATGCATTCTGTACTCTGTGGACTATCAGAGTGTTGATGAAACACAGAAATAGCATCGGGATTGATTACAACAGTCTCCATGCGCACTTTCCTCCATGGGAGTAATGTCTTAAATTGTCTACGATTTGATCATTCCCTGGACGACCAGTAGTAGTTTCCGATGCACATCTGGATGCATTCTGTACTCTGTGGACTATCAGAGTGTTGATGAAACACAGAAATTGCATCGGGATTGAATACAACAGTCACCATCCGCACTACCCTCCATGGGAGTAAAATCTCTAACAGTCTACGCTTTGATCGTTCCCTGGAAGACCGGTAGTAGATGCCGATGAACATCTGGAGGCAATCTGTAATCTGTGGAGTATCAGAGTGTTGATGAAACACAGAAATTGCATCGGGATTGAATACAACAGTCACCATGCGCACTTTCCTCCATGGGAGTAGTGTCTCAAACAGTCTACGCTTTGATCTTTCCCTGGAAGACCAGAAGAAGTTTCCGATGCACATCTGGAGGAATTCTGTAATCTGTCTGCTATTAGAGGGTTGATGGAACACAGAAATTCCATCGGGATTCAATACAACAGTCACCATGCGCACTTTCTTCCACTTGAGTAATGACTCAAACAGACAAGTTTTGATCGTTCCCTGGAAGACCAATAGTAGTTTCCGAAGCACATCTGGTGGCATTCTGTAATCTGTGGACTATCAGAGTGTTGATGAAACACAGAATTTGCATCGGGATTGAATACAACAGTCACCATGCCCACTTCCCTCCACCGGAGTAATGTCTCAAACAGTCTACGCTTTGATCGTTCCCTGGAAGACCAGTAGTAGTTTCCGATGCACGTCTGGTGGCATTCTGTAATCTGTGGACTATCAGAGTATTGATGAAATACAGAAATTGCATCGGGATTGAATACAACAGTCACCATCCGCACTTTCCTCCATGGGAGTAATGTGTCAAACAGTCTACGCTTTGAGTTCCATGGAAGACCTGTAAGAGTTTCCGATGCACGTTTTGTGGTATTCTGTAATCTGTGGACTATCAGAGTGTTGATGAAACACAGAAATTGCATCGCTACTGAATACAACAGTCACCATGCGCACTTGCCTACATTTTAGTAATGTCTCAATCAGTCTACGCTTTGATCGTTCCCTGGTAGACCAGTGGTAGTTTCCGATGCACATCTGGAGGCATTCTGTAATCTGTGGACTACCAGAGCGTTGATGAAACACAGAAATTGCATTGGGATTGAATACAACAGTCACCATGCGCACTTTCCTCCATGGGAGTAATGTCTTAAATTGTCTACGATTTGATCGTTCCCTGGAAGACCATTAGTAGTTTCCGATGCACATCTGGATGCATTCTGTACTCTGTGGACTATCAGAGTGTTGATGAAACACAGAAATTGTATCGGGATTGAATACAACAGTCACCATCTGCACTTTCCTCCATGGGAGTAAAATCTCTAACAGTCTACGCTTTGATCGTTCCCTGTAAGACCAGTAGTAGATGCCGATGAACATCTGGAGGCAATCTGTAACCTGTGGAGTATCAGAGTGTTGATGAAACACAGAAATTGCATCGGGATTGAATACAACAGTCACCATGCGCACTTTCCTCCATGGGAGTAGTGTCTCAAACAGTCTACGCTTTGATCTTTCCCTGGAAGACCAGAAGAAGTTTCCGATGCACATCTGGAGGAATTCTGTAATCTGTCTGCTATTAGAGGGTTGATGGAACACAGAAATTCCATCGGGATTCAATACAACAGTCACCATGCGCACTTTCTTCCACTTGAGTAATGACTCAAACAGACAAGTTTTGATCGTTCCCTGGAAGACCAATAGTAGTTTCCGAAGCACATCTGGTGGCATTCTGTAATCTGTGGACTATCAGAGTGTTGATGAAACACAGAAATTGCATCGGGATTGAATACAACAGTCACCATGCCCACTTCCCTCCACCGGAGTAATGTCTCAAACAGTCTACGATTTGATCGTTCCCTGGAAGACCAGTAGTAGTTTCCGATACACGTCTGGTGGCATTCTGTAATCTGTGGACTATCAGAGTATTGATGAAATACAGAAATTGCATCGGGATTGAATACAACAGTCACCATCCGCACTTTCCTCCATGGGAGTAATGTGTCAAACAGTCTACGCTTTGAGTTCCATGGAAGACCTGTAAGAGTTTCCGATGCACGTTTTGTGGTATTCTGTAATCTGTGGACTATCAGAGTGTTGATGAAACACAGAAATTGCATCGCTACTGAATACAACAGTCACCATGCGCACTTGCCTACATTTTAGTAATGTCTCAATCAGTCTACGCTTTGATCGTTCCCTGGTAGACCAGTGGTAGTTTCCGATGCACATCTGGAGGCATTCTGTAATCTGTGGACTACCAGAGCGTTGATGAAACACAGAAATTGCATTGGGATTGAATACAACAGTCACCATGCGCACTTTCCTCCATGGGAGTAATGTCTTAAATTGTCTACGATTTGATCGTTCCCTGGAAGACCATTAGTAGTTTCCGATGCACATCTGGATGCATTCTGTACTCTGTGGACTATCAGAGTGTTGATGAAACACAGAAATTGTATCGGGATTGAATACAACAGTCACCATCTGCACTTTCCTCCATGGGAGTAAAATCTCTAACAGTCTACGCTTTGATCGTTCCCTGTAAGACCAGTAGTAGATGCCGATGAACATCTGGAGGCAATCTGTAACCTGTGGAGTATCAGAGTGTTGATGAAACACTGAAATTGCATCGGGATTGAATACAACAGTCTCCATGCGCACTTTCCTCCATGGGAGTAATGTCTCAAACAGTCTACGTCTTGTTCGTTCCCTGGAAGACCAGAAGAAGTTTCCGATGCACATCTGGAGGAATTCTGTAATCTGCCTACTATTAGAGTGTTGATGGAACACATAAATTCCTTCGGGATTCAATACAACAGTCACCATGCGCACTTTATTCCACTTGAGTAATGACTCTAACAGGCAAGCTTTGATCGTTCCTTGGAAGACCAGTGGTAGTTTCTGATGCACGTCTGGTGGCATTCTGTAATCTGTGCACTATCAGAGTGTTGATGAAACACAGAAATTGCATCGGGATTGAAAACAACAGTCACCATCCGCACTTTCCTCCATGGGAGTAATGTCTCAAACAGTCTACGCTTTGAGTTCCCTGGAAGACCTGTAAGAGTTTCCGATGCACCTCTGGTGGTATTCTGTAATCTGTGGACTATCAGAGTGTTGATGAAACACAGAAATTGCATCGGAAATGAATACAACAGTCACCATGCGCACTTTCCTCCATGGGAGTAATGTCTCTGACAGTCTACGCTTTGATCGTTCCCAGGAAGACCAGTAGTAGATGCCGATGAACATCTGGAGGCAATCTGTAATCTGTGCACTATCAGAGAGTTGATGAAACACAGAAATTGCATCGGGATTGAATACAACAGTTACCATGCCCACTTCCCTCCACGGGAGTAATGTCTCAAACAGTCCACGATTTGATCGTTCCCTGGAAGACCAGTAGTAGTTTCCGATGCACGTCTGGTGGCATTCTGTAACCTGTGGACTATCAGAGTGTTGATGAAACATAGAAATTGCATCGAGATTGAATACAACAGTCACCATGCCCACTTCCCTCCACGGGAGTAATTTCTCAAACAGTCTACGCTTTTATCGTTCAATGGAAGACCAGTAGTAGTTTCCGATGCACGTCTGGTGGCATTCTGTAATCTGTGCACTATAAGAGTGTTGATGAAACACAGAAATTGCATCGGGATTGAAAACAACAGTCACCATCCGCACTTTCCTCCATGGGAGTAATGTCTCAAACAGTCTACGCTTTGAGTTCCCTGGAAGACCAGTAGTAGTTTCCGATGCACCTCTGGTGGTATTCTGTAATCTGTGGACTATCAGAGTGTTGATGAAATACAGAAATTGCATCGGGATTCAATACAACAGTCACCATGCGCACTTCCCTCCACGGGAGTAATGTCTCAAACAGTCTACGCTTTGATCGTACCCTGGAAGACCAGTAGTAGTTTCCGATGGACATATGGATGCATTCTGTAATCTGTGGACCTTCAAAGTGTTAATGAAACACAGAAATTGCATCGCTATTGAATACCACAGTCACCATGCGCACTTGCCTGCATTGTAGTAATGTCTCAATCAGTCTACGATTTGATCGTTCCCTGGTAGACCAGTGGTAGTTTCCGATGCACATCTGGAGGCATTCTGTAATCTGTGGACTATCAGAGCGTTGATGAAACACAGAAATTGCATTGGGATTGAATACAACAGCCACCATGCGCACTTTCCTCCATGGGAGTAATGTCTTAAATTGTCTACGGTTTGATCGTTCCCTGGAGGACCTGTAATAGTTTCCGATGCACGTCTGGTTGTATTCTGTAATCTGTGCATTATCAGAGTGTTGATGAAACACAGAAATTGCATCGGGATTGAAAACAACAGTCACCATCCGCACTTTCCTCCATGGGAGTAGTGTCTCAAACAGTCTTCGCTTTGATCGTCCCCTGGAAGACCAGAAGTAGTTTCCGATGCACATCTGGAGGCATTCTGAAATCTGTGGACTATCAGAGTGTTGATGGAACACAGAAATTGCATCGGGATTGAATACAACAGTCTCCATGCGCACTTTCCTCCATGGGAGTAATGTCTCAAACAGTCTACGTCTTGATCGTTCCCTGGAAGACCAGAAGAAGTTTCCGATGCACATCTGGAGGAATTCTGTAATCTGTCTACTATTAGAGTGTTGATGGAACACAGAAATTCCTTCGGGATTCAATACAACAGTCACCATGCGCACTTTATTCCACTTGAGTAATGACTCTAACAGGCAAGCTTTGATCGTTCCCTGGAAGACCAGTAGTAGTTTCCGAAGCACATCTGGTGGCATTCTGTAATCTGTGGACTATCAGAGTGTTGATGAAACGCAGAAATTGCATCGGGATTGAATACGACAGTCACCATGCCCACTTCCCTCCACGGGAGTAATATCTCAAACAGTCTACGCTTTGATCGTTCCCTGGAAGACCAGTAGTAGTTTCTGATGCACGTCTGGTGGCATTCTGTAATCTGTGCACTATCAGAGTGTTGATGAAACACAGAAATTGCATCGGGATTGAAAACAACAGTCACCATCCGCACTTTCCTCCATGGGAGTAATGTCTCAAACAGTCTACGCTTTGAGTTCCCTGGAAGACCTGTAAGAGTTTCCGATGCACCTCTGGTGGTATTCTGTAATCTGTGGACTATCAGAGTGTTGATGAAACACAGAAATTGCATCGGAAATGAATACAACAGTCACCATGTGCACTTTCCTCCATGGGAGTAATGTCTCTAACAGTCTACGCTTTGATCGTTCCCAGGAAGACCAGTAGTAGATGCCGATGAACATCTGGAGGCAATCTGTAATCTGTGCACTATCAGAGTGTTGATGAAACACAGAAATTGCATCGGGATCGAATACAACAGTTACCATGCCCACTTCCCTCCACGGGAGTAATGTCTCAAACAGTCCACGCTTTGATCGTTCCCTGGAAGACCAGTAGTTGTTTCCGATGCACGTCTGGTGGCATTCTGTAATCTGTGGACTATCAGAGTGTTGATGAAACATAAAAATTGCATCGAGATTGAATACGACAGTCACCATGGCCACTTCCCTCCACGGGAGTAATATCTCAAACAGTCTACGATTTTATCGTTCCCTGGAAGACCAGTAGTAGTTTCCGATGCACGTCTGGTGGCATTCTGTAATCTGTGCACTATCAGAGTGTTGATGAAACACAGAAATTGCATCGGGATTGAAAACAACAGTCACCATCCGCACTTTCCTCCATGGGAGTAATGTCTCAAACAGTCTACGCTTTGAGTTCCCTGGAAGACCAGTAGTAGTTTCCGATGCACCTCTGGTGGTATTCTGTAATCTGTGGACTATCAGAGTGTTGATGAAATACAGAAATTGCATCGGGATTCAATACAACAGTCACCATGCGCACTTCCCTCCATGGGAGTAATGTCTCAAACAGTCTACGCTTTGATCGTACCCTGGAAGACCAGTAGTAGTTTCCGATGGACATATGGATGCATTCTGTGATCTGTGGACCTTCAAAGTGTTAATGAAACACAGAAATTGCATCGCTATTGAATACCACAGTCACCATGCGCACTTGCCTGCATTTTAGTAATGTCTCAATCAGTCTACGCTTTGATCGTTCCCTGGTAGACCAGTGGTAGTTTCCGATGCACGTCTGGTGGCATTCTGTAATCTGTGCAATATCAGAGTGTTGATGAAACACAGAAATTGCATCGGGATTGAAAACAACTGTCACCATCCGCACTTTCCTCCATGGGAGTAATGTCTCAAACAGTCTACGCTTTGAGTTCCCTGGAAGACCAGTAGTAGTTTCCGATGCACCTCTGGTGGTATTCTGTAATCTGTGGACTATCAGAGTGTTGATGAAATACAGAAATTGCATCGGGATTCAATACAACAGTCACCATGCGCACTTCCCTCCACGGGAGTAATGTCTCAAACAGTCTACGCTTTGATCGTACCCTGGAAGACCAGTAGTAGTTTCCGATGGACATATGGATGCATTCTGTAATCTGTGGACCTTCAAAGTGTTAATGAAACACAGAAATTGCATCGCTATTGAATACCACAGTCACCATGCGCACTTGCCTGCATTTTAGTAATGTCTCAATCAGTCTACGCTTTGATCGTTCCCTGGTAGACCAGTGGTAGTTTCCGATGCACATCTGGAGGCATTCTGTAATCTGTGGACTATCAGAGCGTTGATGAAACACAGAAATTGCATTGGGATTGAATACAACAGCCACCATGCGCACTTTCCTCCATGGGAGTAATGTCTTAAATTGTCTACGGTTTGATCGTTCCCTGGAGGACCTGTAATAGTTTCCGATGCACGTCTGGTTGTATTCTGTAATCTGTGCATTATCAGAGTGTTGATGAAACACAGAAATTGCATCGGGATTGAAAACAACAGTCACCATCCGCACTTTCCTCCATGGGAGTAGTGTCTCAAACAGTCTTCGCTTTGATCGTTCCCTGGAAGACCAGAAGTAGTTTCCGATGCACATCTGGAGGCATTCTGAAATCTGTGGACTATCAGAGTGTTGATGAAACACAGAAATTGCATCGGGATTGAATACAACAGTCTCCATGCGCACTTTCCTCCATGGGAGTAATGTCTCAAACAGTCTACGTCTTGATCGTTCCCTGGAAGACCAGAAGAAGTTTCCGATGCACATCTGGAGGAATTCTGTAATCTGTCTACTATTAGAGTGTTGATGGAACACAGAAATTCCTTCGGGATTCAATACAACAGTCACCATGCGCACTTTATTCCACTTGAGTAATGACTCTAACAGGCAAGCTTTGATCGTTCCCTGGAAGACCAGTAGTAGTTTCCGAAGCACATCTGGTGGCATTCTGTAATCTGTGGACTATCAGAGTGTTGATGAAACGCAGACATTGCATCGGGATTGAATACAACAGTCACCATGCCCACTTCCCTCCACGGGAGTCATATCTCAAACAGTCTACGCTTTGATCGTTCCCTGGAAGACCAGTAGTAGTTTCTGATGCACGTCTGGTGGCATTCTGTAATCTGTGCACTATCAGAGTGTTGATGAAACACAGAAATTGCATCGGGATTGAAAACAACAGTCACCATCCGCACTTTCCTCCATGGGAGTAATGTCTCAAACAGTCTACGCTTTGAGTTCCCTGGAAGACCTGTAAGAGTTTCCGATGCACCTCTGGTGGTATTCTGTAATCTGTGGACTATCAGAGTGTTGATGAAACACAGAAATTGCATCGGAAATGAATACAACAGTCACCATGTGCACTTTCCTCCATGGGAGTAATGTCTCTAACAGTCTACGCTTTGATCGTTCCCAGGAAGACCAGTAGTAGATGCCGATGAACATCTGGAGGCAATCTGTAATCTGTGCACTATCAGAGTGTTGATGAAACACAGAAATTGCATCGGGATTGAATACAACAGTTACCATGCCCACTTCCCTCCACGGGAGTAATGTCTCAAACAGTCCACGCTTTGATCGTTCCCTGGAAGACCAGTAGTTGTTTCCGATGCACGTCTGGTGGCATTCTGTAATCTGTGGACTATCAGAGTGTTGATGAAACATAAAAATTGCATCGAGATTGAATACAACAGTCACCATAGCCACTTCCCTCCACGGGAGTAATATCTCAAACAGTCTACGCTTTTATCGTTCCCTGGAAGACCAGTAGTAGTTTCCGATGCACGTCTGGTGGCATTCTGTAATCTGTGCACTATCAGAGTGTTGATGAAACACAGAAATTGCATCGGGATTGAAAACAACAGTCACCATCCGCACTTTCCTCCATGGGAGTAATGTCTCAAACAGTCTACGCTTTGAGTTCCCTGGAAGACCAGTAGTAGTTTCCGATGCACCTCTGGTGGTATTCTGTAATCTGTGGACTATCAGAGTGTTGATGAAATACAGAAATTGCATCGGGATTCAATACAACAGTCACCATGCGCACTTCCCTCCATGGGAGTAATGTCTCAAACAGTCTACGCTTTGATCGTACCCTGGAAGACCAGTAGTAGTTTCCGATGGACATATGGATGCATTCTGTTGTCTGTGGAAATTCAAAGTGTTAATGAAACACAGAAATTGCATCGCTATTGAATACCACAGTCACCATGCGCACTTGCCTGCATTTTAGTAATGTCTCAATCAGTCTACGCTTTGATCGTTCCCTGGTAGACCAGTGGTAGTTTCCGATGCACATCTGGAGGCATTCTGTAATCTGTGGACTATCAGAGCGTTGATGAAACACAGAAATTGCATTGGGATTGAATACAACAGCCACCATGCGCACTTTCCTCCATGGGAGTAATGTCTTAAATTGTGTACGGTTTGATCGTTCCCTGGAGGACCTGTAATAGTTTCCGATGCACGTCTGGTTGTATTCTGTAATCTGTGCATTATCAGAGTGTTGATGAAACACAGAAATTGCATCGGGATTGAAAACAACAGTCACCATCCGCACTTTAATCCATGGGAGTAGTGTCTCAAACAGTCTTCGCATTGATCGTTCCCTGGAAGACCAGAAGTAGTTTCCGATGCACATCTGGAGGCATTCTGAAATCTGTGGACTATCAGAGTGTTGATGGAACACAGAAATTGCATCGGGATTGAATACAACAGTCTCCATGCGCACTTTCCTCCATGGGAGTAATGTCTCAAACAGTCTACGTCTTGATCGTTCCCTGGAAGACCAGAAGAAGTTTCCGATGCACATCTGGAGGAATTCTGTAATCTGTCTACTATTAGAGTGTTGATGGAACACAGAAATTCCTTCGGGATTCAATACAACAGTCACCATGCGCACTTTATTCCACTTGAGTAATGACTCTAACAGGCAAGCTTTGATCGTTCCCTGGAAGACCAGTAGTAGTTTCCGAAGCACATCTGGTGGCATTCTGTAATCTGTGGACTATCAGAGTGTTGATGAAACGCAGAAATTGCATCGGGATTGAATACAACAGTCACCATGCCCACTTCCCTCCACGGGAGTCATATCTCAAACAGTCTACGCTTTGATCGTTCCCTGGAAGACCAGTAGTAGTTTCTGATGCACGTCTGGTGGCATTCTGTAATCTGTGCACTATCAGAGTGTTGATGAAACACAGAAATTGCATCGGGATTGAAAACAACAGTCACCATCCGCACTTTCCTCCATGGGAGTAATGTCTCAAACAGTCTACGCTTTGAGTTCCCTGGAAGACCTGTAAGAGTTTCCGATGCACCTCTGGTGGTATTCTGTAATCTGTGGACTATCAGAGTGTTGATGAAACACAGAAATTGCATCGGAAATGAATACAACAGTCACCATGCGCACTTTCCTCCATGGGAGTAATGTCTCTAACAGTCTACGCTTTGATCGTTCCCAGGAAGACCAGTAGTAGATGCCGATGAACATCTGGAGGCAATCTGTAATCTGTGCACTATCAGAGTGTTGATGAAACACAGAAATTGCATCGGGATTGAATACAACAGTTACCATGCCCACTTCCCTCCACGGGAGTAATGTCTCAAACAGTCCACGCTTTGATCGTTCCCTGGAAGACCAGTAGTAGTTTCCGATGCACGTCTGGTGGCATTCTGTAATCTGTGGACTATCAGAGTGTTGATGAAACATAGAAATTGCATCGAGATTGAATACAACAGTCACCATGCCCACTTCCCTCCACGGGAGTAATTTCTCAAACAGTCTACGCTTTTATCGTTCCCTGGAAGACCAGTAGTAGTTTCCGATGTACGTCTGGTGGCATTCTGTAATCTGTGCACTATCAGAGTGTTGATGAAACACAGAAATTGCATCGGGATTGAAAACAACAGTCACCATCCGCACTTTCCTCCATGGGAGTAATGTCTCAAACGGTCTACGCTTTGAGTTCCCTGGAAGACCAGTAGTAGTTTCCGATGCACCTCTGGTGGTATTCTGTAATCTGTGGACTATCAGAGTGTTGATGAAATACAGAAATTGCATCGGGATTCAATACAACAGTCACCATGCGCACTTCCCTCCACGGGAGTAATGTCTCAAACAGTCTACGCTTTGATCGTACCCTGGAAGACCAGTAGTAGTTTCCGATGGACATATGGATGCATTCTGTAATCTGTGGACCTTCAAAGTGTTAATGAAACACAGAAATTGCATCGCTATTGAATACCACAGTCACCATGCGCACTTGCCTGCATTTTAGTAATGTCTCAATCAGTCTACGCTTTGATCGTTCCCTGGTAGACCAGTGGTAGTTTCCGATGCACATCTGGAGGCATTCTGTAAACTGTGGACTATCAGAGCGTTGATGAAACACAGAAATTGCATTGGGATTGAATACAACAGCCACCATGCGCACTTTCCTCCATGGGAGTAATGTCTTAAATTGTCTACGGTTTGATCGTTCCCTGGAGGACCTGTAATAGTTTCCGATGCACGTCTGGTTGTATTCTGTAATCTGTGCATTATCAGAGTGTTGATGAAACACAGAAATTGCATCGGGATTGAAAACAACAGCCACCATCCGCACTTTCCTCCATGGGAGTAGTGTCTCAAACAGTCTTCGCTTTGATCGTTCCCTGGAAGACCAGAAGTAGTTTCCGATGCACATCTGGAGGCATTCTGAAATCTGTGGACTATCAGAGTGTTGATGGAACACAGAAATTGCATCGGGATTGAATACAACAGTCTCCATGCGCACTTTCCTCCATGGGAGTAATGTCTCAAACAGTCTACGTCTTGATCGTTCCCTGGAAACCAGAAGAAGTTTCCGATGCACATCTGGAGGAATTCTGTAATCTGTCTACTATTAGAGTGTTGATGGAACACAGAAATTCCTTCGGGATTCAATACAACAGTCACCATGCGCACTTTATTCCACTTGAGTAATGACTCTAACAGGCAAGCTTCGATCGTTCCCTGGAAGACCAGTAGTAGTTTCCGAAGCACATCTGGTGGCATTCTGTAATCTGTGGACTATCAGAGTGTTGATGAAACGCAGAAATTGCATCGGGATTGAATACAACAGTCACCATGCCCACTTCCCTCCACGGGAGTAATATCTCAAACAGTCTACGCTTTGATCGTTCCCTGGAAGTCCAGTAGTAGTTTCTGATGCACATCTGGTGGCATTCTGTAATCTGTGCACTATCAGAGTGTTGATGAAACACAGAAATTGCATCGGGATTGAATACAACAGTTACCATGCCCACTTCCCTCCACGGGAGTAATGTCTCAAACAGTCCACGCTTTGACCGTTCCCTGGAAGACCAGTAGTAGTTTCCGATGCACGTCTGGTGGCATTCTGTAATCTGTGGACTATCAGAGTGTTGATGAAACATAAAAATTGCATCGAGATTGAATACAACAGTCACCATGGCCACTTCCCTCCACGGGAGTAATATCTCAAACAGTCTACGCTTTTATCGTTCCCTGGAAGACCAGTAGTAGTTTCCGATGCACGTCTGGTGGCATTCTGTAATCTGTGCACTATCAGAGTGTTGATGAAACACAGAAATTGCATCGGGAATGAAAACAACAGTCACCATCCGCACTTTCCTCCATGGGAGTAATGTCTCAAACAGTCTACGCTTTGAGTTCCCTGGAAGACCAGTAGTAGTTTCCGATGCACCTCTGGTGGTATTCTGTAATCTGTGGACTATCAGAGTGTTGATGAAATACAGAAATTTCATCGGGATTCAATACAACAGTCACCATGCGCACTTCCCTCCATGGGAGTAATGTCTCAAACAGTCTACGCTTTGATCGTACCCTGGAAGACCAGTAGTGGTTTCCGATGGACATATGGATGCATTCTGTAATCTGTGGACCTTCAAAGTGTTAATGAAACACAGAAATTGCATCGCTATTGAATACAACAGTCACGATGCGCACTTGCCTGCATTTTAGTAATGTCTCAATCAGTCTACGCTTTGATCGTTCCCTGGTAGACCAGTGGTAGTTTCCGATGCACATCTGGAGGCATTCTGTAATCTGTGGACTATCAGAGCGTTGATGAAACACAGAAATTGCATTGGGATTGAATACAACAGCCACCATGCGCACTTTCCTCCATGGGAGTAATGTCTTAAATTGTCTACGGTTTGATCGTTCCCTGGAAGACCTGTAATAGTTTCCGATGCACGTCTGGTGGCATTCTGTAATCTGTGCACTATCAGAGTGTTGATGAAACACAGAAATTGCATCGGGATTGAAAACAACAGTCACCATCCGCACTTTCCTCCATGGGAGTAGTGTCTCAAACAGTCTTCGCTTTGATCGTTCCCTGGAAGACCAGAAGTAGTTTCCGATGCACATCTGGAGGCATTCTGAAATCTGTGGACTATCAGAGTGTTTATGAAACACAGAAATTTTATCGGGATTGAATACAACAGTCACCATCCGCACTTTCCTCCATGGGAGTAAAATCTCTAACAGTCTACGATTTGATCGTTCCCTGTAAGACCAGTAGTAGATGCCGATGAACATCTGGAGGCAATCTGTAATCTGTGGAGTATCAGAGTGTTGATGAAACACTGAAATTGCATCGGGATTGAATACAACAGTCACCATGCGCACTTTCCTCCATGGGAGTAGTGTCTCATACAGTCTACGGTTTGATCTTTCCCTGGAAGACCAGAAGAAGTTTCCGATGCACATCTGGAGGAATTCTTTAATCTGTCTGCTATTAGAGGGTTGAAGGAACACAGAAATTCCATCGGGATTCAATACAACAGTCACCATGCGCACTTTCTTCCACTTGAGTAATGACTCAAACAGACAAGATTTGATCGTTACCTGGAAGACCAGTAGTAGTTTCCGAAGCACATCTGGTGGCATTCTGTAATCAGTGGACTATCAGACTGTTGATGAAACGCAGAAATTGCATCGGGATTGAATACAACAGTCACCATGCCCACTTCCCTCCACGGGAGTAATATCTCAAACAGTCTACGCTTTGATCGTTCCCTGGAAGACCAGTAGTAGTTTCCGATGCACGTCTGGTGGCATTCTGTAATCTGTGCACTATCAGAGTGTTGATGAAACACAGAAATTGCATTGGGATTGAAAACAACAGTCACCATCCGCACTTTCCTCCATGGGGGTAATGTCTCAAACAGTCTACGCTTTGAGTTCCCTGGAAGACCTGTAAGAGTTTCCGATGCACCTCTGGTGGTATTCTGTAATCTGTGGACTATCAGAGTGTTGATGAAACACAGAAATTGCATCGGGATTCAATACAACAGTCACCATGCGCACTTCCCTCCACGGGAGTAATGTCTCAAACAGTCAACGCTTTGATCGTACCCTGGAAGACCAGTAGTAGTTTCCGATGGACATATGGATGCATTCTGTAAACTGTGGGCCTTCAAAGTGTTAATGAAACACAGAAATTGCATCGCTATTGAATACATCAGTCACCATGCGCACTTGCCTACATTTTATTAATGTCTCAATCAGTCTACGTTTTGATCGTTCCCTGGTAGACCAGTGGTAGTTTCCGATGCACATCTGGAGGCATTCTGTAATCTGTGGACTAACGGAGCGTTGATGAAACTCAGAAATTGCATTGGGATTGAATACAACAGTCACCATGCGCACTTTCCTCCATGGGAGTAATGTCTTAAATTGTCTACGCTTTGATCGTTCCCTGGAAGACCATTAGTAGTTTCCGATGCAAATCTGGATGCATTCTGTACTCTGTGGACTATCAGAGTGTTGATGAAACACAGAAATTTTATCGGGATTGAATACAACAGTCACCATCCGCACTTTCCTCCATGGGAGTAAAATCTCTAACAGTCTACGCTTTGATCGTTCCCTGTAAGACCAGTAGTAGATGCCGATGAACATCTGGAGGCAATCTGTAATCTGTGGAGTATCAGGGTGTTGATGAAACACTGAAATTGCATCGGGATTGAATACAACAGTCACATTGCGCACTTTCCTCCATGGGAGTAGTGTCTCAAACAGTCTACGTTTTGATCTTTCCCTGGAAGACCAGAAGAAGTTTCCGATGCACATCTGGAGGAATTCTGTAATCTGTCTGCTATTAGAGGGTTGATGGAACACAGAAATTCCGTCGGGATTCAATACAACAGTCACCATGCGCACTTTCTTCCACTTGAGTAATACTCAAACAGACAAGCTTTGATCGTTCCCTGGAAGACCATTAGTTGTTTCCGAAGCACATCTGGTGGCATTCTGTAATCTGTGGACTATCAGAGTGTTGATGAAACACAGAAATTGCATCGGGATTGAAAACAACAGTCACCATCCGCACTTTCCTCCATGGGAGTAATGTCTCAAACAGTCTACGCTTTGAGTCCCTGGAAGACCTGTAAGAGTTTCCGATGCACCTCTGGTGGTATTCTGTAATCTGTGGACTATCAGAGTGTTGATGAAACACAGAAATAGCATCGGGATTGAATACAACAGTCACCATCCGCACTTTCCTCCATTGGAGTAATGTCTCAAACAGTCTACGCTTTGAGTTCCCTGGAAGACCTGTAAGAGTTTCCGATGCATGTCTGGTGGTATTCTGTAATCTGTGGACTATCAGATTGTTGATGAAAGACAGAAATTGCATCGGGATTGAATACAACAGTCACCATGCGCACTTTCCTCCATGGGAGTAATGTCTCTATCAGTCTACGTTTTGATCGTTCCCTGGTAGACCAGTGGTAGTTTCCGATGCACATCTGGAGGCATTCTGTAATCTGTGGACTAACGGAGCGTTGATGAAACTCAGAAATTGCATTGGGATTGAATACAACAGTCACCATGCGCACTTTCCTCCATGGGAGTAATGTCTTAAATTGTCTACGCTTTGATCGTTCCCTGGAAGACCATTAGTAGTTTCCGATGCAAATCTGGATGCATTCTGTACTCTGTGGACTATCAGAGTGTTGATGAAACACAGAAATTTTATCGGGATTGAATACAACAGTCACCATCCGCACTTTCCTCCATGGGAGTAAAATCTCTAACAGTCTACGCTTTGATCGTTCCCTGTAAGACCAGTAGTAGATGCCGATGAACATCTGGAGGCAATCTGTAATCTGTGGAGTATCAGGGTGTTGATGAAACACTGAAATTGCATCGGGATTGAATACAACAGTCACATTGCGCACTTTCCTCCATGGGAGTAGTGTCTCAAACAGTCTACGTTTTGATCTTTCCCTGGAAGACCAGAAGAAGTTTCCGATGCACATCTGGAGGAATTCTGTAATCTGTCTGCTATTAGAGGGTTGATGGAACACAGAAATTCCGTCGGGATTCAATACAACAGTCACCATGCGCACTTTCTTCCACTTGAGTAATACTCAAACAGACAAGCTTTGATCGTTCCCTGGAAGACCATTAGTTGTTTCCGAAGCACATCTGGTGGCATTCTGTAATCTGTGGACTATCAGAGTGTTGATGAAACACAGAAATTGCATCGGGATTGAAAACAACAGTCACCATCCGCACTTTCCTCCATGGGAGTAATGTCTCAAACAGTCTACGCTTTGAGTCCCTGGAAGACCTGTAAGAGTTTCCGATGCACCTCTGGTGGTATTCTGTAATCTGTGGACTATCAGAGTGTTGATGAAACACAGAAATAGCATCGGGATTGAATACAACAGTCACCATCCGCACTTTCCTCCATTGGAGTAATGTCTCAAACAGTCTACGCTTTGAGTTCCCTGGAAGACCTGTAAGAGTTTCCGATGCATGTCTGGTGGTATTCTGTAATCTGTGGACTATCAGATTGTTGATGAAAGACAGAGATTGCATCGGGATTGAATACAACAGTCACCATGCGCACTTTCCTCCATGGGAGTAATGTCTCTATCAGTCTACGTTTTGATCGTTCCCAGGAAGACCAGTAGTAGATGCCTATGAACATCTGGAGGCAATCTGTAATCTGTGGAGTATCAGAGTGTTGATGAAACACAGAAATTGCATCGGGATTGAATACAACATTCACCATGCCCACTTCCCTCCACGGGAGTAATATCTCAAACAGTCTACGCTTTGATCGTTCCCTGGAAGACCAGTAGTAGTTTCCGATGCACGTCTGGTGGCATTCTGTAATCTGTGGACTATCAGAGTGTTGATGAAACACAGAAATAGCATCGGGATTGAATACAACATTCACCATGCCCACTTCCCTCCACGGGAGTAATATCTCAAACAGTCTACGCTTTGATCGTTCCCTGGAAGACCAGTAGTAGTTTCCGATGCACGTCTGGTGGCATTCTGTAATCTGTGCACTATCAGAGTGTTGATGAAACACAGAAATTGCATTGGGATTGAAAACAACAGTCACCATCCGCACTTTCCTCCATGGGAGAAATGTCTCAAACAGTCTACGCTTTGATCGTACCCTGGAAGACCAGTAGTAGTTTCCGATGGACATCTGGATGCATTCTGTAATCTGTGGACCTTCAAAGTGTTAATGAAACACAGAAATTGCATCGCTATTGAATACAACAGTCACCATGCACACTTGCCTACATTTTAGTAATGTCTCAATCAGTCTACGCTTTGATCGTTCCCTGGAAGACCAGTGGTAATTTCCGATGCACATCTAGAGGCATTCTGTTATCTGTGGACTATCAGAGCGTTGATGAAACACAGAAATTGCATTGGGATTGAATACAACAGTCACCATACGCACTTTCCTCTATGGGAGTAGTGTCTCAAACAGTCTACGCTTTGATCGTTCCCTGGAAGACCATTAGTAGTTTCCGATGCAAATCTGGATGCATTCTGTACTCTGTGGACTATCAGAGTGTTGATGAAACACAGAAATTTTATCGGGATTGAATACAACAGTCACCATCCGCACTTTCCTCCATGGGAGTAAAATCTCTAACAGTCTACGCTTTGATCGTTCCCTGTAAGACCAGTAGTAGATGCCGATGAACATCTGGAGGCAATCTGTAATCTGTGGAGTATCAGGGTGTTGATGAAACACTGAAATTGCATCGGGATTGAATACAACAGTCACATTGCGCACTTTCCTCCATGGGAGTAGTGTCTCAAACAGTCTACGTTTTGATCTTTCCCTGGAAGACCAGAAGAAGTTTCCGATGCACATCTGGAGGAATTCTGTAATCTGTCTGCTATTAGAGGGTTGATGGAACACAGAAATTCCGTCGGGATTCAATACAACAGTCACCATGCGCACTATCTTCCACTTGAGTAATACTCAAACAGACAAGCTTTGATCGTTCCCTGGAAGACCATTAGTTGTTTCCGAAGCACATCTGGTGGCATTCTGTAATCTGTGGACTATCAGAGTGTTGATGAAACACAGAAATTGCATCGGGATTGAAAACAACAGTCACCATCCGCACTTTCCTCCATGGGAGTAATGTCTCAAACAGTCTACGCTTTGAGTCCCTGGAAGACCTGTAAGAGTTTCCGATGCACCTCTGGTGGTATTCTGTAATCTGTGGACTATCAGAGTGTTGATGAAACACAGAAATAGCATCGGGATTGAATACAACAGTCACCATCCGCACTTTCCTCCATTGGAGTAATGTCTCAAACAGTCTACGCTTTGAGTTCCCTGGAAGACCTGTAAGAGTTTCCGATGCATGTCTGGTGGTATTCTGTAATCTGTGGACTATCAGATTGTTGATGAAAGACAGAAATTGCATCGGGATTGAATACAACAGTCACCATGCGCACTTTCCTCCATGGGAGTAATGTCTCTATCAGTCTACGTTTTGATCGTTCCCAGGAAGACCAGTAGTAGATGCCTATGAACATCTGGAGGCAATCTGTAATCTGTGGAGTATCAGAGTGTTGATGAAACACAGAAATTGCATCGGGATTGAATACAACATTCACCATGCCCACTTCCCTCCACGGGAGTAATATCTCAAACAGTCTACGCTTTGATCGTTCCCTGGAAGACCAGTAGTAGTTTCCGATGCACGTCTGGTGGCATTCTGTAATCTGTGGACTATCAGAGTGTTGATGAAACACAGAAATAGCATCGGGATTGAATACAACATTCACCATGCCCACTTCCCTCCACGGGAGTAATATCTCAAACAGTCTACGCTTTGATCGTTCCCTGGAAGACCAGTAGTAGTTTCCGATGCACGTCTGGTGGCATTCTGTAATCTGTGCACTATCAGAGTGTTGATGAAACACAGAAATTGCATTGGGATTGAAAACAACAGTCACCATCCGCACTTTCCTCCATGGGAGAAATGTCTCAAACAGTCTACGCTTTGATCGTACCCTGGAAGACCAGTAGTAGTTTCCGATGGACATCTGGATGCATTCTGTAATCTGTGGACCTTCAAAGTGTTAATGAAACACAGAAATTGCATCGCTATTGAATACAACAGTCACCATGCACACTTGCCTACATTTTAGTAATGTCTCAATCAGTCTACGCTTTGATCGTTCCCTGGAAGACCAGTGGTAATTTCCGATGCACATCTAGAGGCATTCTGTTATCTGTGGACTATCAGAGCGTTGATGAAACACAGAAATTGCATTGGGATTGAATACAACAGTCACCATACGCACTTTCCTCTATGGGAGTAGTGTCTCAAACAGTCTACGCTTTGATCGTTCCCTGGAAGACCAGAAGTAGTTTCCGATGCACATCTGGAGGCATTCTGAAATCTGTGGACTATCAGAGTGTTGATGAAACACAGAAATTGCATCGGGATTGAATACAACAGTCACCATCCGCACGTTCCTCCATGGGAGTAAAATCTCTAACAGTCTACGCTTTGATCGTTCCCTGGAAGACCAGTAGTAGATGCCGATGAACATTTGGAGGCAATCTGTAATCTGTGGAGTATCAGAGTGTTGATGAAACACAGAAATTGCATCGGGATTGAATACAACAGTCACCATGCGCACTTTCCTCCATGGGAGTAGTGTCTCAAACAGTCTACGCTTTGATCTTTCCCTGGAAGAACAGAAGAAGTTTCCGATGCACATCTGGAGGAATTCTGTAATCTGTCTGCTATTAGATCGTTGATGGAACACAGAAATTCCATCGGGATTCAATACAACAGTCACCATGGGCACATTCTTCCACTTGAGTAATGACTCAAACAGACAAGCTTTGATCGTTCCCTGGAAGACCAGTAGTAGTTTCCGAAGCACATCTGGTGGCATTCTGTAATCTGTGGACTATCAGAGTGTTGATGAAACGCAGAAATTGCATCGGGATTGAATACAACAATCACCATGCCCACTTCCCTCCACGGGTGTAATGTCTCAAACAGTCTACGCTTTGATCTTTCCCTGGAAGACTAGTAGTAGTTTCCGATGCACATCTGGAGGCATTCTGTAATCTGTGGAGTATCAGAGCGTTGATGAAACACAGAAATTGCATTGGGATTGAATACAACAGTCACCATGTGCACTTTCCTCTATGGGAGTAGTGATTCAAACAGTCTACGCTTTGATCGTTCCCTGGAAGACCAGTAGTAGTTTCCGATGCTCATCTGGATGCATTCTGTAATCTGTGGACTATCAGAGTGTTGATGAAACACAGAAATTGCATCGGTATTGAATACAACAGTCACCATCCGCCCTTTCCTCCATGGGAGTAATGTCTCTAATAGTCTACGCTTTGATAGTTCCCTGGAAGAACTGTAAGAGTTTCCGATGCACGTCTGGTGGCATTCTGTAATCTGTGGACTATCAGAGTGTTGATGAAACACAGAAATTGCATCGGGATTTAATACAACAGTCACCATGCGCACTTCCCACCACGGAAGTAATGTCTCAAACAGACTACGCTTTGATCGTTCCCTGGAAGACCGCTAGTAGTTTCCGATGCACATCTTGGCATTCTGTAATCTGTGGTCCATCAGAGTGTTGATGAAATACAGAAATTGCATCGTGATTGAATACAACAGTCATCATGCGGCCTATCCTCCACGGGAGTAATGTCTCAAACAGTCTGCGCTTTGATCGTTCCCCTGGAAGACCAGTATTAGTTTTCGATGCACATCTGGGTGCATTCTGTAATATGTGGACTATCTTGTTGAAACACAGAAATTGCATCGGGATTGAATACAACAGTCACCATGCGCACTTCCCTACATTTTAGTAATGTCTCAATCAGTCTACGTTTCGATCGTTCCCTGGAAGACCAGAAGTAGTTTCCGATGCACATCTGGAGGCATTCTGTAATCTGTGGACTGTCAGAGTGTTGATGGAACACAGAAATTGCATCGTGATTGAATACAACTGTCACCATGCGCACTTCCCTCCACGGGAGTAATGTCTCAAACAGTCTACGCTTTGATCGTTGCCTGGAAGACCACTAGTAGTTTCCGATGCACATCTTGGCATTCTGTAATCTATGGTCCATCAGAGTGTTGATGAAACACAGAAAATGCATAGGGATTGAATACAAAAGTCACCATTCGCACTTTCCTCCACAGGAGTAACGTCTCAAACAGTCTACGCTTTGATCGTTCCCTGGAAGACCTGTAAGAGTTTCCGATGCACGTCTGGTGGCATACTGTAATCTGTGGACTATCAGAGTGTTGATGAAACACAGAAATTGCATCGGGATTGAATACAACAGTCACCATCCGCACGTTCCTCCATGGGAGTAAAATCTCTAACAGTCTACGCTTTGATCGTTCCCTGGAAGACCAGTAGTAGATGCCGATGAACATCTGGAGGCAATCTGTAATCTGTGGAGTATCAGAGTGTTGATGAAACATAGAAATTGCATCGGGATTGAATACAACAGTCACCATGCGCACTTTCGTCCATGGGAGTAGTGTCTCAAACAGTCTACGCTTTGATCTTTCCCTGGAAGAACAGAAGAAGTTTCCGATGCACATCTGGAGGAATTCTGTAATCTGTCTGCTATTAGATCGTTGATGGAACACAGAAATTCCATCGGGATTCAATACAACAGTCACCATGGGCACATTCTTCCACTTGAGTAATGACTCAAACAGACAAGCTTTGATCGTTCCCTGGAAGACCAGTAGTAGTTTCCGAAGCACATCTGGTGGCATTCTGTAATCTGTGGACTATCAAAGTGTTGATGAAACGCAGAAATTGCATCGGGATTGAATACAACAGTCACCATGCCCACTTCCCTCCACGGGAGTAATGTCTCAAACAGTCTACGCTTTGATCTTTCCCTGGAAGACCAGTAGTAGTTTCCGATGCACATCTGGAGGCATTCTGTAATCTGTGGACCATCAGAGCGTTGATGAAACACAGAAATTGCATTGGGATTGAATACAACAGTCACCATGTGCACTTTCCTCTATGGGAGTAGTGTTTCAAACAGTCTACGCTTTGATCGTTCCCTGGAAGACCAGAAGTAGTTTCCGATGCACATATGGAGGCATTCTGAAATCTATGGGCTATCAGAGTGTTGATGGAACACAGAAATTGCATCGGGATTGAATACTACAGTCTCCATGCGCACTTTCCTCCATGGGAGTAATGACTTAAATTGTCTACGCTTTGATCGTTCCCTGGAAGACCAGTAGTAGTTTCCGATGCTCATCTGGATGCATTCTGTAATCTGTGGACTATCAGAGTGTTGATGAAACACAGAAATTGCATCGGGATTGAATACAACAGTCTCCATCCGCCCTTTCCTCCATGGGAGTAATGTCTCTAATAGTCTACGCTTTGATAGTTCCCTTGAAGAACTGTAAGAGTTTCCGATGCACGTCTGGTGGCATTCTGTAATCTGTGGACTATCAGAGTGTTGATGAAACACAGAAATTGCATCGGGATTTAAAACAACAGTCACCATGCGCACTTCCCACCACGGAAGTAATGTCTCAAACAGTCTACGCTTTGATCGTTCCCTGGAAGACCACTAGTAGTTTCCGATGCACATCTTGGCATTCTGTAATCTGTGGTCCATCAGAGTGTTGATGAAATACAGAAATTGCATCGTGATTGAATACAACAGTCATCATGCGGCCTATCCTCCATGGGAGTAAAATCTCTAACAGTCTACGCTTTGATCGTTACCTGGAAGACCAGTAGTAGATGCCGATGCACATCTGGAGGCATTCTGTAATCTGTGGACTATCAGAGTGTTGATGAAACACAGAAATTGCATCGGGATTGAATACAACAGTCACCATCCGCCCTTTCCTCCATGGGAGTAATGTCTCTAATAGTCTACGCTTTGATAGTTCCCTGGAAGAACTGTAAGAGTTTCCGATGCACGTCTGGTGGCATTCTGTAATCTGTGGACTATCAGAGTGTTGATGAAACACAGAAATTGCATCGGGATTTAATACAACAGTCACCATGCGCACTTCCCACCACGGAAGTAATGTCTCAAACAGACTACGCTTTGATCGTTCCCTGGAAGACCGCTAGTAGTTTCCGATGCACATCTTGGCATTCTGTAATCTGTGGTCCATCAGAGTGTTGATGAAATACAGAAATTGCATCGTGATTGAATACAACAGTCATCATGCGGCCTATCCTCCACGGGAGTAATGTCTCAAACAGTCTGCGCTTTGATCGTTCCCTGGAAGACCAGTATTAGTTTTCGATGCACATCTGGGTGCATTCTGTAATATGTGGACTATCTTGTTGAAACACAGAAATTGCATCGGGATTGAATACAACAGTCACCATGCGCACTTTCCTCTACGGGAGTAACGTCTCAAACAGTCTACGTTTTAATCGTTCCCTGGAAGACCAGTAAGAGTTTCCGATGTACGTGTGGTGGCATTCTGTAAGCTGTTGACTATCAGAGTGTTGATGAAACACAGAAATTGCATCGGGATTGAATACAACACTCACCATGCGCATTTCCTCCATGGGAGTAGTGTCTCAAATAGTCTACGCTTTGATAGTTCCGTGGAAGACCAGTAGTACATTCCGATGCACATCTGGATGCATTCTGAAATCTTTGGACCATCAAAGTTTTAATGAAACACAGAAATTGCATCGGGATTGAATACAACAGTCACCATGCGCACTTCCCTACATTTTAGTAATGTCTCAATCAGTCTACGTTTCGATCGTTCCCTGGAAGACCAGAAGTAGTTTCCGATGCACATCTGGAGGCATTCTGTAATCTGTGGACTGTCAGAGTGTTGATGGAACACAGAAATTGCATCGTGATTGAATACAACTGTCACCATGCGCACTTCCCTCCACGGGAGTAATGTCTCAAACAGGCTACGCTTTGATCGTTGCCTGGAAGACCACTAGTAGTTTCCGATGCACATCTTGGCATTCTGTAATCTATGGTCCATCAGAGTGTTGATGAAACACAGAAAATGCATAGGGATTGAATACAAAAGTCACCATTCGCACTTTCCTCCACAGGAGTAACGTCTCAAACAGTCTACGCTTTGATCGTTCCCTGGAAGACCTGTAAGAGTTTCCGATGCACGTCTGGTGGCATACTGTAATCTGTGGACTATCAGAGTGTTGATGAAACACAGATATTGCATCGGGATTGAATACAACAGTCACCATCCGCACGTTCCTCCATGGGAGTAAAATCTCTAACAGTCTACGCTTTGATCGTTCCCTGGAAGACAAGTAGTAGATGCCGATGAACATCTGGAGGCAATCTGTAATCTGTGGAGTATCAGAGTGTTGATGAAACACAGAAATTGCATCGGGATTGAATACAACAGTCACCATGCGCACTTTCGTCCATGGGAGTAGTGTCTCAAACAGTCTACGCTTTGATCTTTCCCTGGAAGAACAGAAGAAGTTTCCGATGCACATCTGGAGGAATTCTGTAATCTGTCTGCTATTAGATCGTTGATGGAACACAGAAATTCCATCGGGATTCAATACAACAGTCACCATGGGCACATTCTTCCACTTGAGTAATGACTCAAACAGACAAGCTTTGATCGTTCCCTGGAAGACCAGTAGTAGTTTCCGAAGCACATCTGGTGGCATTCTGTAATCTGTGGACTATCAGAGTGTTGATGAAACGCAGAAATTGCATCGGGATTGAATACAACAGTCACCATGCCCACTTCCCTCCACGGGAGTAATGTCTCAAACAGTCTACGCTTTGATCTTTCCCTGGAAGACCAATAGTAGTTTCCGATGCACATCTGGAGGCATTCTGTAATCTGTGGACTATCAGAGCGTTGATGAAACACAGAAATTGCATTGGGATTGAATACAACAGTCACCATGTGCACTTTCCTCTATGGGAGTAGTGTTTCAAACAGTCTACGCTTTGATCGTTCCCTGGAAGACCAGAAGTAGTTTCCGATGCACATATGGAGGCATTCTGAAATCTGTGGGCTATCAGAGTGTTGATGGAACACAGAAATTGCATCGGGATTGAATACTACAGTCTCCATGCGCACTTTCCTCCATGGGAGTAATGACTTAAATTGTCTACGCTTTGATCGTTCCCTGGAAGACCAGTAGTAGTTCCCGATGCTCATCTGGATGCATTCTGTAATCTGTGGACTATCAGAGTGTTGATGAAACACAGAAATTGCATCGGGATTGAATACAACAGTCTCCATCCGCCCTTTCCTCCATGGGAGTAATGTCTCTAATAGTCTACGCTTTGATAGTTCCCTTGAAGAACTGTAAGAGTTTCCGATGCACGTCTGGTGGCATTCTGTAATCTGTGGACTATCAGAGTGTTGATGAAACACAGAAATTGCATCGGGATTTAATACAACAGTCACCATGCGCACTTCCCACCACGGAAGTAATGTCTCAAACAGTCTACGCTTTGATCGTTCCCTGGAAGACCACTAGTAGTTTCCGATGCACATCTTGGCATTCTGTAATCTGTGGTCCATCAGAGTGTTGATGAAATACAGAAATTGCATCGTGATTGAATACAACAGTCATCATGCGGCCTATCCTCCCCGGGAGTAATGTCTCAAAGAGTCTGCGCTTTGATCGTTCCCTGGAAGACCAGTATTAGTTTTCGATGGACATCTGGGTGCATTCTGTAATATGTGGACTATCTTGTTGAAACACAGAAATTGCATCGGGATTGAATACAACAGTCACCATGCACACTTTCCCCTACGGGAGTAACGTCTCAAACAGTCTACGTTTTCATCGTTCCCTGGGAGACCAGTAAGAGTTTCCGATGCACGTCTGGTGGCATTCTGTAATCTGTGGACTATCAGAGTGTTGATGAAACACAGAAATTGCATCGGGATTTAATACAACAGTCACCATGCGCACTTCCCACCACGGAAGTAATGTCTCAAACAGTCTACGCTTTGATCGTTCCCTGGAAGACCACTAGTAGTTTCCGATGCACATCTTGGCATTCTGTAATCTGTGGTCCATCAGAGTGTTGATGAAATACAGAAATTGCATCGTGATTGAATACAACAGTCATCATGCGGCCTATCCTCCCCGGGAGTAATGTCTCAAATAGTCTACGCTTTGATAGTACCGTGGAAGACCAGTAGTAGATTCCGATGCACATCTGGATGCATTCTGAAATCTTTGGACCTTCAAAGTTTTATTGAAACACAGAAATTGCATCGGGATTGAATACAACAGTCACCATGCGCACTTCCCTACATTTTAGTAATGTCTCAATCAGTCTACGTTTCGATCGTTCCCTGGAAGACCAGAAGTAGTTTCCGATGCACATCTGGAGGCATTCTGTATTCTGTGGACTGTCAGAGTGTTGATGGAACACAGAAATTGCATCGGGATTGAATACAACTGTCACCATGAGCACTTCCCTCCACGGGAGTAATGTCTCAAACAGTCTACGCTTTGATCGTTGCCTGGAAGACCACTAGTAGTTTCCGATGCACATCTTGGCATTCTGTAATCTATGGTCCATCAGAGTGTAGATGAAACACAGAAAATGCATCGGGATTGAATACAAAAGTCACCATTCGCACTTTCCTCCACAGGAGTAACGTCTCAAACAGTCTACGCTTTGATCGTTCCCTGGAAGACCTGTAAGAGTTTCCGATGCACGTCTGGTGGCATACTGTAATCTGTGGACTATCAGAGTGTTGATGAAACACAGAAATTGCATCGGGATTGAATACAACAGTCACCATGCGCACTTGCCTACATTTTAGTAATGTCTCAATCAGTCTACGCTTTGATCGTTCCCTGGAAGACCAGTGGTAGTTTTCGATGCACATCTGGAGGCATTCTGTAATCTGTGGACTATTAGAGCGTTGATGAAACACAGAAATTGCATTGGGATTGAATACAACAGTCACCATGCGCACTTTCCTCCATGGGAGTAGGGTTTCAAACTGTCTACGCTTTGATCGTTCCCTGGAAGACCTGTAAGAGTTTCCGATGCACGTCTGGTTGTATTCTGTAATCTGTGGACTATCAGAGTGTTGATGAAACACAGAAATTGCATCGGGATTCAATACAACAGTCACCATGAGCACTTCCCTCCACGGGAGTAATGTCTCAAACAGTCTACGCTTTGATCGTACCGTGGAAGACCAGTAGTAGTTTCCGATGGACATCTGGAGGAATTCTATAATTTGTCTACTATTAGAGTCTTGATGGAACACAGAAATTCCATCGGGATTCAATACAACAGTCACCATGCGCACTTTCTTCCACTTGAGTAATGACTCAAACAGGCAAGCTTTGATCGTTCCCTGGAAGACCAGTAGTAGTTTCCTAAGCACATCTGGTGGCATTCTGTAATCTGTGGACTATCAGAGTGTTGATGAAACGCAGAAATTGCATCGGGATTGAATACAACAGTCACCATGCCCACTTCCCTCCACGGGAGTATTGTCTCAAACAGTCTACGCTTTGATCGTTCCCTTTAAGACCACTAGAGGTTTCCGATGCACGTCTGGTGGCATTCTGTAATCTGTGGACTATCAGAGTGTTGATGAAACACAGATATTGCATCGGGATTGAATACAACACTCACCATCCGCACTTTCCTCCATTGGAGTAATGTCTCAAACAGTCTAAGCTTTGAGTTCCCTGGAAGACCTGTAAGAGTTTCCGATGCACGTCTGGTGGTATTCTGTAATCTGTGGACTATCAGAGTGTTGATGAAACACAGATATTGCATCGGGATTGAATACAACACTCACCATCCGCACTTTCCTCCATTGGAGTAATGTCTCAAACAGTCTAAGCTTTGAGTTCCCTGGAAGACCTGTAAGAGTTTCCGATGCACGTCTGGTTGTATTCTGTAATCTGTGGACTATCAGAGTGTTGATGAAACACAGAAATTGTATCGGGATTCAATACAACAGTCACCATGAGCGCTTCCCTCCACGGGAGTAATGTCTCAAACAGTCTACGCTTTGATCGTACCGTGGAAGACCAGTAGTAGTTTCCGATGGACATCTGGATGCATTCTGTAATCTGTGGACTACCAGAGTGTTGATGAAACACAGAAATTGCATCGGGATTGAATACAACAGTCACCATGCGCAATTTCCTCCATGGAGTAATGTCTCAAACAGTCTACGCCTTGATCGTTCCCTGGAAGACCAGAGGAAGTTTCCGATGCACATCTGGAGGAATTCTATAATTTGTCTACTATTAGAGTCTTGATGGAACACAGAAATTCCATCGGGATTCAATACAACAGTCACCATGCGCACTTTCTTCCACTTGAGTAATGACTCAAACAGGCAAGCTTTGATCGTTCCCTGGAAGACCAGTAGTAGTTTCCTAAGCACATCTGGTGGCATTCTGTAATCTGTGGACTATCAGAGTGTTGATGAAACGCAGAAAGTGCATCGGGATTGAATACAACAGTCACCATGCCCACTTCCCTAAACGGGAGTATTGTCTCAAACAGTCCACGCTTTGATCGTTCCCTGGAAGACCAGTAGTAGTTTCCGGTGCACGTCTGGTGGCATTCTGTAATCTGTGGACTATCAGAGTGTTGATGAAACATAGAAATTGAATCGGGATTGAATACAACAGTCACCATGCCCACTTCCCTCCACGGGATTAATATCTCAAACAATCTACGCTTTGATCGTTCCCTGGAAGACCAGTAGTAGTTTCCGATGCACGTCTGTTGGCATTCTGTAATCTGTGGACTATCAGAGTGTTGATGGAACACAGAAATTGCATCGGGATTTAATACAACAGTCACCATGCGCACTTCCCACCACGGAAGTAATGTCTCAAACAGTCTACGCTTTGATCGTTCCCTGGAAGACCACTAGTAGTTTCCGATGCACATCTTGGCATTCTGTAATCTGTGGTCCATCAGAGTGTTGATGAAATACAGAAATTGCATCGTGATTGAATACAACAGTCATCATGCGGCCTATCCTCCATGGGAGTAATGTCTCAAACAGTCTGCGCTTTGATCGTTCCCTGGAAGACCAGTATTAGTTTTCGATGCACATCTGGGTGCATTCTGTAATATGTGGACTATCTTGTTGAAACACAGAAATTGCATCGGGATTGAATACAACAGTCACCATGCGCACTTTCCTCTACGGGAGTAACGTCTCAAACAGTCTACGTTTTAATCGTTCCCTGGGAGACCAGTAAGAGTTTCCGATGCACGTGTGGTGGCATTCTGTAAGCTGTTGACTATCAGAGTGTTGATGAAACACAGAAATTGCATCGGGATTGAATACAACACTCACCATGCGCATTTCCTCCATGGGAGTAGTGTCTCAAATAGTCTACGCTTTGATAGTTCCGTGGAAGACCAGTAGTAGATTCCGATGCACATCTGGATGCATTCTGAAATCTTTGGACCTTCAAAGTTTTAATGAAACACAGAAATTGCATCGGGATTGAATACAACAGTCACCATGCGCACTTCCCTACATTTTAGTAATGTCTCAATCAGTCTACGTTTCGATCGTTCCCTGGAAGACCAGAAGTAGTTTCCGATGCACATCTGGAGGCATTCTGTAATCTGTGGACTGTCAGAGTGTTGATGGAACACAGAAATTGCATCGGGATTGAATACAACTGTCGCCATGCGCACTTCCCTCCACGGGAGTAATGTCTCAAACAGTCTACGCTTTGATCGTTGCCTGGAAGACCACTAGTAGTTTCCGATGCACATCTTGGCATTCTGTAATCTATGGTCCATCAGAGTGTTGATGAAACACAGAAAATGCATCGGGATTGAATACAAAAGTCACCATTCGCACTTTCCTCCACAGGAGTAACGTCTCAAACAGTCTACGCTTTGATCGTTCCCTGGAAGACTTGTAAGAGTTTCCGATGCACGTCTGGTGGCATACTGTAATCTGTGGACTATCAGAGTGTTGATGAAACACAGAAATTGCATCAGGATTGAATACAACAGTCACCATGCGCACTTGCCTACATTTTAGTAATGTCTCAATCAGTCTACGCTTTGATCGTTCCCTGGAAGAACAGTGGTAGTTTTCGATGCACATCTGGAGGCATTCTGTAATCTGTGGACTATCAGAGCGTTGATGAAACACAGAAATTGCATTGGGATTGAATACAACAGTCACCATGCGCACTTTCCTCCATGGGAGTAGTGTTTCAAACTGTCTACGCTTTGATCGTTCCCTGGAAGACCTGTAAGAGTTTCCGATGCACGTCTGGTTGTATTCTGTAATCTGTGGACTATCAGAGTGTTGATGAAACACAGAAATTGCATCGGGATTCAATACAACAGTCACCATGAGCACTTCCCTCCACGGGAGTAATGTCTCAAACAGTCTACGCTTTGATCGTACCGTGGAAGACCAGTAGTAGTTTCCGATGGACATCTGGAGGAATTCTATAATTTGTCTACTATTAGAGTGTTGATGGAACACAGAAATTCCATCGGGATTCAATACAACAGTCACCATGCGCACTTTCTTCCACTTGAGTAATGACTCAAACAGGCAAGCTTTGATCGTTCCCTGGATGACCAGTAGTAGTTTCCTAAGCACATCTGGTGGCATTCTGTAATCTGTGGACTATCAGAGTGTTGATGAAACGCAGAAATTGCATCGGGATTGAATACAACAGTCACCATGCCCACTTCCCTCCACGGGAGTATTGTCTCAAACAGTCTACGCTTTGATCGTTCCCTTTAAGACCACTAGAGGTTTCCGATGCACGTCTGGTGGCATTCTGTAATCTGTGGACTATCAGAGTGTTGATGAAACACAGATATTGCATCGGGATTGAATACAACACTCACCATCCGCACTTTCCTCCATTGGAGTAATGTCTCAAACAGTCTAAGCTTTGAGTTCCCTGGAAGACCTGTAAGAGTTTCCGATGCACGTCTGGTGGTATTCTGTAATCTGTGGACTATCAGAGTGTTGATGAAACACAGATATTGCATCGGGATTGAATACAACACTCACCATCCTCACTTTCCTCCATTGGAGTAATGTCTCAAACAGTCTAAGCTTTGAGTTCCCTGGAAGACCTGTAAGAGTTTCCGATGCACGTCTGGTTGTATTCTGTAATCTGTGGACTATCAGGGTGTTGATGAAACACAGAAATTGCATCGGGATTCAATACAACAGTCACCATGAGCACTTCCCTCCACGGGAGTAATGTCTCAAACAGTCTACGCTTTGATCGCACCGTGGAAGACCAGTAGTAGTTTCCGATGGACATCTGGATGCATTCTGTAATCTGTGGACTACCAGAGTGTTGATGAAACACAGAAATTGCATCGGGATTGAATACAACAGTCACCATGCGCAATTTCCTCCATGGAGTAATGTCTCAAACAGTCTACGCCTTGATCGTTCCTTGGAAGACCAGAAGAAGTTTCCGATGCACATCTGGAGGAATTCTATAATTTGTCTACTATTAGAGTGTTGATGGAACACAGAAATTCCATCGGGATTCAATACAACAGTCACCTTGCGCACTTTCTTCCACTTGAGTAATGACTCAAACAGGCAAGCTTTGATCGTTCCCTGGAAGACCAGTAGTAGTTTCCGAAGCACATCTGGTGGCACTCTGTAATCTGTGGACTATCAGAGTGTTGATGAAACGCTGAAATTGCATCGGGATTGAATACAACAGTCACCATGCCCACTTCCCTCCACCTGAGTAATGTCTCAAACAGTCTACGCTTTGATCGTTCCCTGGAAGACCAGTAGTAGTTTCCGATGCACGTCTGGTGGCATTCTGTAATCTGTGGACTATCAGAGTGTTGATGAAACACAGAAATTGCATCGGGATTGAATACAACAGTCACCATCCGCACTTTCCTCCATGGGAGTAATGTCTCAAACGGTCTACGCTTTAAGTTCCCTGGAAGACCTGTAAGAGTTTCCGATGCACGTCTGGTGGTATTCTGTAATCTGTGGACTATCAGAGTGTTGATGAAACACAGAAACTGCATCGGGATTGAATACAACAGTCACCATGCGCACTTTCCTCCATGGGAGTAATGTCTCTAACAGTCTATGATTTGTTCGGTCCCAGGAAGACCAGTAGTAGATCCCGATGAACATCTGGAGGCAATCTGTAATCTGTGGAGTATCAGAGTGTTGATGAAACACAGAATTTGCATGGGGATTGAATACAACAGTCACCATGCGCACTTTCCTCCATGGGAGTAGTGTCTCAAACAGTCAACGCTTTGATCGTTCCCTGGAAGACCAGTAGTAGTTTGCGATGCACATCTGGATGCATTCTGTAATCTGTGGACTACCAGAGTGTTGATGAAACACAGAAATTGCATCGGGATTGAATACAACAGTCACCATGCGCACTTTCCTCCATGGGAGTAATGTCTCAAACAGTCTACGCCTTGATCGTTCCCTGGAAGACCAGAAGAAGTTTCCGATGCACATCTGGAGGAATTCTGTAATCTGTGTACTATTAGAGTGTTGATGGAACACATAAATTCCATCGGGATTCAATACAACAGTCACAATGCGCCCTTTATTCCACTTGAGTAATGGCTCAAACGTGCAAGCTTTGATCGTTCCCTGGAAGACCAGTAGTAGTTTCCGAAGCACATCTGGTGGCATTCTGTAATCTGTGGACTATCAGAGTGTTGATGAAACGCAGAAATTGCATCGGGATTGAATACAACAGTCACCATGCCCACTTCCCTCCACAGGAGTATTGTCTCAAACAGTCTACGCTTTGATCATTCCCTGGAAGACCACTAGAGGTTTCCGATGCACGTCTGTTGGCATTCTGTAATCTGTGGACTATAAGAGTGTTGATGAAACACAGAAATTGCATCGGGATTGAATACAACACTCACCATCCGCACTTTCCTCCATTGGAGTAATGTCTCAAACAGTCTAAGCTTTCAGTTCCCTGGAAGACCTGTAAGAGTTTCCGATGCACGTCTGGTGGTATTCTGTAATCTGTGGACTATCAGAGTGTTGATGAAACGCAGAAAGTGCATCGGGATTGAATACAACAGTCTCCATGCGCACTTTCCTCCATGGGAGTAATGTCTTAAATTGTCTACGCTTTGATCGTTCCCAGGAAGACCAGTAGTAGCTGCCGATGAACATCTGGAGGCAATCTGTAATCTGTGGAGTATCAGAGTGTTGATGAAACACAGAAATTGCATCGGGATTGAATACAACAGTCACCATGCCCACTTCCCTCCACGGGATTAATATCTCAAACAATCTACGCTTTGATCGTTCCCTGGAAGACCAGTAGTAGTTTCCGATCCACGTCTGTTGGCATTCTGTAATCTGTGGACTATCAGAGTGTTGATGGAACACAGAAATTGCATCGGGAATGAATACAACAGTCTCCAAGCGCACTTTCCTCCATGGGAGTAATGTCTTAAATTGTCTACGCTTTGATCGTTCCCTGGACGACCAGTAGTAATTTCCGATGCACATCTAGATGCATTCTGTACTCTGTGGGCTATCAGAGTGTTGATGAAATACAGAAATTGCATCGGGATTGAATACAACAGTCACCATCCGCACTTCCCTCCATGGGAGTAAAATCTCTAACAGTCTACGCTTTGATCGTTCCCTGGAAGACCAGTAGTAGATGCCGATGAACATCTGGAGGCAATCTGTAATCTGTGGAGTATCAGAGTGTTGATGAAACACAGAAATTGCATCGGGATTGAATACAACAGTCATCATGCGCACTTTCCTCCATGGGAGTAGTGTCTCAAACAGTCTACGCTTTGATCTTTCCCTGGAAGACCAGAAGAAGTTTCCGATGCACATCTGGAGGAATTCTGTAATCTGTCTGCTTTTAGAGGGTTGATGGAACACAGAAATTCCATCGGGATTCAATACAACAGTCACCATGCGCACTTACTTCCACTTGAGTAATGACTCAAACAGACAAGCTTTGATCGTTCCCTGGAAGACCAGTAGTAGTTTCCGAAGCACATCTGGTGGCATTCTGTAATCTGTGGACTATCAGAGTGTTGATGAAACGCAGCAATTGCATCGGGATTGAATACAACAGTCACCATGCCCACTTCCCTCCACCTGAGTAATGTCTCAAACAGTCTACGCTTTGATCGTTCCCTGGAAGACCAGTAGTAGTTTCCGATGCACATCTGGGTTCATTCTGTAATCTGTGGACTATCAGAGTGTTGTTGAAACACAGAAATTGCATCGGGATTGAATACAACAGTCACCGTGCGCACTTTCCTCTACGGGAGTAACGTCTCAAACAGTCTACGTTTTAATCGTTCCCTGGAAGACCAGTAAGAGTTTCCGATGCACGTGTGGTGGCATTCTGTAAGCTGTTGACTATCAGAGTGTTGATGAAACACAGAAATTGCATCGGGATTGAATACAACACTCACCATGCGCATTTCCTCCATGGGAGTAATGTCTCAAATAGTCTACGCTTTGATCGTTCCCTGGAAGACCCCTAGCAGTTTCCGATGCACATCTTGGCATTCTGTAATCTGTGGTCCATCAGAATGCTGATGAAATACAGAAATTGCATCGTGATTGAATACAACAGTCGCCATGCGAACTTCTCTCCACGGGAGTAATGTCTCAAACAGTCTACGCTTTGATCGTACCCTGGAAGACCAGTAGTAGTTTCCGATGGACATCTGAATGCATTCTGTAATCTGTGGACCTTCAAAGTGTTAATGAAACACAGAAATTACAACTGGATTGAATACAACAGTCACCATGCGCACTTGCCTACATTTTAGTAATGTCTCAATCAATCTACGCCTTGATCGTTCCCTGGAAGACCAGTGGTAGTTTTCGATGCACATCTGGAGGCATTCTGTAATCTGCGGACTATCAGAGCGTTGATGAAACACAGAAATTGCATTGGGATTGAATACAGCAGTCACCATGCGCACTTTCCTCCATGGGGGTAGTGTCTCAAACAGTCTACGATTTGATCCCTCCCTGGAAGACCAGAAGTAGTTTCCGATGCACATCTGGAGGCATTCTAAAATCTGTGGACTATCAGAGTGTTGATGGAACACAGAAATTACATCGGGATTGAATACAACAGTCTCCATGCGCACTTTCCTCCAAGGGAGTAATGTCTTAAACTGTCTACGCTTTGATCGTTCCCTGGAAGACCAGTAGTATTTTCCGATGCTCATCTGGATGCATTCTGTAATCTGTGGACTATCAGAGTGTTGATGAAACACAGAAATTGCATCGGGATTGAATACAACAGTCACCAACCGCACTTTCCCCCATGGGAGTAATGTCTCTAAGAGTCTACGCTTTGGGTTCCCTGGAAGACCTGTAAGAGTTTCCGATGCACGTCTGGTGGTTATCTGCAATCTGTGGACTATCACAGTGTTGATGAAACACAGAAATTGCAACGGGATTCAATACAACAGTCGCCATGCGCACTTCTCTCCACGGGAGTAATGTCTCAAACAGTCTACGCTTTGATCGTACCCTGGAAGACCAGTAGTAGTTTCCGATGGACATCCGAATGTATTCTGTAATCTGTGGACCATCAAAGTGTTAATGAAACACAGAAATTACAACTGGATTGAATACAACAGTCACCATGCGCACTTGCCTACATTTTAGTAATGTCTCAATCAATCTACGCCTTGATCGTTCCCTGGAAGACCAGTGGTAGTTTTCGATGCACATCTGGAGGCATTCTGTAATCTGCGGACTATCAGAGCGTTGATGAAACACAGAAATTGCTTTGGGATTGAATACAACAGTCACCATGCGCACTTTCCTCCATGGGAGTAGTGTCTCAAACAGTCTACGATTTGATCGTTCCCTGGAAGACCAGAAGTAGTTTCCGATGCACATCTGGAGGCATTCTAAAATCTGTGGACTATCAGAGTGTTGATGGAACACAGAACTTACATCGGGATTGAATACAACAGTCACCATGCGCACTTTCCTCCATGGGAGTAGTGTCTCAAACAGTCTACGCTTTGATCGTTCCCTGGAAGACAGTAGTAGTTTCCGATGCTCATCTGGATGCATTCTGTAATCTGTGGACTATCAGAGTGTTGATGAAACACAGAAATTGCATCGGGATTGAATACAACAGTCACCAACAACACTTTCCCCCATGGGAGTAATGTCTCTAAGAGTCTACGCTTTGAGTTCCCTGGAAGACCTGTAAGAGTTTCCGATGCACGTCTGGTGGTATTCTGTAATCTGTGGACTATCAGAGTGTTGATGAAACACAGAAATTGCATCGGGATTGAATACAACAGTCACCATGCGCACTTCCCTCCATGGGAGTAATATCTCAAACAGTCTACGCTTTGATCGTACCCTGGAAGACCAGTGGTAGTTTCCGATGCACATCTGGAGGCATTCTGTAATCTGTGGACTATCAGAGCGTTGATGAAACACAGAAATTGCATTGGGATTGAATACAACAGTCAGTATGCGCCCTTTCCTCCATGGGAGTAGTGTCTCAAACAGTCTACGCTTTGATCGTTCACTGGAAGACCAGAAGTAGTTTCCGATGAACATCTGGAGGCATTCTGAAATCTGTGGACTATCAGAGTGTTGATGGAACACAGAATTTGCATCGGGATTGAATACAACAGTCTCCATGCGCACTTTCCTCCATGGGAGTAATGTCTTAAATTGTATACGATTTGATCGTTCCCTGGAAGACCAGTAGTAGTTTCCGATGCACATCTGTATGCATTCTGTACTCTGTGGACTATGAGAGTGTTGATGAAACAGAGAAATTGCATCGGGATTGAATACAACAGTCACCATCCGCACTTTCCTCCATGGGAGTAAAATCTCTAACAGTCTACGCTTTGATCGTTCCCTGGAAGACCAGTAGTAGATGCCGATGAACATCTGGAGGCAATCTGTAATCTATGGAGTATCAGAGTGTTGATGAAATACAGAAATTGCATCGGGATTGAATACAACAGTCTCCATCCGCACTTTCCTCCATGGGAGTAATGTCTCAAACAGTCTACGCTTTGAGTTCCCTGGAAGACCTGTAAGAGTTTCCGATGCACGTCTGGTGGTATTCTGTAATCTGTGGACTATCAGAGTGTTGATGAAACACAGAAATTGCATCGGGATTCAAAACAACAGTCGCCATGCGCACTTCTCTCCACGGGAGTAATGTCTCAAACAGTCTACGCTTTGATCGTACCCTGGAAGACCAGTAGTAGTTTCCGATGGACATCTGAAAGCATTCTGTAATCTGTGGACCTTCAAAGTGTTAATGAAACACAGAAATTACATAGGGATTGAATACAACAGTCACCATGCGCACTTGCCTACATTTTAGTAATGTCTCAATCAGTCTACGCTTTGATCGTTCCCTGGAAGACCAGTGGTAGCTTTCGATGCTCATCTGGAGGCATTCTGTAATCTGGGACTATCAGAGCGTTGATGAAACACAGAAATTGCATTGGGATTGAATACAACAGTCAACATATGCACATTCTTCCATGGGAGTAGTGTCTCAAACAGTCTACGCTTTAAATTGTTCCCTGGAAGCCCAGAAGTAGTTTCCGATGCACATCTGGAGGCATTATGATATCTGTGGACTATCAGAGTGTTGATGGAACACAGAAATTGCATCGGGATTGAATACAACAGGCTCCATTCGCACTTTCCTTCATGGGAGTAATGTCTTAAATTGTCTACGCTTTGGTCGTTCCCTGGAAGACCAGTAGTAGTTTCCGATGCTCATCTGGATGCATTCTGTAATCTGTGGACTATCAGAGTGTTGATGAAACATGAAATTGCATCGGGATTGAATACAACAGTCACCATCCGCACTTTCCTAAATGGGAGTATTGTCTCTAACAGTCTACGCATTGATCGTTCCCTGGAAGACCTGTAAGAGTTTCCGATGCACGTCTCATGGCATTCTGTAATCTGTGGACTGTCAGAGTGTTGATGGAACACAGAATTTGCATCGGGATTGAATACAACTGTCACCATGCGCACTTCCCTCCACGGGAGTAATGTCTCAAACAGTCTACGCTCTGATCGTTCCCCTGAAGACCACTAGCAGTTTCCGATGCACGTCTGGTGGCATTCTGTAATCTGTGGACTATCAGAGTGTTGATGAAACACAGAAATTGCATCGGGACTGAATACAACAGTCACCATCCGCACTTTCCTCCATGGGAGTAATGTCTCAAACAGTCTACGCTTTGATCGTTCCCTGGAAGACCTGTAAGAGTTTCCGATGCACGTCCGGTGGCATACTGTAATCTGTGGACTATCAGAGTGTTGATGAAACACAGAAATTGCATCGGGATTGAATACAACAGTCACCATGCGCACTTTCCTCCATGGGAGTAGTGTCTCAAACAGTCTACGCTTTGATCGTTCCCTGGAAGACCAGAAGTAGTTTCCGATGCACATCTGGAGGCATTCTGTAATCTGTGGACTACCAGAGTGTTGATGGAACACAGAAATTGCATCGGGATTGAATACAACAGTCACCATCCGCACTTTCCTCCATGGGAGTAATGTCTCAAACAGTCTGCGCTTTGACCGTTCCCTGGAAGACCAGTAGTAGTTTCCGATGCACATCTGGGTGCATTCTGTGATCTGTGGACTATCAGAGTGTTGATGAAACACAGAAATTGCATCAGGATTGAATACAACAGTCACCATGCGCTCTTTCCTCCACAGCAGTAATGTCTCAAACAGTCTACGCTTTGAGTTCCCTGGAAGACCTGTAAGAGTTTCCGATGCATGTCTGGTGGTATTCTGTAATCTGTGGACTATCAGAGTGTTGATGAAACACAGAAACAGCATCGGGATTGAATACAACAGTCACCATGCGCACTTCCCTCCACGGGAGTAATGTCTCAAACAGTCTACGCTTTGATTGTTCCCAGGAAGACCAGTAGTAGATACCGATGAACATCTGGAGGCAATCTGTAATCTGTGGAGTATCACAGTGTTGATGAAACACAGCAAATGCATCGGGATTGAATACAACAGTCACCATGCGCACTTTCCTCCATGGGAGTAGTGTCTCAAACAGTCTACGCTTTGGTCGTTCCCTGGAAGACCAGTAGTAGTTTCTGATTTACATCTGGATGCATTCTGTAATCTGTGGACCTTCAAAGTGTTAATGAAACACAGAAATTGCATCGGGATTGAATACAACAGTCACCATGCTCACTTGCCTACATTTTGGTAATATCTCAATCAGTCTACGCTTTGATAGTTCCCTGGAAGACCAGTGGTAGTTTCCGATGCACATCTTGAGGCATTCTGTAATCTGTGGGCTATCAGAGCGTTCATGAAACACAGAAATTGCATTGGGATTGAATACAACAGTAACCATGCGCACTTTCCTCCATGGGAGTAGTGTCTCAAACAGTCTACGCTTTGTTCGTTCCCTGGAAGACCACTAGTAGTTTACGATGCACATCTTGGCATTCCCTAATCTGTGGTCCATCAAAGTGTTGATGAAACATAGAAATTGCATCGCGATTGAATACAACAGTCACCATGCGCACTTTGCTCCACGGGAATAATGTCTCAAACAGTCTGCGCTTTGATCGTTCCCTGGAAGACCAGTATTAGTTTCCGATGCACATCTGGGTGCATTCTGTAATCTGTGGACTACCAGAGTGTTGATGAAACACAGAAATTGCATCGGGATTGAATACAACTGTCATCATGCGCACTTTCCTCTACGGGAGTAATGTCTCTAACAGTCTACGTTTTAATCGTTCCCTGGAAGACCAGTAAGAGTTTCCGATGCACGTGTGGTGGCATTCTGTAAGCTGTTGACTATCAGAGTGTTGATGAAACACAAAAATTGCATCGGGATTGAATACAACAGTCACCATGCGCACTTTCCTCCATGGGAGTAATGTCTCAAATAGTCTACGATTTGATAGTTCCCTGGAAGACCAGTAGTAGTTTCCGATGCACATCTGGATTCATTCTGAAATCTGTGGACCTTCAAAGTGTTAATGAAACACATATATTGCATCGGGATTGAATACAAAAGTCACCATGCGCACTTGCCTACATTTTAGTAATGTCTCAATCAGTCTACGTTTTGATCGTTCCCTGGAAGACCAGTGGTAGTTTCCGATGCACATCTGGAGGCATTCTGTAATCTGTGTACTATCAGAGTGTTGATGAAACACATAAATTGCATTGCGATTGAATACAACAGTCACCATGCGCACTTTTCTCCATTGGAGTAGTGTCTCAAACAGTCTACGCTTTGCTCGTTCCCTGGAAGACCTGAAGTAGTTTCCGATGCACATCTGGAGGCATTCTGTAATCTGTGGACTATCAGAATGTTGATGGAACACAGAAATTGCATCAGGATTGAATACAACAGTCACCATCCGCACTTTTCTCCACGGGAGTAATGTCTCAAACAGTCTACGTTTTGATCGTTCCCTGGAAGACCAGTAGTAGTTTTCGATGCACATCTGGGGGCATTCTGTAATCTGTGGACTATCAGAGTGTTGATGAAACACAGAAATTGCATCGGGATTGAATACAACAGTCACCATGCGCACTTTCCTCTACGGGAGTAATGTCTCAAACAGTCTACGTTTTAATCGTTCCCTGGAAGACCAGTAAGAGTTTCCGATGCACGTTTGGTGGCATTCTGTAATCTGTGGACTATCAGAGTGTTGATGAAACATAGAAATTGCATGGGGATTGAATACAACAGTCACCATGCGCTCTTTCCTCTATGGTAGTAATGTCTCAAACAGTCTACGCTTTGAGTTCCCTGAAAGACCAGTAGTAGTTTCCGATGGACATCTGGAGGCATTCTGTAATCTGTGGACTATCAGAATGTTGTTGAAACACAGAAATTGCATCGGGATTGAATACAACAGTCACCATGCGCACTTTCCTCCATGGGAGTAGTGTCTCAAACAGTCTGCGCTTTGATTGTTCCCTAAAAGATACCAGAAGTAGTTTCCGATGCACATCTGGAGGCATTCTGTAATCTGTGGACTGTCAGAGTGTTGATGGAACACAGAAATTGCATCGGGATTGAATACAACAGTCACCATGCGCACTTCCCTCCACGGGAGTAATGTCTCAAACAGTCTACGCTTTGATCGTTCCCTGGAAGACCACTAGTAGTTTCCGATGCACAACTTGGAATTCTGTAATCTGTGGTCCATCAGAGTGTTGATGAAACACAGAAATTGCATCGGGATTGATTACAACAGTCACCATGCGCACTTTCTTCCACAGAAGTAATGTCTCAAACAGACTACGCTTTGATCGTTCCCTGGAAGACCACTAGTAGTTTCCGATGCACATCTGGTGCCATTTTGTAATCTGTGGTCTATCAGAGTGTTGATGAAACACAGAAACTACATCGGGATTGAATACAACAGTCACCATCCGCACTTTCTTCCATGAGAGTAATGTCTCACACAGTCTACGATTTGATCGTTCCCTGGAAACCAGTAGTGGTTTCCAATGCACAACTAGGGGCATTCTGTAATCTGTGGACTATCAGAGTGCTGACGAAACACAGAAATTGCATCGGGATTGAATACAACAGTCACCATGCGCACTTGATTACATGTTAGTAATGTCTCAAAAAGTCTACGTTTTGATCGTTCCCTGGAAGAGTAGTAGTCGTTTCCGATGCACATCTGGAGGTATTCTGTAATCTGTGGATTATCAGAGTGTTGATGAAACACAAAAAATTCCATCGGGATTGAATACAACAGTCACTATGCGCACTTTCCTCCACGGGAGTAATGTCTCAAACAGTTTACGCTTTGATCGTTCCCTGGAAGACCAGTAGTAGTTTCCGATGCATGTGTGTTGGCATTCTGTAATCTGTGGACTATCAGAGTGTTGATGAAACACAGAAATTGCATCGGGATTGAATACAACAGTCACCATGCGTACTTTCCTCCACGGGAGTAATGTCTCAAACAGTTTACGCATTAATCGTTCCCTGGAAGACCAGTAGTAGTTTCCGATGCACATCTGGAGGCATTCTGTAGTCTGTGGGCTGACAGAGTGTTGCTGAAACACAGAAATTGCATCGGGATTGAATACAACAGTCACCACGCGCACTTTCCTCCACAGGAGTAATGTCTCAAACAGTCTACGATTTGATCGTTCCCTGGAAGACCAGTAGTAGTTTCCGATGCACATCTGGTTTCTTTTCTTAATCTGTGGACTATCAGAGTGTTGATGAAACACAGAAATTGCATCGGGATTGAATACAACAGTCACCATGCGCACTTCCCTCCATGGGAGTAAAGTCTCAAATAGTCTACGTTTTGATCGTTCCCTGGACGACCAGTAGTAGTTTCCGATGCATATCTGAAGGCATTCTGTAATCTGTGCACTATCAGAGTGTTGCTGAAACACAGAAATTGCATCGGGTTTGAATACAACAGTCACCATGCGCACTTTCAACATGGGAGTAATGTCTCAAACAGTCTCCGCTTTGATCGTTCCCTGGAAGACCAGAAATAGTTTCCGATGCACATCTGCAGGAATTCTGTAATCTGTGGACTATCAGAGTGTTGATGAAACACAGAAATTGCACCGGGATTGAATACAACAGTCACCATGCGCACTTTCCTCCTTTGGAGTAATGTCTCAAACAGTCTACGCTTTGATCGTTCCCTGGATGACCAGAAGCAGTTTCCGATGCACATCTGGAGGCATTCTGTAATCTGTGGACTATCAGAGCGTTGATGAAACACAGAAATTGCATCGGCATTGAATACAACAGTCACCATGTGCACTTTCCTCCGCGGTAGTAATGTCTCAAACAGTGTACGCTTTGATCGTTCCCTGAAAGGCCAGTAGTAGGTTCCGATGCACATATGTAGGCATTCTGAAATCAGTGGCCTAACTGAGTGTTGATGAAACGCAGAAATAGCATCGGGATTGAATACAACAGTTACCATGCGTATGTTCCTCCATGGGAGTAATGTCTCAAACAGTAAACGCTTTGAGTTCCCTGGAAGACCAGTAGTAGTTTCCGATGCACATGTGGAGGCATTCTGTAATCTGGGGACTATAAGAGTGTTGATGAAACACAGAAATTGCATCGGGATTGAATACAACACTCACCATGCACACTTTCCTACATAGGAGTAGTGTCTTAAACAGTCTACTCTTTGATCGTTCCCTGGAAGACGAGAAGTAGTTTCCGATGCACATCTGGAGGCATTCTGTAATATGTCTACTATCAGAGTGTTGATGGAACACAGATATTGCATCGGGATTGAATACAACAATCACCATGCGCACTTTCCTCCACGGGAGTAATGTCTCAAACAGTCTACGCTTCTGATCGTTCCCTGGAAGGCCAGTAGTAGTTTCAGATGCATATCTGGTTGCATTCCTTAATCCGTTTACTATCAGAGTGTTGATGAAACACAGAAATTGCATCTGGATTGAATACAACAGTCACCATGCATATATTCCTCCATGGGAGTAATGTCTCAAATAGTCTACGATTTGATCGTTATCTGGAAGACCAGTGGTAGTTTCCGATGCACATCTGGAGGGATTCTGTGATCTGTAGACTAGCCGAGTGTTGATGAAACACAGAAATTGCATCCTGATTGAATACAACAGTCACCATGCGCACTTTCCTCCGTGGGAGTAGTGTCTCAAGCAGTTTACGCTTTGATCGCTTCCTCGATGACCAGTGGTAATTTCCGATGCACATCTGGAGGCATTCTGTGATCTGTAGACTATCAGAGTGTTGATGAAACACAGAAATTGCATCGGGATTGAATACAACAGTCACCATGCGCACTTTCCTCCATGGGAGTAATGTCTCAAACAGTCTACGCTTTTATCGTTCCCTGGAAGACCAGAAGTAGTTTCCGATGCACATCTGCAGGAATTCTGTAATCTGTCTACTATCAGAGTGTTGATGGAACACAGAAATTCCATCGGGATTGAATACAACAGTCAACATGCGCACTTTCCTCCACTTGAGTAAAGTCTCAAAACGTCTATGCTTTGATCGTTCCCTGGAAGACCTGTAAGAGTTTCCGATGCACGTCTGGTGGCATTCTGTAATCTGTGGACTATCAGAGTGTTGATGAAACACAGAAATTGCATCGGGATTGAATACAACAGTCACCATGCGCACTTTCCTCCATGGGAGCAATGTCTCAAACTGTCTCTGCTTTGATCGTTCCCTGGAAGACCAGTAGTAGTTTCCGAAGCACATCTGGTGGCATTCTGTAATCTGTGGACTATCAGAGTGTTGATGAAACACAGAAATTGCATGGGGATTGAGTACAACAGTCACCATGCGCACTTTCCTACACCGGAGTAATGTCTCAAACAGTCCACGCTTAGATCGTTCCCTGGAAGACCAGTAGTAGTTTCCGATGCACGTCTGTTGGCATTCTGTAATTTGTGGACTATCAGAGTGTTGATGAAACACAGAAATTGCATCGGGATTGAATACGACAGTCACCATGCGTACTTTCCTCCATGGGAGTAATGTCTCAAACAGTTTACGCTTTCATAGTTCCCTGGAAGGACAGTAGTAGTTTCCGATGCACATCTGGTGGCATTCTGTAGTCTTTGTACTATCAGAGTGATGATGAAACACAGAAATTGCATCGGGATTGAATACAACAGTCACCATGCGCTCTTTCCTCCACAGGAGTAATGTCTCAAACAGTCTACGATTTGATCGTTCCCTGGAAGACCAGTTGTAGTTTCCGATGCACATCTGGTGGCATTCCTTAATCTGTGGACTATCAGTGTGTTGATGAAACACAGAAATTGCATCGGGATTGAATACAACTGTCACCATGCGCACTTTCCTCCATGGGAGTAATGTCTCAAATAGTCTACGCTTTGATCGTTCCCTGGAAGACTAGTAGTAGTTTCCGATGCACATCTGGATGCATTCTGTAATCTGTGGACCTTCAATGTGTTGATGAAACACAGAAATTGCATCGGGATTGAATACAACAGTCACCATGCGCACTTTCCTCCATAAAAGTAATGTCTCAAACAGTCTACGCTTTGATCGCACCCTGGAAGACCAGTGGTAGTTTCCCATGCACATCTGGAGGCATTCTGAAATCTGTGGACTAACTGAGTGTTGATGAAACACAGAAATTGAATCGGGATTGAATACAACAATCACCATGCGCACTTTCCTCCATGGGAGTAATGTCTCTAACAGTCTACTATTTGATCGAAACCAGGAAGACCAGTAGTAGTTTCCGATGCACATTTGGAGGCATTCTGCAATCTGTGGAGTATCATAGTGTTGATGAAAGACAGATATTGCATCGGGATTTAATACAACAGTCACCATGCGCACTTTCCTCCATGGGAGTAATGTCTCAAACAGTCTATGCTTTGATCAATCCGTGGAAGAACAGTACTAGTTTCCGATGCACATCTGGAAGCATTCTGTAATCTGTGGACTATCAGAGTGTTGATGAAACACAGATATTGTATCGGGAATGAATAGAACAGTCACCATGCGCACTTTCCTCCATGGGAGTAATGTCTCAAACAGTCTACGCTTTGATCGTTCATTGAAAGACCAGTAGTAGTTTCCCATGCACATCTCAAGGCATTCTGAAGTCTGTGGACTAACTGAGTGTTGATGAAACACAGAAATTGAATCGGGATTGAATACAACAGTCACCATGCATATATTCCTCCATGGGAGCTATGTCTCAAATAGTCTACGCTTTGATCGTTCCCTGGTAGACCAGTTGAAGTTTCCGATGCACATCTGGAAGCATTATGTAATCTGTGGACTATCAGAGTGTTGATGAAACACAGACATTGCATCGGGATTGAATACAACAGTACCATGCGCACTTTCCTACATGGGAGTAATGTCTCTAACAGTGTACGCTTCGATCGTTCCCAGGAAGACCAGTAGTAGTTTCCGATGCACATCTGGAGGCATTCTGTAATCTGTGAAGTATCAGAGTGTTGATCAAACACAGAAATTGACTCGGGATTGAATACAACAGTCATCATGCGCACTTTCCTCCATGGGAGTAGTGTCTCAAACTGTCTACGCTTTGATCGTTCCCTGGTAGACCAGTAGTAGTTTCCGATGCACATCTGGAAGCATTATGTAATCTGTGGACTATCAGAGTGTTGATGAAACACAGAAATTGCATCGGGATTGAATACAACAGTCACCATGCGCACTTTCCTCCATGGGAGTAATGTCTTAAACAGTCTACGCTTTGATCGTTCCCTGGAAGATTAGAAGTAGTTTCCGATGCACATCTGCAAAAATTCTGTAATCTGTCTACTATCTGAGTGTTGATGGAACACAGATATTCCATCGGGATTGAATACAACAGTCACCATGCACACTTTCCTCCACTTGAGTAATGTCTCAAAAAATCTATGCTTTGATCGTTCCTTGGAAGACCAGTAGTAGTTTCCGAAGCACATCTGTTGGCATTCTGTAATCTGTGGACTATCAGAGTGTTGATGAAACACAGAAATCGCGTCGGGATTTAATACGACACTCACCATGGGCACTTTCCTCCACGGGAGTAATGTCTCAAACAGTCTACGATTTGATCGTTCACTGGAAGACCTGTAGTAGTTTCCGATGCACATCTGGTGGCATTCCTTAATCTGTAGACTATCAGAGTGTTGGCGAAACACAGAAATTGATCGGGATTGAATACAACAGTCTCCATGCGCACTTTCCTCCATGGGAATAATGTCTCAAATAGTCTACGCTTTGATCGTTCCCTGGAAGACCAGTTGTAGTTTCCGATGCACATCTGGATGCATTCTGTAATCAGTGGACCTTCAAAGTGTTGATGAAACACAGATATTGCATCGGGATTGAATACAACAGTCACCATGCGCACTTTCCTCGATAAAAGTAATGTCTCAAAAAGTCTACGCTTTGATCGCTCTCTGGAAGACCAGTGGTAGTTTCCGATGCACATCTGGAGGCATTCTGTAATCTGTGGACTATCAGAGTGTTGATGAAACACAGAAATTGCATCGGGATTGAATACAACAGTCACCATGCGCACTTTCCTCCATGGAAGACATGTCCCTAATAGTCTACGATTTGATCGTTCCCTGGAAGACCTGTAAGAGTTTCCGATGCACGTCTTGTGGCATTCTGTAATCTGTGGACTATCAGAGTGTTGATGAAACACAGAAATTGCATCGGGATTGAATACGACAGTCACCATGGGCACTTCCCTCCACGGGAGTAATGTCTTGATCGTCCTTGGAAGACCACTAGTAGTTTCCGATGCACATCTGTTGGCATTCTGTAATTTGTGGTCCATCAGAGTGTTGATAAAACTCAGAAATTGCATCGGGATTGAATACAACAGTCACCATCCGCACTTTCCTCCATGTGAGTAATGTCTCAAACCGTCTACGATTTGATCGTTCCCTTGAAGACCAGTAGTGGTTTCCGATGCACAACTGGTGGCATTCTGTAATCTGTGGACTATCAGAGTGTTGATGAAACACAGAAATTGCATCGGGATTGAATACAACAGTCACCATGCGCACTTTCCTCCATGGGAGTAATGTCTCAAACAGTCCACGCTTTGAGTTCCCTGGAGGACCAGTAATAGTTTCCGATGTATATCTGGAGGCATTCTGTAATCTGTGGACTATCAGAGTGTTGTTGAAACACAGAAATTGCATCAGGATTGAATACAACAGTCACCATGCGCACTTTCCTCCATGGGAGTAGTGTCTCAAACAGTCTACGCTTTGATCGTTCCCTGGAAGACCAGAAGTAGTTTCCGATGCACATCTGGAGGCATTCTGTAATCTGTGGACTATCAGAGTGTTGACGGAACACAGAAATTGCATCGGGATTGAATACAACAGTCACCATGCGCACTTTCCTCCACGGGAGTAATGTCTCAAACAGTCTACGCTTTGATCGTTCCCTGGAAGACCAGTAGTAGTTTCCCATGCACATCTGGTGGCATTCTACAATCTGTGGACTATCAGAGTGTTGATGAAACACAGAAATTGCATCGGGATTGAATACAACCGTCACCATGCGCGCTTGCCTACATGTTAGTAATGTCTCTAACAGTCTACGCTTTGATCGATCCCAGGAAGACCAGTAGTAGTTTCCGATGCACATCTGGAGGCATTCTGTAATCTGTGGAGTATTAGAGTATTGATGAAAGACAGAAATTGCATCGGGATTGAATACAACAGTCACCATGCGCACTTTCCTCCTTGGGAGTAGTGTCTCAAACAGTCTAAGCTTTGATCGTTCCCTGGAAGACCAGTAGTAGTTTCGATGCACATCTGGAAGCATTCTGTAATCTGTGGACTATCAGAGTGTTGATGAACGACAGAAATTGCATCTGGATTGAATACAACTGTCACCATGCGCACGTTCCTCCATGGGAGTAATGTCTCAAACAGTCTACGCTTTGATCGTTCCCTGGAAGACCAGTAGCAGTTTCCGATGCACATTTGGCGGCATTCTGTAATCTATGGACTATCAGAGTGTTATGAAACACAGAAATTGCATCGGGATTGAATACAACAGTCACCATGCACACGTTCCTCAATGGGAGTATTGTCTCAAACAGTCTACGCTTTGATCATTCCCAGGAAGAACAGTTGTAGATTCCGATGGACATCTGGAGGCATTCTGTAATCTGTGGACTATCAGAGTGTTGATGAAACACAGAAGTTGCATTAGGATTGAATACGACAGTCACCATGCGCACTTTCCTCCATGGGAGTAATGTCTCAAACAGTTTACGCTTTAATCGTTCCCTGGAAGACCAGTAGCAGTTTCCGATGCACATCTGGAGGCATTCTGTAATCTGTGGGCCGTCAGAGTGTTGATGAAACACAGAAATTGCATCGGGATTGAATACAACAGTCACCATGCACACTTTCCTCCTAGGGAGTAATGTCTCAAACAGTCTAGGATTTCATCGTTCCCTGGAAGAGCAGTAGTAGTTTCCGATGCACATCTGGAGGCATTGTGCCATCTGTGGACTATCAGAGTGTTGATGAAACACAGAAATTGCATCGGGATTGAATACATTAGTCACCATGTGCACTTTCCTCCACGGGAGTAATGTCTCAAACAGTCTACGCTTTGATCGTTTCCTGGAAGACCAGTAGTAGTTTCCCATGCACATCTGGTGGCATTCTATAATCTGTGGACTATCAGAGTGTTGATGAAGCACAGAAACTGCGTCGGGATTGAATACAACAGTCACCATCCGCACTTTCATCAATGGGAGTAATGTCTCTAACAGTCTACGCTTTGATCGTTCCCTGGAAGACCTGTAAGAGTTTCCGATGCTTGTCTCGTAGCATTCTGTGATCTGTGGACTATCAGAGTGTTGACGAAACACAGATATTGCATCGGGATTGAATACAACAGTCACCATGCGCACTTGCCTACATGTTAGTATTAGTAATGTCTCTAACAGTCTACGCTTTGATCGTTCCCAGGAAGACCAGTAGTAGTTTCCGATGCACAAATGGAGGCATTCTGTAATCTGTTTAATATTAGAGTATTGATGAAAGACAGAAATTGCATCGGGATTGAATACAACAGTCACCATGCGCACTTTCCTCCTTGGGAGTAGTGTCTCAAACAGTCTACGCTTTGATCGTTCCCTGGAAGACCAGTAGTAGTTTCGATGCACATCTGGAAACATTCTGTAATCTGTGGACTATCAGAGTGTTGATGGAACACAGAAATTGAATTGGGATTGAATACGTCAGTCACCATGCGCAGTTTCCTCCACGGGAGTAATGTCTCTAACAGTCTACGCTTTGATCGTTCCCTGGAACACCACTAGTAGTTTCCGATGCACATCTGGTGGCATTCTGTAATCTGTGGACTATCAGAGTGTCGACGAAACACAGATATTGCATCGGGATTGAATACAACACTCACCATGCGCACTTGCCTACATGTTAGTAATGTCTCTAACAGTCTACGCTTTGATCGTTCCCAGGAAGACCAGTAGTACTTTCCGATGCACATCTGGAGGCATTCTGTAATCTGTGGAGTATTAGAGTATTGATTAAAGACAGAAATTGCATCGGGATTGAATACGACAGTCACCATGCGCACTTTCCTCCATGGGAGTAATGTCTCAGTTTACGCTTTGATCGTTCCCTGGAAGAGCAGTAGTAGTTTCCGATGCATATCTGAAGGCATTCTGTAATCTGTGGACTATCAGAGTGTTGATGAAACACAGAAATTGCAAAGGGATTGAATACAACAGTCACCATGCGCACTTTCCTCCACGGGAGTAATGTCTCAAACAGTCTACGATTTGACCGTTCGCTGGAAGACCAGTGTTAGTTTCCGATGCACATCTGGAGGCATTCTGCAATCTGTGGACTATCAGAGTGTTGATGAAACACATAAATTGCATTGGGATTGAATACAACAGTAACCATGCGAACTTTCCTCCATGGAAGTAATGTCTCTAACAGGCTACGCTTTAATCGTTCCCAGGAAGACCAGTAGTAGTTTCCGATGCACATCTGGAGGCATTCTGTAATCTGTGGATGATCAGAGTATTGATGAAACACAAAAATTGCAACGTGATTGAATACAACAGTCACCATGCGCACTTTCCTCCATGGGAGTAGTGTCTCAAACAGTCTACGCTTTGACCGTTCCCTGGAAGACCAGTAGTAGCTTCCGATGCACATTTGGAAGCATTCAGTAATCTGTGGACTATCAGAGTGTTGATGAAACACAGAAATTGCATCGGGACTGAATACGACAGTCACCACACGCAGTTTCCTCCATGGGAGTAATGTCTCAAACAGTTTACGCTTTAATCGTTCCAAGGAAGCCCAGTAGTAGTTTCCGATGCACATCTGGAGGCATTCTGTAATCTGTGGGCTGACAGAGTGATGATGAAACATAGATATTGCATCGGGATTGAATACAACAGTCATTATGGGCACTTTCCTCCACGGGTGTAATGTCTCAAACTATCTACGCTTTGATCGTTCCCTGGAAGACCACAAGTAGTTTTCGATGCACATCTGGATGCATTCTGTAATCTGTGGACCTTCAAAGTATTGATGAAACAAAGAAATTGCATCGGGATTGAATACAACAGTCACCATGCGCACTTTCCTTCATGTTAGTAATGTCTCAAACATTCTACGCATTGATCGTCACCTGGAAGACCAGTGGTAGTTTCCGATGCACATCTGGCGGCATTCTGTAATCTGTGGACTATCAGAGTGTTGATGAAACACAGAAATTACATCGGGATGATATACAACATTTACCATGCGCACTTTCCTCCATGGGAGTAATGCCTCAAACAGTCTACGATTAGATCGTTTCCTGGAAGACCAGTAGTGGTTTCCAATGCACAACTGTTGGCATTCTGTAATCTGTGGAGGATCAGATTATTGATGAAACACAGAAATTGCACCGTGATTCAATACAACACTCACCATGCGAACTATCCTCCATGGGAGTAGTGTCTCAAACAGTCTACGATTTGACCGTTCCCTGGAAGACCAGTAGTAGCTTCCGATGCACATCTGGAAGCATTCAGTAATATGTGGACTATCAGAGTGTTGATGAAACACAGAAACTTCGTCGGGATTGAATACAACAGTCACCATCCGCACTTTCATCAATGGGAGTAATGTCTCTAACAGTCTACGCTTTGATCGTTCCCTGGAAGAAATGTAAGAGTTTCCGATGCTTGCCTCGTAGCATTCTGTGATCTGTGGACTATCAGAGTGTTGATGAAACACAGAAATTGTATTGGGATTGAGTACAAGTCACCATGCGCACTTCCCTCCACGGAAGTAATGTCTCAAGCAGTGTACGCTTTGATCGTTCCCTGGAAGACCACTAGTAGTTTCCGATGCACATCTGGTGGCATTCTGTAATCTGTGGACTATCAGAGTGTTGACGAAACACAGATATTGCATCGGGATTGAATGCAACAGTCACCATGCGCACTTGCCTACATGTTAGTAATGTCTCTAACAGTCTACGCTTTGATCGTTTCCAGGAAGACCAGTAGTAGTTTCCGATGCACAAATGGAGGCATTCTGTAATCTGTGGAATATTAGAGTATTGATGAAAGACAGAAATTGCATCGGGATTGAATACAACAGTCACCATGCGCACTTTCCTCCTTGGGAGTAGTGTCACAAACAGTCTACGCTTTGATCGTTCCCTGGAAGACCAGTAGTAGTTTCGATGCACATCTGGAAACATTCTGTAATCTGTGGACTATCAGAGTGTTGATGAAACACAGAAATTGAATCGGGATTGAATACGTCAGTCACCATGCGCACTTTCCTCCACGGGAGTAATGTCTCTAACAGTCTACGCTTTGATCGTTCCCTGGAACACCACTAGTAGTTTCCGATGCACATCTGGTGGCATTCTGTAATCTGTGGACTATCAGAGTGTCGACGAAACACAGATATTGCATCGGGATTGAATACAACAGTCACCATGCGCACTTGCCTACATGTTAGTAATGTCTCTAACAGTCTACGCTTTGATCGTTCCCAGGAAGACCAGTAGTACTTTCCGACGCACATCTGGAGGCATTCTGTAATCTGTGGAGTATTAGAGTATTGATTAAAGACCGAAATTGCATCGGGATTGAATACGACAGTCACCATGCGCACTTTCCGCCATAGGAGTAATGTCTCAGTTTACGCTTTGATCGTTCCCTGGAAGAGCAGTAGTAGTTTCCGATGCATATCTGAAGGCATTATGTAATCTGTGGACTATCAGAGTGTTGATGAAACACAGAAATTGCATCAGGATTGAATACAACAGTCACCATGCGCACTTTCCTCCATGGGAGTAGTGTCTCAAACAGTCTACGCTTTGATCGTTCCCTGGAAGACCAGAAGTAGTTTCCGATGCACATCTGGAGGCATTCTGTAATCTGTGGACTATCAGAGTGTTGACGGAACACAGAAATTGCATCGGGATTGAATACAACAGTCACCATGCGCACTTTCCTCCACGGGAGTAATGTCTCAAACAGTCTACGCTTTGATCGTTCCCTGGAAGACCAGTAGTAGTTTCCCATGCACATCTGGTGGCATTCTACAATCTGTGGACTATCAGAGTGTTGATGAAACACAGAAATTGCATCGGGATTGAATACAACCGTCACCATGCGCACTTGCCTACATGTTAGTAATGTCTCTAACAGTCTACGCTTTGATCGATCCCAGGAAGACCAGTAGTAGTTTCCGATGCACATCTGGAGGCATTCTGTAATCTGTGGAGTATTAGAGTATTGATGAAAGACAGAAATTGCATCGGGATTGAATACAACAGTCACCATGCGCACTTTCCTCCTTGGGAGTAGTGTCTCAAACAGTCTAAGCTTTGATCGTTCCCTGGAAGACCAGTAGTAGTTTCGATGCACATCTGGAAGCATTCTGTAATCTGTGGACTATCAGAGTGTTGATGAACGACAGAAATTGCATCTGGATTGAATACAACTGTCACCATGCGCACGTTCCTCCATGGGAGTAATGTCTCAAACAGTCTACGCTTTGATCGTTCCCTGGAAGACCAGTAGCAGTTTCCGATGCACATTTGGCGGCATTCTGTAATCTATGGACTATCAGAGTGTTATGAAACACAGAAATTGCATCGGGATTGAATACAACAGTCACCATGCACACGTTCCTCAATGGGAGTATTGTCTCAAACAGTCTACGCTTTGATCATTCCCAGGAAGAACAGTTGTAGATTCCGATGGACATCTGGAGGCATTCTGTAATCTGTGGACTATCAGAGTGTTGATGAAACACAGAAGTTGCATCAGGATTGAATACGACAGTCACCATGCGCACTTTCCTCCATGGGAGTAATGTCTCAAACAGTCTACGCTTTAATCGTTCCCTGGAAGACCAGTAGCAGTTTCCGATGCACATCTGGAGGCATTCTGTAATCTGTGGGCCGTCAGAGTGTTGATGAAACACAGAAATTGCATCGGGATTGAATACAACAGTCACCATGCACACTTTCCTCCTAGGGAGTAATGTCTCAAACAGTCTAGGATTTCATCGTTCCCTGGAAGACCACTAGTAGTTTCCGATGCACATCTGTTGGCATTCTGTAATTTGTGGTCCATCAGAGTGTTGATAAAACTCAGAAATTGCATCGGGATTGAATACAACAGTCACCATCCGCACTTTCCTCCATGTGAGTAATGTCTCAAACCGTCTACGATTTGATCGTTCCCTTGAAGACCAGTAGTGGTTTCCGATGCACAACTGGTGGCATTCTGTAATCTGTGGACTATCAGAGTGTTGATGAAACACAGAAATTGCATCGGGATTGAATACAACAGTCACCATGCGCACTTTCCTCCATGGGAGTAATGTCTCAAACAGTCCACGCTTTGAGTTCCCTGGAGGACCAGTAATAGTTTCCGATGTATATCTGGAGGCATTCTGTAATCTGTGGACTATCAGAGTGTTGTTGAAACACAGAAATTGCATCAGGATTGAATACAACAGTCACCATGCGCACTTTCCTCCATGGGAGTAGTGTCTCAAACAGTCTACGCTTTGATCGTTCCCTGGAAGACCAGAAGTAGTTTCCGATGCACATCTGGAGGCATTCTGTAATCTGTGGACTATCAGAGTGTTGACGGAACACAGAAATTGCATCGGGATTGAATACAACAGTCACCATGCGCACTTTCCTCCACGGGAGTAATGTCTCAAACAGTCTACGCTTTGATCGTTCCCTGGAAGACCAGTAGCAGTTTCCCATGCACATCTGGTGGCATTCTACAATCTGTGGACTATCAGAGTGTTGATGAAACACAGAAATTGCATCGGGATTGAATACAACCGTCACCATGCGCGCTTGCCTACATATTAGTAATGTCTCTAACAGTCTACGCTTTGATCGATCCCAGGAAGACCAGTAGTAGTTTCCGATGCACATCTGGAGGCATTCTGTAATCTGTGGAGTATTAGAGTATTGATGAAAGACAGAAATTGCATCGGGATTGAATACAACAGTCACCATGCGCACTTTCCTCCTTGGGAGTAGTGTCTCAAACAGTCTAAGCTTTTATCGTTCCCTGGAAGACCAGTAGTAGTTTCGATGCACATCTGGAAGCATTCTGTAATCTGTGGACTATCAGAGTGTTGATGAACGACAGAAATTGCATCTGGATTGAATACAACTGTCACCATGCGCACGTTCCTCCATGGGAGTAATGTCTCAAACAGTGTACGCTTTGATCGTTCCCTGGAAGACCAGTAGCAGTTTCCGATGCACATTTGGCGGCATTCTGTAATCTATGGACTATCAGAGTGTTATGAAACACAGAAATTGCATCGGGATTGAATACAACAGTCACCATGCACACGTTCCTCAATGGGAGTATTGTCTCAAACAGTCTACGATTTGATCATTCCCAGGAAGAACAGTTGTAGATTCCGATGGACATCTGGAGGCATTCTGTAATCTGTGGACTATCAGAGTGTTGATGAAACACAGAAGTTGCATCAGGATTGAATACGACAGTCACCATGCGCACTTTCCTCCATGGGAGTAATGTCTCAAACAGTTTACGCTTTAATCGTTCCCTGGAAGACCAGTAGCAGTTTCCGATGCACATCTGGAGGCATTCTGTAATCTGTGGGCCGTAAGAGTGTTGATGAAACACAGAAATTGCATCGGGATTGAATACAACAGTCACCATGCACACTTTCCTCCTAGGGAGTAATGTCTCAAACAGTCTAGGATTTCATCGTTCCCTGGAAGAGCAGTAGTAGTTTCCGATGCACATCTGGAGGCATTGTGCCATCTGTGGACTATCAGAGTGTTGATGAAACACAGAAATTGCATCGGGATTGAATACATTAGTCACCATGCGCACTTTCCTCCACGGGAGTAATGTCTCAAACAGTCTACGCTTTGATCGTTTCCTGGAAGACCAGTAGTAGTTTCCCATGCACATCTGGTGGCATTCTATAATCTGTGGACTATCAGAGTGTTGATGAAGCACAGAAACTGCGTCGGGATTGAATACAACAGTCACCATCCGCACTTTCAGCAATGGGAGTAATGTCTCTAACAGTCTACGCTTTGATCGTTCCCTGGAAGACCTGTAAGAGTTTCCGATGCTTGTCTCGTAGCATTCTGTGATCTGTGGACTATCAGAGTGTTGACGAAACACAGATATTGCATCGGGATTGAATACAACAGTCACCATGCGCACTTGCCTACATGTTAGTATTAGTAATGTCTCTAACAGTCTACGCTTTGATCGTTCCCAGGAAGACCAGTAGTAGTTTCCGATGCACAAATGGAGGCATTCTGTAATCTGTGGAATATTAGAGTATTGATGAAAGACAGAAATTGCATCGGGATTGAATACAACAGTCACCATGCGCACTTTCCTCCTTGGGAGTAGTGTCTCAAACAGTCTACGCTTTGATCGTTCCCTGGAAGACCAGTAGTAGTTTCGGTGCACATCTGGAAACATTCTGTAATCTGTGGACTATCAGAGTGTTGATGGAACACAGAAATTGAATCGGGATTGAATACGTCAGTCACCATGCGCACTTTCCTCCACGGGAGTAATGTCTCTAACAGTCTACGCTTTGATCGTTCCCTGGAACACCACTAGTAGTTTCCGATGCACATCTGGTGGCATTCTGTAATCTGTGGACTATCAGAGTGTCGACGAAACACAGATATTGCATCGGGATTGAATACAACAGTCACCATGCGCACTTGCCTACATGTTAGTAATGTCTCTAAGAGTCTACGTTTTGATCGTTCCCAGGAAGACCAGTAGTACTTTCCGATGCACATCTGGAGGCATTCTGTAATCTGTGGAGTATTAGAGTATTGATTAAAGACAGAAATTGCATCGGGATGGAATACGACAGTCACCATGCGCACTTTCCTCCATGGGAGTAATGTCTCAGTTTACGCTTTGATCGTTCCCTGGAAGAGCAGTAGTAGTTTCCGATGCATATCTGAAGGCATTCTGTAATCTGTGGACTATCAGAGTGTTGATGAAACACAGAAATTGCATCGGGATTGAATACAACAGTCACCATGCGCACTTTCCTCCACGGGAGTAATGTCTCAAACAGTCTACGATTTGACCGTTCGCTGGAAGACCAGTGTTAGTTTCCGATGCACATCTGGAGGCATTCTGCAATCTGTGGACTATCAGAGTGTTGATGAAACACATAAATTGCATTGGGATTGAATACAACAGTCACCATGCGAACTTTCCTCCATGGAAGTAATGTCTCTAACAGTCTACGCTTTAATCGTTCCCAGGAAGACCAGTAGTAGTTTCCGATGCACATCTGGAGGCATTCTGTAATCTGTGGAGGATCAGAGTATTGATGAAACACAGAAATTGCAACGTGATGGAATACAACAGTCACCATGCGCACTTTCCTCCATGGGAGTAGTGTCTCAAACAGTCTACGCTTTGTCCGTTCCCTGGAAGACCAGTAGTAGCTTCCGATGCACATCTGGAAGCATTCAGTAATCTGTGGACTATCAGAGTGTTGATGAAACACAGAAATTGCATCAGGACTGAATACGACAGTCACCACACGCAGTTTCCTCCATGGGAGTAATGTCTCAAACAGTTTACGCTTTAATCGTTCCAAGGAAGCCCAGTAGTAGTTTCCGATGCACATCTGGAGGCATTCTGTAATCTGTGGGCTGACAGAGTGATGATGAAACATAGATATTGCATCGGGATTGAATACAACAGTCATTATGGGCACTTTCCTCCATGGGAGTAATGTCTCAAACAGTCTACGCTTTGATCGTTCCCTGGAAGACCAGTAGTAGTTTCCCATGCACATCTGGTGGCATTCTACAATCTGTGGACTATCAGAGTGTTGATGAAACACAGAAATTGCATCGGGATTGAATACAACCGTCACCATGCGCGCTTGCCTACATGTTAGTAATGTCTCTAACAGTCTACGCTTTGATCGATCCCAGGAAGACCAGTAGTAGTTTCCGATGCACATCTGGAGGCATTCTGTAATCTGTGGAGTATTAGAGTATTGATGAAAGACAGAAATTGCATCGGGATTGAATACAACAGTCACCATGCGCACTTTCCTCCTTGGGAGTAGTGTCTCAAACAGTCTAAGCTTTGATCGTTCCCTGGAAGACCAGTAGTAGTTTCGATGCACATCTGGAAGCATTCTGTAATCTGTGGACTATCAGAGTGTTGATGAACGACAGAAATTGCATCTGGATTGAATACAACTGTCACCATGCGCACGTTCCTCCATGGGAGTAATGTCTCAAACAGTCTACGCTTTGATCGTTCCCTGGAAGACCAGTAGCAGTTTCCGATGCACATTTGGCGGCATTCTGTAATCTATGGACTATCAGAGTGTTATGAAACACAGAAATTGCATCGGGATTGAATACAACAGTCACCATGCACACGTTCCTCAATGGGAGTATTGTCTCAAACAGTCTACGCTTTGATCATTCCCAGGAAGAACAGTTGTAGATTCCGATGGACATCTGGAGGCATTCTGTAATCTGTGGACTATCAGAGTGTTGATGAAACACAGAAGTTGCATCAGGATTGAATACGACAGTCACCATGCGCACTTTCCTCCATGGGAGTAATGTCTCAAACAGTTTACGCTTTAATCGTTCCCTGGAAGACCAGTAGCAGTTTCCGATGCACATCTGGAGGCATTCTGTAATCTGTGGGCCGTCAGAGTGTTGATGAAACACAGAAATTGCATCGGGATTGAATACAACAGTCACCATGCACACTTTCCTCCTAGGGAGTAATGTCTCAAACAGTCTAGGATTTCATCGTTCCCTGGAAGACCACTAGTAGTTTCCGATGCACATCTGTTGGCATTCTGTAATTTGTGGTCCATCAGAGTGTTGATAAAACTCAGAAATTGCATCGGGATTGAATACAACAGTCACCATCCGCACTTTCCTCCATGTGAGTAATGTCTCAAACCGTCTACGATTTGATCGTTCCCTTGAAGACCAGTAGTGGTTTCCGATGCACAACTGGTGGCATTCTGTAATCTGTGGACTATCAGAGTGTTGATGAAACACAGAAATTGCATCGGGATTGAATACAACAGTCACCATGCGCACTTTCCTCCATGGGAGTAATGTCTCAAACAGTCCACGCTTTGAGTTCCCTGGAGGACCAGTAATAGTTTCCGATGTATATCTGGAGGCATTCTGTAATCTGTGGACTATCAGAGTGTTGTTGAAACACAGAAATTGCATCAGGATTGAATACAACAGTCACCATGCGCACTTTCCTCCATGGGAGTAGTGTCTCAAACAGTCTACGCTTTGATCGTTCCCTGGAAGACCAGAAGTAATTTCCGATGCACATCTGGAGGCATTCTGTAATCTGTGGACTATCAGAGTGTTGACGGAACACAGAAATTGCATCGGGATTGAATACAACAGTCACCATGCGCACTTTCCTCCACGGGAGTAATGTCTCAAACAGTCTACGCTTTGATCGTTCCCTGGAAGACCAGTAGTAGTTTCCCATGCACATCTGGTGGCATTCTACAATCTGTGGACTATCAGAGTGTTGATGAAACACAGAAATTGCATCGGGATTGAATACAACCGTCACCATGCGCGCTTGCCTACATGTTAGTAATGTCTCTAACAGTCTACGCTTTGATCGATCCCAGGAAGACCAGTAGTAGTTTCCGATGCACTTCTGGAGGCATTCTGTAATCTGTGGAGTATTAGAGTATTGATGAAAGACAGAAATTGCATCGGGATTGAATACAACAGTCACCATGCGCACTTTCCTCCTTGGGAGTAGTGTCTCAAACAGTCTAAGCTTTGATCGTTCCCTGGAAGACCAGTAGTAGTTTCGATGCACATCTGGAAGCATTCTGTAATCTGTGGACTATCAGAGTGTTGATGAACGACAGAAATTGCATCTGGATTGAATACAACTGTCACCATGCGCACGTTCCTCCATGGGAGTAATGTCTCAAACAGTTTACGCTTTAATCGTTCCCTGGAAGACCAGTAGCAGTTTCCGATGCACATCTGGAGGCATTCTGTAATCTGTGGGCCGTCAGAGTGTTGATGAAACACAGAAATTGCATCGGGATTGAATACATTAGTCACCATGCGCACTTTCCTCCACGGGAGTAATGTCTCAAACAGTCTACGCTTTGATCGTTTCCTGGAAGACCAGTAGTAGTTTCCCATGCACATCTGGTGGCATTCTATAATCTGTGGACTATCAGAGTGTTGATGAAGCACAGAAACTGCGTCGGGATTGAATACAACAGTCACCATCCGCACTTTCATCAATGGGAGTAATGTCTCTAACAGTCTACGCTTTGATCGTTCCCTGGAAGACCTGTAAGAGTTTCCGATGCTTGTCTCGTAGCATTCTGTGATCTGTGGACTATCAGAGTGTTGACGAAACACAGATATTGCATCGGGATTGAATACAACAGTCACCATGCGCACTTGCCTACATGTTAGTATTAGTAATGTCTCTAACAGTCTACGCTTTGATCGTTCCCAGGAAGACCAGTAGTAGTTTCCGATGCACAAATGGAGGCATTCTGTAATCTGTGGAATATTAGAGTATTGATGAAAGACAGAAATTGCATCGGGATTGAATACAACAGTCACCATGCGCACTTTCCTCCTTGGGAGTAGTGTCTCAAACAGTCTACGCTTTGATCGTTCCCTGGAAGACCAGTAGTAGTTTCGATGCACATCTGGAAACATTCTGTAATCTGTGGACTATCAGAGTGTTGATGGAACACAGAAATTGAATCGGGATTGAATACGTCAGTCACCATGCGCACTTTCCTCCACGGGAGTAATGTCTCTAACAGTCTACGCTTTGATCGTTCCCTGGAACACCACTAGTAGTTTCCGATGCACATCTGGTGGCATTCTGTAATCTGTGGACTATCAGAGTGTCGACGAAACACAGATATTGCATCGGGATTGAATACAACAGTCACCATGCGCACTTGCCTACATGTTAGTATTAGTAATGTCTCTAACAGTCTACGCTTTGATCGTTCCCAGGAAGACCAGTAGTACTTTCCGATGCACATCTGGAGGCATTCTGTAATCTGTGGAGTATTAGAGTATTGATTAAAGACAGAAATTGCATCGGGATTGAATACGACAGTCACCATGCGCACTTTCCTCCATGGGAGTAATGTCTCAGTTTACGCTTTGATCGTTCCCTGGAAGAGCAGTAGTAGTTTCCGATGCATATCTGAAGGCATTCTGTAATCTGTGGACTATCAGAGTGTTGATGAAACACAGAAATTGCATCGGGTTTGAATACGACAGTCACCATGCGCACTTTCCTCCATTGGAGTAATGTCTCAAACAGTTTACGCTTTAATCGTTCCCTAGAAGACCAGTAGTAGTTTCCGATGCACATCTGGAGGCATTCTGTAATCTGTGGGCTGACAGAGTGATGATGAAACACAGAAATTGCATCGGGATTGAATACAACAGTCACCATGCGCACTTTCCTCCATGGGAGTAATGTCTCAAAGAGTCTACGCTTTGATCGTTCCCTGGATGACCAGTAGTAGTTTCCGATGCACATATGGAGGCATTCTGTAATCTGTGGAGTATCAGAGTATTGATGAATCACAGAAATAGCATCGTGATTGAGTACAACAGTTACCATGCGCACTTTCCTCCATGGGAGTAGTGTCTCAAACAGTCTACGATTTGACCGTTCCCTGGAAGACCAGTAGTAGCTTCCGATGCACATCTGGAAGCATTCAGTAATATGTGGACTATCAGAGTGTTGATGAAACACAGAAATTGAATCGGGATTGAATACGTCAGTCACCATGCGCACTTTCCTCCACGGGAGTAATGTCTCTAACAGTCTACGCTTTGATCGTTCCCTGGAACACCACTAGTAGTTTCCGATGCACATCTGGTGGCATTCTGTAATCTGTGGACTATCAGAGTGTCGACGAAACACAGATATTGCATCGGGATTGAATACAACAGTCACCATGCGCACTTGCCTACATGTTAGTAATGTCTCTAACAGTCTACGCTTTGATCGTTCCCAGGAAGACCAGTAGTACTTTCCGACGCACATCTGGAGGCATTCTGTAATCTGTGGAGTATTAGAGTATTGATTAAAGACCGAAATTGCATCGGGATTGAATACGACAGTCACCATGCGCACTTTCCGCCATAGGAGTAATGTCTCAGTTTACGGTTTGATCGTTCCCTGGAAGAGCAGTAGTAGTTTCCGATGCATATCTGAAGGCATTCTGTAATCTGTGGACTATCAGAGTGTTGATGAAACACAGAAATTGCATCGGGATTGAATACAACAGTCACCATGCGCACTTTCCTCCACGGGAGTAATGTCTCAAACAGTCTACGATTTGACCGTTCGCTGGAAGACCAGTGTAAGTTTCCGATGCACATCTGGAGGCATTCTGCAATCTGTGGACTATCAGAGTGTTGATGAAACACATAAATTGCATTGGGATTGAATACAACAGTCACCATGCGAACTTTCCTCCATGGAAGTAATGTCTCTAACAGTCTACGCTTTAATCGTTCCCAGGAAGACCAGTAGTAGTTTCCGATGCACATCTGGAGGCATTCTGTAATCTGTGGAGGATCAGAGTATTGATGAAACACAAAAATTTCAACGTGATTGAATACAACAGTCACCATGCGCACTTTCCTCCATGGGAGTAGTGTCTCAAACAGTCTACGCTTTGACCGTTCCCTGGAAGACCAGTAGTAGCTTCCGATGCACATCTGGAAGCATTCAGTAATCTGTGGACTATCAGAGTGTTGATGAAACACAGAAATTGCATCGGGACTGAATACGACAGTCACCACACGCAGTTTCCTCCATGGGAGTAATGTCTCAAACAGTTTACGCTTTAATCGTTCCAAGGGAACCCAGTAGTAGTTTCCGATGCACATCTGGAGGCATTCTGTAATCTGTGGGCTGACAGAGTGATGATGAAACATAGATATTGCATCGGGATTGAATACAACAGTCATTATGGGCACTTTCCTCCACGGGTGTAATGTCTCAAACTATCTACGCTTCGATCGTTCCCTGGAAGACCACAAGTAGTTTTCGATGCACATCTGGATGCATTCTGTAATCTGTGGACCTTCAAAGTATTGATGAAACAAAGAAATTGCATCGGGATTGAATACAACAGTCACCATGCGCACTTTCCTTCATGTTAGTAATGTCTCAAACATTCTACGCTTTGATCGTCACCTGGAAGACCAGTGGTAGTTTCCGATGCACATCTGGCGGCATTCTGTAATCTGTGGACTATCAGAGTGTTGATGAAACACAGAAATTACATCGGGATGATATACAACATTTACCATGCGCACTTTCCTCCATGGGAGTAATGCCTCAAACAGTCTACGATTAGATCGTTTCCTGGAAGACCAGTAGTGGTTTCCAATGCACAACTGTTGGCATTCTGTAATCTGTGGAGGATCAGAGTATTGATGAAACACAGAAATTGCACCGTGATTCAATACAACACTCACCATGCGAACTATCCTCCATGGGAGTAGTGTCTCAAACAGTCTACGCTTTGACCGTTCCCTGGAAGACCAGTAGTAGCTTCCGATGCACATCTGGAAGCATTCAGTAATCTGTGGACTATCAGAGTGTTGATGAAACACAGAAATTGCATCGGGTTTGAATACGACAGTCACCATGCGCACTTTCCTCCATTGGAGTAATGTCTCAAACAGTTTACCCTTTAATCGTTCCCTAGAAGACCAGTAGTAGTTTCCGATGCACATCTGGAGGCATTCTGTAATCTGTGGGCTGACAGAGTGATGATGAAACACAGAAATTGCATCGGGATTGAATACAACAGTCACCATGCGCACTTTCCTCCATGGGAGTAATGTCTCAAAGAGTCTACGCTTTGATCGTTCCCTGGATGACCAGTAGTAGTTTCCGATGCACATATGGCGGCATTCTGTAATCTGTGGAGTATCAGAGTATTGATGAATCACAGAAATAGCATCGTGATTGAGTACAACAGTTACCATGCGCACTTTCCTCCATGGGAGTAGTGTCTCAAACAGTCTACGTTTTGACCGTTCCCTGGAAGACCAGTAGTAGCTTCCGATGCACATCTGGAAGCATTCAGTAATATGTGGACTATCAGAGTGTTGATGAAACACAGAAACTTCGTCGGGATTGAATACAACAGTCACCATCCGCACTTTCATCAATGGGAGTAAAGTCTCTAACAGTCTACGCTTTGATCGTTCCCTGGAAGACCTGTAAGAGTTTCCGATGCTTGTCTCGTAGCATTCTGTGATCTGTGGACTATCAGAGTGTTGATGAAACACAGAAATTGTATTGGGATTGAGTACAAGTCACCATGCGCACTTCCCTCCACGGAAGTAATGTCTCAAGCAGTGTACGCTTTGATCGTTCCCTGGAAGACCACTAGTAGTTTCCGATGCACATCTGGTGGCATTCTGTAATCTGTGGACTATCAGAGTGTTGACGAAACACAGATATTGCATCGGGATTGAATACAACAGTCACCATGCGCACTTGCCTACATGTTAGTAATGTCTCTAACAGTCTACGCTTTGATCGTTCCCAGGAAGACCAGTAGTAGTTTCCGATGCACAAATGGAGGCATTCTGTAATCTGTGGAATATTAGAGTATTGATGAAAGACAGAAATTGCATCGGGATTGAATACGACAGTCACCATGCGCACTTTCCGCCATAGGAGTAATGTCTCAGTTTACGCTTTGATCGTTCCCTGGAAGAGCAGTAGTAGTTTCCGATGCATATCTGAAGGCATTCTGTAATCTGTGGACTATCAGAGTGTTGATGAAACACAGAAATTGCATCGGGATTGAATACAACAGTCACCATGCGCACTTTCCTCCACGGGAGTAATGTCTCAAACAGTCTACGATTTGACCGTTCGCTGGAAGACCAGTGTTAGTTTCCGATGCACATCTGGAGGCATTCTGCAATCTGTGGACTATCAGAGTGTTGATGAAACACATAAATTGCATTGGGATTGAATACAACAGTCACCATGCGAACTTTCCTCCATGGAAGTAATGTCTCTAACAGTTTACGCTTTAATCGTTCCAAGGAAGCCCAGTAGTAGTTTCCGATGCACATCTGGAGGCATTCTGTAATCTGTGGGCTGACAGAGTGATGATGAAACATAGATATTGCATCGGGATTGAATACAACAGTCATTATGGGCACTTTCCTCCACGGATGTAATGTCTCAAACTATCTACGCTTTGATCGTACCCTGGAAGACCACAAGTAGTTTTCGATGCACATCTGGATGCATTCTGTAATCTGTGTACCTTCAAAGTATTGATGAAACAAAGAAATTGCATCGGGATTGAATACAACAGTCACCATGCGCACTTTCCTTCATGTTAGTAATGTCTCAAACATTCTACGCTTTGATCGTCACCTGGAAGACCAGTGGTAGTTTCCGATGCACATCTGGCGGCATTCTGTAATCTGTGGACTATCAGGGTGTTGATGAAACACAGAAATTACATCGGGATGATATACAACATTTACCATGCGCACTTTCCTCCATGGGAGTAATGCCTCAAGCAGTCTACGATTTGATCGTTTCCTGGAAGACCAGTAGTGGTTTCCAATGCACAACTGTTGGCATTCTGTAATCTGTGGAGGATCAGAGTATTGATGAAACACAGAAATTGCACCGTGATTCAATACAACACTCACCATGCGAACTATCCTCCATGGGAGTAGTGTCTCAAACAGTCTACGCTTTGACCGTTCCCTGGAAGACCAGTAGTAGCTTCCGATGCACATCTGGAAGCATTCAGTAATCTGTGGACTATCAGAGTGTTGATGAAACACAGAAATTGCATCGGGTTTGAATACGACAGTCACCATGCGCACTTTCCTCCATTGGAGTAATGTCTCAAACAGTTTACGCTTTAATCGTTCCCTAGAAGACCAGTAGTAGTTTCCGATGCACATCTGGAGGCATTCTGTAATCTGTGGGCTGACAGAGTGATGATGAAACACAGAAATTGCATCGGGATTGAATACAACAGTCACCATGCGCACTTTCCTCCATGGGAGTAATGTCTCAAAGAGTCTACGCTTTGATCGTTCCCTGGATGACCAGTAGTAGTTTCCGATGCACATATGGAGGCATTCTGTAATCTGTGGAGTATCAGAGCATTGATGAATCAGAGGAATAGCATCGTGATTGAGTACAACAGTTACCATGCGCACTTTCCTCCATGGGAGTAGTGTCTCAAACAGTCTACGTTTTGACCGTTCCCTGGAAGACCAGTAGTAGCTTCCGATGCACATCTGGAAGCATTCAGTAATATGTGGACTATCAGAGTGTTGATGAAACACAGAAATTGCATCGGGATTGAATACAACAGTCACCATGCGCACTTTCTTCCATGGGAGTAATGTCTCAAACAGTCTACGCTTTGATCGTTCCCTGGAAGACCAGCAGTAGTTTCCGATGCACGTCTGGTGGCATTTTATAATCTACGGACTATCAGAGTGTTGATGGAACACAGAAATTGCATCGGTATGGAATACAACAGTCACCATGCGCACTTGCTCCACAGGAGTAATGTCTCAAACAGCTTACGCTTTGATCGTTCCCTGGAAGACTAGTAGTAGTTTCCGATGCACATCTGGTGGCATTCGGTAATCTGTGGACTATCAGAGTGTTGATGAGACACAGAAATTGCATCAGGATTGAATACAACAGTCACCATGCGCACTTTCCTCCACGGGAGTAATGTCTCAAACTGTCTACGCTTTGATCGTTCCCTGGAAGACCAGTAGTAGTTTCCGATGCACATCTGGATGCATTCGGTAATCTGTGGACCTTCAAAGTATTGATGAAACACAGAAATTGCATCGGGATTGAATACAACAGTCACCATGCGCACTTTCCTTCATGTTAGTAATGTCTCAAACATTCTACGCTTTGATCGTTCCCTGGAAGACCAGTGGTAGTTTCCGATGCACATGTGGAGGCATTCTGTAATCTGTGGACCACCAAAGTGTTGATGAAACACAGAAATTGCATCGGGATTGAATACAACAGTCACCATGCGCACTTTAGTCCATTGGAGTAATGTCTCTAAGAGTCTACGCTCTGATCGTTCCCAGGAAGGCCAGTAGTAGTTTCCGATGCACATCTGGAGGCATTCTGTAATCTGTGGACTATCAGAGTGTTGATGAAACACAGAAATTGCTTCGGGATTGAATACAACAGTCACCATGCGCACTTTCCTCCATTGGAGTAATGTCTCTAAGAGTCTACGCTTTTATCGTTCCCTGGAAGACCAGTAGTAGTTTCACATGCACATCTGGAGGCATTCTATAATCTGTGGACTATCAGAGTGTTGATGAAACACAGAAATTGCATCGGGTTTGAATACGACAGTCACCATGCGCACTTTCCTCCATTGGAGTAATGTCTCAAACAGTTTACCCTTTAATCGTTCCCTAGAAGACCAGTAGTAGTTTCCGATGCACATCTGGAGGCATTCTGTAATCTGTGGGCTGACAGAGTGATGATGAAACACAGAAATTGCATCGGGATTGAATACAACAGTCACCATGCGCACTTTCCTCCATGGGAGTAATGTCTCAAAGAGTCTACGCTTTGATCGTTCCCTGGATGACCAGTAGTAGTTTCCGATGCACATATGGCGGCATTCTGTAATCTGTGGAGTATCAGAGTATTGATGAATCACAGAAATAGCATCGTGATTGAGTACAACAGTTACCATGCGCACTTTCCTCCATGGGAGTAGTGTCTCAAACAGTCTACGTTTTGACCGTTCCCTGGAAGACCAGTAGTAGCTTCCGATGCACATCTGGAAGCATTCAGTAATATGTGGACTATCAGAGTGTTGATGAAACACAGAAACTTCGTCGGGATTGAATACAACAGTCACCATCCGCACTTTCATCAATGGGAGTAAAGTCTCTAACAGTCTACGCTTTGATCGTTCCCTGGAAGACCTGTAAGAGTTTCCGATGCTTGTCTCGTAGCATTCTGTGATCTGTGGACTATCAGAGTGTTGATGAAACACAGAAATTGTATTGGGATTGAGTACAAGTCACCATGCGCACTTCCCTCCACGGAAGTAATGTCTCAAGCAGTGTACGCTTTGATCGTTCCCTGGAAGACCACTAGTAGTTTCCGATGCACATCTGGTGGCATTCTGTAATCTGTGGACTATCAGAGTGTTGACGAAACACAGATATTGCATCGGGATTGAATACAACAGTCACCATGCGCACTTGCCTACATGTTAGTAATGTCTCTAACAGTCTACGCTTTGATCGTTCCCAGGAAGACCAGTAGTAGTTTCCGATGCACAAATGGAGGCATTCTGTAATCTGTGGAATATTAGAGTATTGATGAAAGACAGAAATTGCATCGGGATTGAATACGACAGTCACCATGCGCACTTTCCGCCATAGGAGTAATGTCTCAGTTTACGCTTTGATCGTTCCCTGGAAGAGCAGTAGTAGTTTCCGATGCATATCTGAAGGCATTCTGTAATCTGTGGACTATCAGAGTGTTGATGAAACACAGAAATTGCATCGGGATTGAATACAACAGTCACCATGCGCACTTTCCTCCACGGGAGTAATGTCTCAAACAGTCTACGATTTGACCGTTCGCTGGAAGACCAGTGTTAGTTTCCGATGCACATCTGGAGGCATTCTGCAATCTGTGGACTATCAGAGTGTTGATGAAACACATAAATTGCATTGGGATTGAATACAACAGTCACCATGCGAACTTTCCTCCATGGAAGTAATGTCTCTAACAGTCTACGCTTTAATCGTTCCCAGGAAGACCAGTAGTAGTTTCCGATGCACATCTGGAGGCATTCTGTAATCTGTGGAGGATCAGAGTATTGATGAAACACAAAAATTTCAACGTGATTGAATACAACAGTCACCATGCGCACTTTCCTCCATGGGAGTAGTGTCTCAAACAGTCTACGCTTTGACCGTTCCCTGGAAGACCAGTAGTAGCTTCCGATGCACATCTGGAAGCATTCAGTAATCTGTGGACTATCAGAGTGTTGATGAAACACAGAAATTGCATCGGGACTGAATACGACAGTCACCACACGCAGTTTCCTCCATGGGAGTAATGTCTCAAACAGTTTACGCTTTAATCGTTCCAAGGAAGCCCAGTAGTAGTTTCCGATGCACATCTGGAGGCATTCTGTAATCTGTGGGCTGACAGAGTGATGATGAAACATAGATATTGCATCGGGATTGAATACAACAGTCATTATGGGCACTTTCCTCCACGGATGTAATGTCTCAAACTATCTACGCTTTGATCGTTCCCTGGAAGACCACAAGTAGTTTTCGATGCACATCTGGATGCATTCTGTAATCTGTGTACCTTCAAAGTATTGATGAAACAAAGAAATTGCATCGGGATTGAATACAACAGTCACCATGCGCACTTTCCTTCATGTTAGTAATGTCTCAAACATTCTACGCTTTGATCGTCACCTGGAAGACCAGTGGTAGTTTCCGATGCACATCTGGCGGCATTCTGTAATCTGTGGACTATCAGGGTGTTGATGAAACACAGAAATTACATCGGGATGATATACAACATTTACCATGCGCACTTTCCTCCATGGGAGTAATGCCTCAAGCAGTCTACGATTTGATCGTTTCCTGGAAGACCAGTAGTGGTTTCCAATGCACAACTGTTGGCATTCTGTAATCTGTGGAGGATCAGAGTATTGATGAAACACAGAAATTGCACCGTGATTCAATACAACACTCACCATGCGAACTATCCTCCATGGGAGTAGTGTCTCAAACAGTCTACGCTTTGACCGTTCCCTGGAAGACCAGTAGTAGCTTCCGATGCACATCTGGAAGCATTCAGTAATCTGTGGACTATCAGAGTGTTGATGAAACACAGAAATTGCATCGGGTTTGAATACGACAGTCACCATGCGCACTTTCCTCCATTGGAGTAATGTCTCAAACAGTTTACGCTTTAATCGTTCCCTAGAAGACCAGTAGTAGTTTCCGATGCACATCTGGAGGCATTCTGTAATCTGTGGGCTGACAGAGTGATGATGAAACACAGAAATTGCATCGGGATTGAATACAACAGTCACCATGCGCACTTTCCTCCATGGGAGTAATGTCTCAAAGAGTCTACGCTTTGATCGTTCCCTGGATGACCAGTAGTAGTTTCCGATGCACATATGGAGGCATTCTGTAATCTGTGGAGTATCAGAGCATTGATGAATCAGAGGAATAGCATCGTGATTGAGTACAACAGTTACCATGCGCACTTTCCTCCATGGGAGTAGTGTCTCAAACAGTCTACGTTTTGACCGTTCCCTGGAAGACCAGTAGTAGCTTCCGATGCACATCTGGAAGCATTCAGTAATATGTGGACTATCAGAGTGTTGATGAAACACAGAAATTGCATCGGGATTGAATACAACAGTCACCATGCGCACTTTCTTCCATGGGAGTAATGTCTCAAACAGTCTACGCTTTGATCGTTCCCTGGAAGACCAGCAGTAGTTTCCGATGCACGTCTGGTGGCATTTTATAATCTACGGACTATCAGAGTGTTGATGGAACACAGAAATTGCATCGGTATGGAATACAACAGTCACCATGCGCACTTGCTCCACAGGAGTAATGTCTCAAACAGCTTACGCTTTGATCGTTCCCTGGAAGACTAGTAGTAGTTTCCGATGCACATCTGGTGGCATTCGGTAATCTGTGGACTATCAGAGTGTTGATGAGACACAGAAATTGCATCAGGATTGAATACAACAGTCACCATGCGCACTTTCCTCCACGGGAGTAATGTCTCAAACTGTCTACGCTTTGATCGTTCCCTGGAAGACCAGTAGTAGTTTCCGATGCACATCTGGATGCATTCGGTAATCTGTGGACCTTCAAAGTATTGATGAAACACAGAAATTGCATCGGGATTGAATACAACAGTCACCATGCGCACTTTCCTTCATGTTAGTAATGTCTCAAACATTCTACGCTTTGATCGTTCCCTGGAAGACCAGTGGTAGTTTCCGATGCACATGTGGAGGCATTCTGTAATCTGTGGACCACCAAAGTGTTGATGAAACACAGAAATTGCATCGGGATTGAATACAACAGTCACCATGCGCACTTTAGTCCATTGGAGTAATGTCTCTAAGAGTCTACGCTCTGATCGTTCCCAGGAAGGCCAGTAGTAGTTTCCGATGCACATCTGGAGGCATTCTGTAATCTGTGGACTATCAGAGTGTTGATGAAACACAGAAATTGCTTCGGGATTGAATACAACAGTCACCATGCGCACTTTCCTCCATTGGAGTAATGTCTCTAAGAGTCTACGCTTTTATCGTTCCCTGGAAGACCAGTAGTAGTTTCACATGCACATCTGGAGGCATTCTATAATCTGTGGACTATCAGAGTCTTGATGATACACAGAAGTTTCATCGGGATGAAATACTACATTCACCATGCGCCCTTTCCTCCATGGGAGAAATGTCTCAAACAGTCTACGCTTTGGTCGTTCCCTGGAAGACCAGTAGTAGTTTCCGATGCACATCTGGAGGCTTTCTGTAATCTGTGGAGGATCAGAGTATTGATGAAACACAGAAATTGCAACGTGATTGAATACAACAGTCACCATGCGCACTTTCCTCCATGGGAGTAGTGTCTCAAACAGTCTACGCTTTGACCGTTCCCTGGAAGACCAGTAGTAGCTTCCGATGCACATCTGGAAGCATTCAGTAATCCGTGGACTATCAGAGTGTTGATGAAACACAGAAATTGCATCGGGACTGAATACGACAGTCACCATACGCAGTTTCCTCCATGGGAGTAATGTCTCAAACAGTTTACGCTTTAATCGTTCCCTGGAAGCCCAGTAGTAGTTTCCGATGCACATCTGGAGGCATTCTGTAATCTGTGGGCTGACAGAGTGATGATGAAACATAGAAATTGCATCGGGATTGAATACAACAGTCATTATGGGCACTTTCCTCCACAGGAGTAATGTCTCAAACTATCTACGATTTGATCGTTCCCTGGAAGACCAGAAGTAGTTTTCGATGCTCATCTGGATGCATTCTGTAATCTGTGTACCTTCAAAGTATTGATGTAACAAAGAAATTGCATCGGGATTGAATACAACAGTCACCATGCGCACTTTCCTTCATGTTAGTAATGTCTCAAGCATTCTACGCTTTGATCGTCCCCTGGAAGACCAGTGGTAGTTTCCGATGCACATCTAGAGGCTTTCTGTAATCTGTGGACTATCAGAGTGTTGATGAAACACAGAAATTGCATCGAGATTGAATACAACAGTCACCATGCGCACTTTCCTCCATGGGAGTAATGTCTCAAACAGTCTACGATTTGATCGTTTCCTGGAAGACCAGTAGTGGTTTCCGATGCACAACTGTTGGCATTCTGTAATCTGTGGACTATCAGAGTGTTGATGAAACACATAAATTGCATTGGGATTGAATACAACAGTCACCATGCGCACTTTCCTCCGTGGAACCAATGTCTCTAACAGTCTACGCTTTGATCGTTCCCAGGAAGACCAGTTGTAGTTTCCGAAGCACATCTGGAGGCATTCTGTAATCTGTGGAGGATCAGAGTATTGATGAAACACAGAAATTGCACCGTGATTCAATACAACAGTCACCATGCGAACTATCCTTCATGGGAGTAGTGTCTCAAACAGTCTACGCTTTGACCGTTCCCTGGAAGACCAGTAGTAGCTTCCGATGCACATCTGGAAGCATTCAGTAATCTGTGGACTATCAGAGTGTTGATGAAACACAGAAATTGCATCGGGTTTGAATACGACAGTCACCATGCGCCCTTTCCTCCATTGGAGTAATGTCTCAAACAGTTTACGCTTTAATCGTTCCCTAGAAGACCAGTAGTAGTTTCCGATGCACGTCTGGAGGCATTCTGTAATCTGTAGGCTGACAGAGTGTTGATGAAACACAGAAATTGCATGGGGATTGAATACAACAGGCACCATGCGCACATTCCTCCATGGGAGTAATGTCTCAAACAGTCTACGCTTTGATCGTTCCCTGGATGACCAGTCGTAGTTTCCGATGCACATATGGAGGCATTCTGTAATCTGTGGAGTATCAGAGTATTGATGAAACACAGAAATAGCATCGTGATTGAGTACAACAGTTACCATGCGCACTTTCCTCCATGGGAGTAGTGTCTCAAACAGTCTACGCTTTGACCGTTCCCTGGAAGACCAGTAGTAGCTTCCGATGCACATCTTGAAGCATTCAGTAATATGTGGACTATCAGAGTTTTGATGAAACACAGAAATTGCATCGGGGTTGAATACGACAGTCACCTTGCGCACTTTCCTCCATGGGAGTAATGTCTCAAACAGTCTACGCTTTAATCGTTCCCTGGAAGACCACTAGTAGTTTCCGATGCACATCTGGAGGCATTCTGTAATCTGTGGGCTGACAGAGTGTTGATGAAACACAGAAATAGCATCGGGATTGAATACAACAGTCACCATGCGCACTTTCTTCCATGGGAGTAATGTCTCAAACAGTCTACGATTTGATCGTTCCCTGAAAGACCAGTAGTGGTTTCCGATGCACAACTGTGGGCATTCCGTAATCTGTGGACAATCAGAGTGTTGACGAAACACAGAAATAGCATCGTGATTGAATACAACAGTCACCATGCGCACTTTCCTCCATGAGAGTAGTGTCTCAAACAGTCTACGCATTGACCGTTCCCTGGAAGACCAGTAGTAGCTTCCGATGCACATCTGGAAGCATTCAGTAATCTGTGGACTATGAGAGAGTTGATAAAACACAGAAATTGCATCGGGATAGAATACGACAGTCACCATGCGCACTTACCTCCATCGGAGTAATGTCTCAAACAGTTTACACTTTAATCGTTCCCTGGAAGACCAGTAGTAGTTTCCGATGCACATCTGTAGGCATTCTGTAATCTGTGGACTATCAGAGTGTTGATGAAACACATAAATTGCATTGGGATTGAATACGACAGTCACCATGCGCACTTTCCTCCATGGAAGTAATGTCTCTAACAGTCTACGCTCTGATCGTTCCCAGGAAGACCAGTAGTAGTTTCCGATGCACATCTGGAGGCATTCTGTAATCAGTGGAGTATCAGAGTATTGATGAAACACAGAAATAGCATCGGGATTGAATTCAACAGTCACCATGCGCACTTTCCTCCATGGGAGTAATGTCTCAAACAGTCTACTCCATGATCGTTCCCTGGATGACCAGTAGTAGTTTCCGATGCACATCTGGAGGCATTCTGTAATCTGTGGTGTATCAGAGTATTGATGAAACAGAGAAATAACATCGTGATTGAGTACAACAGTCACCATGCGCACTCTCCTCCATGGGAGTAGTGTCTCAAACAGTCTACGCTTTGACCGTTCCCTGGAAGACCAGTAGTAGCTTCCGATGCACATCTGGAAGCATTCAGTAATCTGTAGACTATCAGAGTGTAGATGAAGCACAGAAATTGGATCGGGATTGAATACGACATTCACCATGCGCACTTTCCTCCATGGGAGTAATGTCTCAAACAGTTTACGCTTTAATCGTTCCCTGGAAGACCAGTAGTAGTTTCCGATGCACATCTGGAGGCATTCTGTAATCTGTGGGCTGACAGAGTGATGATGAAACACAGAAATTGCATCGGGATTGAATACAACATTCACCATGGGCACTTTCCTCCACGGGAGTAATGTCTCAAACTATCTACGCTTTGATCGTTCCCTGGAATACCAGTAGTAGTTTCCGATGCACATCTGGATACATTCTGTAATCTGTGGACCTTCAAAGTATTGATGAAACAAAGAAATTGCATCGGGATGAATACAACAGTCACCATGCGCACTTTCCTTCATGTTAGTAATTTCTCAAACATTCTACGCTTTGATCGTTCCCTGGAAGCACATCTGGAGGCAATCTGTTATCTGTGGACTATCAGAGTGTTGATGAAACACAGAAATTGCATCGGGATTGAATACAACAGTCTCCATGCGCACTTTCCTTAATGGGAGTAATGTCTGAAACAGTCTACGATTTGATCTTTCCCTGGAAGACCAGTAGTGGTTTCCGATGCACAACTGTTGGCATTCTGTAATCTGTGGACTATCAGATTGTTGACGAAACACAGAAATTGCATCGGGATTGAATACAACAGTCACCATGCGCACTTGCCTACATGTTAGTAATGTCTCAAACAGTCTACGCTTTGATCGTTCCCTGGAAGACCAGTGGTAGTTTCCGATGCACATCTGGAGGCATTCTGTAATCTGTGGACTATCAGAGTGTTGATGAAACACATAAACTGCATTGGGATTGAATACAACAGTCACCATGCGCACTTTCCTCCATGGAAGTAATGTCTCTAACAGTCTACGCTTTGATCGTTCCCTGGAAGACCAGTGGTAGTTTCCGATGCACATCTGGAGGCATTCTGTAATCTGTGGACTATCAGAGTGTTGATGAAACACATAAACTGCATTGGGATTGAATACAACAGTCACCATGCGCACTTTCCTCCATGGAAGTAATGTCTCTAACAGTCTACGGTTTGATCGTTCGCAGGAAGACCAGTAGTAGTTTCCGATGCACATCTGGAGGCATTCTGTAATCTGTGGAGGATCAGAGTAATGATGAAACACAGAAATTGCAACGTGATAGAATACAACAGTCACCATGCGCACTTTCCTCCATGGGAGTAGTGTCTCAAACAGTCTACGCTTTGACCGTTCCGTGGAAGACCAGTAGTAGCTTCCGATGCACATCTGGAAGCATTCAGTAATCTGTGGACTATCAGAGTGTTGAAGAAACACAGAAATTGCATCGGGATTGAATACGACAGTCACCATGCGCACTTATCTCCATGGGAGTAATGTCTCAAACAGTTTACGTTTTAATCGTTGCCTGTAAGACCAGTAGTAGTTTCCGATGCACATCTGGATGAATTCTGTAATCTGTGGACCTTCAAAGTATTGATGAAGCACAGAAATTGCATCGGGATTGAATACAACAGTCACCATGCTCACTTTCCTTCATGTTAGTAATGTCTCAAACGTTCTACGCTTTGATCGTTCCCTGGAAGACCAGTGTTAGTTTCCGATGCACATCTGGAGGCATTCTGTAATCTGTGGACTATCAGAGTGTTGATGAAATACAGAAATTGCATCATGATTGAATACAACAGTCACCATGCGCACTTTCCTCCATGAGAGTAATGTCTCAAACAGTCTACGATTTGATCGTTCCCTGGAAGACCAGTAGTGGTTTCCGATGCACAACTGTTGGCATTCTGTAATCTGTGGACCATAAGAGTGTTGATGAAACACAGAAATTGCATCGGGATTGAATACAACAGTCACCATGCGCACTTTCCTCCATTGGAGTAATGTCTCTAAGAGTCTAGGCTTTTATCGTTCCCTGGAAGACCAGTAGTAGTTTCCGATGCACATCTGGAGGCATTCTGTAATCTGTGGACTATCAGAGTGTTGATGAAACACAGAAATTTCATCGGGATGAAATACTACATTCACCATGCGCATTTTCCTCCGTGGTAGTAATGTCTCTAACAGTCTACGCTTTGATCGTTCCCAGGAAGACCAGTAGTAGTTTCCGATGCACATCTGGAGGCATTCTGTAATCTGTGGAGGATCAGAGTATTGATGAAACACAGAAAATGCATCGTGATTGAATACAACCGTCACCATGCGCACTTTCCTCCATGGGAGTAGTGTCTCAAACAGTCTACGCTTTGACCGTTCCCTGGAAGACCAGTAGTAGCTTCCGATGTACATCTGGAAGCATTCAGTAATCTGTGGACTATCAGAGTGTTGATGAAACACAGAAATTGCATCGGGATGAATACGACAGTCACCATGGGCACTTTCCTAGATGGGAGTAATGTCTCAAACAGTTTACGCTTTAATCGTTCCCTGGAAGACCAGTAGTAGTTTCCGATGCACATCTGGAGGCATTCTCTAATCTATGGGCTGACAGAGTGTTGATGAAACACAGAAATTGCATCGGGATTGAATACAACTGTAACCATGCGCACTTTCCTCCATGGGAGTATTGTCTCAAACAGGCTACGCTTTGATCGTTCCCTGGATGACCAGTAGTAGTTTCCGATGCACATCTGGAGGCATTCTGTAATCTGTGGAGTATCAGAGTATTGATGAAACACAGAAATAGCATCGTGATTGTGTACAACAGTCACCATGCGCACTTTCCTCCATGGGAGTAGTGTCTCAAACAGTCTACGATTTGACCGTTCCCTGGAAGACCAGTAGTAGCTTCCGTTGCACTTCTGGAAGCATTCAGTAATCTGTGGACTAACAGAGCGTTGATGAAACACAGAAATTGCATCGGGATTTAATACAACAGTCACCATGCGCACTTTCCTTCATGTTGGTAATGTCTCAAACAGTCTACGCTTTGATCGTTCCCTGGAAGACCAGCAGTAGTCTCGCATGCACGTCTGGTGGCATTCTATATTCTACGGACTATCAGAGTGTTGATGGAACACAGAAATTGCATCGGTATGGAATACAACAGTCACCATGCGCACTTTCTCCACGGGAGTAATGTCTCAAACAGTCTACGCTTTGATCGTTCCCTGTAAGACTAGTAGTAGTTTCCGATGCACATCTGGTGGCATTCGGTAATCTGTGGACTATCAGAGTGTTGATGAGACACGGGATTGAATACAACAGTCACCATGCGCACTCTCCTCCACGGGAGTACTGTCTCAAACTGTCAACGCTTTGATCGTTCCCTGGAAGACCAGTAGTAGTTTGCGATGCACATCTGGATGCATTCGGTAATCTGTGGTCCTTCAAAGTATTGATGAAACACAGAAATTGCATCGGGATTGAATACAACTGTCACCATGCGCACTTTCCTTCATGTTAGTAATGTCTCAAACATTTACACTTTGATCGTTCCCTGGAAGACCAGTGGTAGTTTCCGATGCACATCTGGAGGCATTCTGTAATCTGTGGACCATCAGAGTGTTGATGAAACACAGAAATTGCATCGGGATTAAATACATCAGTCATCATGCGCACTTTCCTCCATTGGAGTAATGTCTCTAAGAGTCTACGCTTTTATCATTCCCTGGAAGACCAGTTGTAGTTTCAAATGCACATCTGGAGGCATTCTGTAATCTGTGGACTATCAGAGTGTTGATGAAACACAGAAACTTCATCGGGATGAAATACTACATTCACCATGCGTACTTTACTCCACGGGAGTAGTGTCTCAAACAGTCAACGCTTTGACCGTTCCCTGGAAGACCAGTAGTAGCTTCCGATGCACATCGGGAAGCATTCAGTAATCTGTGGACTATCAGAGTGTTGATGAAACACAGAAATTGCATCGGGATTGAATACAACAGTCACCATGCGCACTTTCCTCCATGGGAGTAATGTCTCAAACAGTTTACGCTTTAATCGTTCCCTGGAAGACCAGTAGTAGTTTCCGATGCACAACTGGAGGCATTCTGTAATCTGTGGGCTGACAGTGTGTTGATGAAACACAGAAATTGCATCGGGATTGAATACAACAGTCACCATGCCCACTTTCCTCCATGGGAGTAATGTCTCAAACAGTCTACGCTTTGATCGTTCCCTGGAAGACCAGCAGTAGTTTCCGATGCACGTCTGGTGGCATTCTATAATCTACGGACTATCAGAGTGTTAATGGAACACAGAAATTGCATCGGTATGGAATACAACAGTCACCATGCTCACTTTCCTCCATGGGAGTAATGTCTCAAACAGTCTACGCTTTGATCGTTCCCTGGAAGACTAGCAGTAGCTTCCGATTCACATCCGGTGACATTCGGTAATCTGTGAACTATCAGAGTGTTGATGAGACACAGAAATTGCATCGGGATTGAATACAACAGTCACCATGCGCACTTTCCTCCACGGGAGTAATGTCTCAAACTGTCTACGCTTTGATCGTTCCCTGAAGACCAGTAGTAGTTTCCGATGCACATCTGGATGCATTCTGTAACCTGTGGACCTTCAAAGTGTTGATGAAACACAGAAATTGCATCGGGATTGAATACAACAGTCACCATGCGCACTTTCCTCCATTGGAGTGGTGTCTCTAAGAGTCTACGGTTTTATCGTTCCCTGGAAGACCAGTAGTAGTTTCAAATGCACATCAGGAGGCATTCTGTAATATGTGGACTATCAGAGTGTTGATGAAACACATAAATTGCATTGGGATTGAATACAACAGTCACCATGCGCACTTGCCTACATGTTAGTAATGTCTCTAACAGTCTACGCTTTGATCGTTCCCTGGAAGACCAGTAGTGGTTTCCGATGCACATCTGTTGGCATTCTGTAATCTGTGGACTATCAGAGTGTTGATGAAACACAGAAATTGCATCGGGATTGAATACAACAGTCACCATCCGCACTTTTCTCTATGCTAGTAATGTCTCAAACAGTCTACGATTTGATCATTCCCTGGAAGACCAGTAGTGGTTTCCGATGCACAACTGTTGGCATTCCGTAATCTGTGGACTATCAGGGTGTTGACGAAACACAGAAATTGCATCGGGATTGAATACAACAGTCTCCATGCGCACTGGCCTACATGTTAGTAATGTCTCAAACAGTCTACGCTTTGATCGTTCCCTGGAAGACCAGTGGTAGTTTCCGATGCACATCTGGAGGCATTCTTTAATCTGTTTACTATCAGAGTGTTGATGAAACACATAAATTGCATTGGGATTGAATAAAACAGTCACCATGCGCACTTTCCTCCATGGAAGTAATGTCTCTAACAGTCTTCGCTTTGATCGTTCTCAGGAAGACCAGTAGTAGTTTCCGATGCACATCTGGAGGCATTCTGTAATCTGTGGAGGATCAGAGTATAGATGAAACGCAGAAATTGCATCGTGATTGAATACAACAGTCACCATGCGCACTTTCGTCCATGGGAGTAATGTCTCAAAGAGTTTACGCTTTAATCGTTCCCTTTAAATCCAGTAGTAGTTTCCGATGCACATCTGGAGGCATTCTGTAATCCGTGGGCTGACAGAGTGTTGATGAAACACAGAAATTGCATCGGGATTGAATACAACAGTCAACATGCGCACTTTCCTCCATGGGAGTAATGTCTCAAACAGTCTACGCTTTGATCGTTCCCTGGATGACCAGTAGCAGTTTCCGATGCACATCTGGAAGCATTCAGTAATCTGTGGACTATCAGAGTGATGATGAAACACAGAAATTGCATCGGGATAGAATACGACAGTCACCATGCGCACTTTCCTCCATGGGTGTAATGTCTCAAACAGTTTACGCTTTAATCGTACCCTGGAAGAGCAGTAGTAGTTTCCGATGCACATCTGGAGGCATTCTGTAATCTGTGGACCTTCAAAGTATTGATGAAACACAGAAATTGCATCGGGATTGAATACAACAGTCACCATGCGCACTTGCCTACATGTTAGTAATGTCTCAAACAGTCTACGCTTTGATCGTTCCCTGGAAGACCAGTGGTAGTTTCCGATGCACATCTGGAGGCATTCTTTAATCTGTTTACTTTCAGAGTGTTGATGAAACACATAAATTGCATTGGGATTTAATACAACAGTCACCATGCGCACTTTCCTCCATGGAAGTAATGTCTCTAACAGTCTACGCTTTGATCGTTCCCAGGAAGACCAGTAGTAGTTTCCGATGCACATCTGGAGGCATTCTGTAATCTGTGGAGGATCAGAGTATTGATGAAACACAGAAATTGCATCGTGATTGAATACAGCAGTCACCATGCGCACTTTCCTCCATGGGAGTAATGTCTCAAACAGTTTACGCTTTAATCGTTCCCTTTAAGGCCAGTAGTAGTTTCCGATGCACATCTGGAGGCATTCTGTAATCTGTGGACCTTCGAAGTGTTGATGAAACACAGAAATTGCATCGGGATTGAATACAACAGTCACCATGCGCACTTTCCTCCATGGGAGTAATGTCTCAAACAGTCTACGATTTGATCGTTCCCTGGAAGACCAGTAGTGGTTTCCGATGCACATCTGTTGGCATTCTGTAATCTGTGGACTATCAGAGTGTTGACGAAACACAGAAATTGCATCGGGATTGAATACAATAGTCACCATGCGCACTTGCCTACATGTTAGTAATGTCTCTAACAGTCTACGCTTTGATCGTTCCCAGGAAGACCAGTAGTAGTTTCCGATGCACATCTGGAGGCATTCTGTAATCTGTGGAGTATCAAAGTATTGATGAAACACAGAAATAGCATCGTGATTGAATACGACAGTCACCATGTGCACTTTCCTCCATGGGAGTAGTGTCTCAAACAGTCTACGTTTTGTTCGTTCCCTGGAAGACCAGTAGTAGTTTCCGATGCACATCTGGAGGCATTCTGTAAGCTGTGGACTATCAGAGTGTTGATGAAACACAGAAATTGCATCGGGATTGCATACAACAGTCACCATGCTCACTTTTCTCCACGGGAGTAATGTCTCAAACAGTCTACGCTTTGATCGTTCCCTGGAAGACCAGTAGTGGCTTTAGATGCAAGTCTGGAGGCATTTTGTAGTCTGTGGAATATCAGAGTGTTGATGAAACACAGAAATTGCATCGGGATTGAATACAACCGTCACCATGCGTACTTTAATCCACGGGAGTAATGTCTCCAACAGTCTACGCTTTGATCGTTCCCTGGAAGACCAGTAGTAGATTCTGATGCACATTTGGAAGCATTCTGTAATCTGTGGACTATTACAGTGTTGTTGAAACACAGAAATTGCATCGGGATTGAATACAACAGTCACCATGCGCACATTCCTCCATGGGAGTAATGTCTCAAACAGTTTACGCTTTGATCGCTCCCTGGAAGTCCAGTAGTAGTTTTCGATGCACATCTGGAGGCATTCTTAATCTACAGACTATCAGAGTGTTGATTAAACACAGAAGTTGCATCGGTATGGAATACAACAGTCACCATGCGCACTTTCTCCACGGGAGTAATGTCTCAAACAGTCTACGCTTTGATCGTTCCCTGAAGACCAGTAGTAGTTTCCGATGCACATCTGGATGCATTCTGTAACCTGTGGACCTTCAAAGTGTTGATGAAACACAGAAATTGCATCGGGATTGATTACAACAGTCACCATGCGCACTTTCCTCCATTGGAGTGGTGTCTCTAAGAGTCTACGGTTTTATCGTTCCCTGGAAGACCAGTAGTAGTTTCAAATGCACATCAGGAGGCATTCTGTAATATGTGGACTATCAGAGTGTTGATGAAACACATAAATTGCATTGGGATTGAATACAACAGTCACCATGCGCACTTGCCTACATGTTAGTAATGTCTCTAACAGTCTACGCTTTGATCGTTAGCTGGAAGACCAGTAGTGGTTTCCGATGCACATCTGTTGGCATTCTGTAATCTGTGGACTATCAGAGTGTTGATGAAACACAGAAATTGCATCGGGATTGAATACAACAGTCACCATCCGCACTTTTCTCTATGCTAGTAATGTCTCAAACAGTCTACGATTTGATCATTCCCTGGAAGACCAGTATTGGTTTCCGATGCACAACTGTTGGCATTCCGTAATCTGTGGACTCTCAGGGTGTTGACGAAACACAGAAATTGCATCGGGATTGAATACAACAGTCTCCATGCGCACTGGCCTACATGTTAGTAATGTCTCAAACAGTCTACGCTTTGATCGTTCCCTGGAAGACCAGTGGTAGTTTCCGATGAACATCTGGAGGCATTCTTTAATCTGTTTACTATCAGAGTGTTGATGAAACACATAAATTGCATTGGGATTGAATAAAACAGTCACCATGCGCACTTTCCTCCATGGAAGTAATGTCTCTAACAGTCTTCGCTTTGATCGTTCTCAGGAAGACCAGTAGTAGTTTCCGATGCACATCTGGAGGCATTCTGTAATCTGTGGAGGATCAGAGTATAGATGAAACGCAGAAATTGCATCGTGATTGAATACAACAGTCACCATGCGCACTTTCCTCCATGGGAGTAATGTCTCAAAGAGTTTACGCTTTAATCGTTCCCTTTAAATCCAGTAGTAGTTTCCGATGCACATCTGGAGGCATTCTGTAATCCGTGGGCTGACAGAGTGTTGATGAAACACAGAAATTGCATCGGGATTGAATACAACAGTCACCATGCGCACTTTCCTCCATGGGAGTAATGTCTCAAACAGTCTACGATTTGATCGTTCCCTGGAAGACCAGTAGTACTTTCCGATGCACATCTGGTGTCTTTCTGTAATCTGTGGACTATCAGAGTGCTGATGAAACACAGAAAATGCATCGGGATTGAATACAACAGTCACCATCAGCACTGTCCTCCATGGGAGTAATGTCTCAAACAGTCTACGATTTGATCGTTCCCTGAAAGACCAGTAGTGGTTTCCGATGCACATCTGTTGGCATTCTGTAATCTGTGGACTATCAGAGTGTTGAAGAAACACAAAAATTGCATCGGTATGGAATACAACAGTCACCATGCGCACTTGCCTACATGTTAGTAATGTCTCTAACAGTCTACGATTTCATCGTTCCCAGGAAGACCAGTGGTAGTTTCCGATGCACATCTGGAGGCATTCTTTAATCTGTTTACACTCAGAGTGTTGATGAAACACATAAATTGCATTGGGGTTGAATACAACAGTCACAATGCGCACTTTCCTCCATGGAAGTAATGTCTCTAACAGTCTACGCTTTGATCGTTCCCAGGAAGACCAGTAGTAGTTTCCGATGCACATCTGGAGGCATTCTGTAATCTGTGGAGAATCAGAGTATTGATGAAACACAGAAATAGCATCGTGATTGAATACAACAGTCACCATGCGCACTTTCCTCCATGGGAGTAATGTCTCAAACAGTTTACGCTTTAATCGTTCCCTTTAAGGCCAGTAGTAGTTTCCGATGCACATCTGGAGGCATTCTGTAATCCGTGGGCTGACAGAGTGTTGATGAAACACAGAAATTGCATCGGGATTGAATACAACATTCACCATCAGCACTGTCCTCCATGGGAGTAATGTCTCAAACAGTCTACGATTTGATCGTTCCCTGAAAGACCAGTAGTGGTTTCCGATGCACAACTTTTGGCATTCTGTAATCTGTGGACTATCAGAGTGTTGAAGAAACACAAAAATTGCATCGGTATGGAATACAACAGTCACCATGCGCACTTGCCTACATGTTAGTAATGTCTCTAACAGTCTACGCTTTGATCGTTCCCAGGAAGACCAGTACTAGTTTCCGATGCACATCTGGAGGCATTCTGTAATCTGTGGAGGATCAGAGTATAGATGAAACGCAGAAATTGCATCGTGATTGAATACGACAGTCACCATGCGCACTTTCCTCCATGGGAGTAGAGTCTCAAACAGTCTACGATTTGATCGTTCCCTGGAAGACCAGTAGTAGTTCCCGATGCACATCTGGAGGCATTCTGTAAGCTGTGGACTATCAGAGTGTTGATGAAACACAGAAATTGCATCGGGATTGCATACAACAGTCACCACGCTCACTTTACTCCACGGGAGTAATGTCTCAAACAGCCTACGCTTTGATCGTTCCCTGGAAGACCAGTAGTACTTTACGATGCACATCTGGAGGCATTCTGTATTCTGTGGACTATCAGAGTGTTAGTGAAACACAGAAATTGCATCGGGATTGAATACGACCGTCACCATCCGCACTTTCCTCCATGGGAGTAATGTCTCAAACAGTCTACGATTTGATCTTTCCCTGGAAGACCAGTAGTGGTTTCCGATGCACATCTGTTGGCATTCTGTAATCTGTGGACTATCAGAGTGTTGACGAAACACAGAAATTGCATCGGGATTGAATACAACAGTCACCATGCGCACTTGCCTACATGTTAGTAATGTCTCAAACAGTCTACGCTTTGACCGTTCCCTGGAAGACCAGTAGTAGCTTCCGATGAACATCTGGAAGCATTCAGTAATCTGTGGACTATCAGAGTGTTCATGAAACACAGAAATTGCATCGGGATTGAATACGACACTCACCATGCGCACTTTCCTCCATGGGAGTAGTGTCTCAAACAGTTTACGCTTTAATCGTTCCCTGGAAGACCAGTAGTAGTTTCCGATGCAAATCTGGAGGCATTCTGTAATCTGTGGGCTGACAGAGTGTTGATGAAACACAGAAATTGCATCGGGATTGAATACAACAGTCAACATGCGCACTTTCCTCCATGGGAGTAATGTCTCAAACAGTCTACGCTTTGATCGTTCCCTGGATGACCAGTAGCAGTTTCCGATGCACATCTGGAAGCATTCAGTAATCTGTGGACTATCAGAGTGATGATGAAACACAGAAATTGCATCGGGATAGAATACGACAGTCACCATGCGCACTTTCCTCCATGGGAGTAATGTCTCAAACAGTTTACGCTTTAATCGTACCCTGGAAGAACAGTAGTAGTTTCCGATGCACATCTGGAGGCATTCTGTAATCTGTGGACCTTCAAAGTATTGATGAAACACAGAAATTGCATCGGGATTGAATACAACAGTCACCATGCGCACTTGCCTACATGTTAGTAATGTCTCAAACAGTCTACGCTTTGATCGTTCCCTGGAAGACCAGTGGTAGTTTCCGATGCACATCTGGAGGCATTCTTTAATCTGTTTACTTCCAGAGTGTTGATGAAACACATAAATTGCATTGGGATTTAATACAACAGTCACCATGCGCACTTTCCTCCATGGAAGTAATGTCTCTAACAGTCTACGCCTTGATCGTTCCCAGGAAGACCAGTAGTAGTTTCCGATGCACATCTGGAGGCATTCTGTAATCTGTGGAGGATCAGAGTATTGATGAAACACAGAAATTGCATCGTGATTGAATACAACAGTCACCATGCGCACTTTCCTCCATGGGAGTAATGTCTCAAACAGTTTACGCTTTAATCGTTCCCTTTAAGGCCAGTAGTAGTTTCCGATGCACATCTGGAGGCATTCTGTTATCTGTGGACCTTCGAAGTGTTGATGAAACACAGAAATTGCATCGGGATTGAATACAACAGTCACCATGCGCACTTTCCTCCATGGGAGTAATGTCTCAAACAGTCTACGATTTGATCGTTCCCTGGAAGACCAGTAGTGGTTTCCGATGCACATCTGTTGGCATTCTGTAATCTGTGGACTATCAGAGTGTTGACGAAACATAGAAAGTGCATCGGGATTGAATACAATAGTCACCATGCGCACTTGCCTACATGTTAGTAATGTCTCTAACAGTCTACGCTTTGATCGTTCCCAGGAAGACCAGTAGTAGTTTCCGATGCACATCTGGAGGCATTCTGTAATCTGTGGAGTATCAAAGTATTGATGAAACACAGAAATAGCATAGTGATTGAATACGACAGTCACCATGTGCACTTTCCTCCATGGGAGTAGTGTCTCAAACAGTCTACGTTTTGTTCGTTCCCTGGAAGACCAGTAGTAGTTTCCGATGCACATCTGGAGGCATTCTGTAAGCTATGGACTATCAGAGTGTTGATGAAATACAGAAATTGCATCGGGATTGCATACAACAGTCACCATGCTCACTTTTCTCCACGGGAGTAATGTCTCAAACAGTCTACGCTTTGATCGTTCCCTGGAAGACCAGTAGTGGCTTTAGATGCAAGTCTGGAGGCATTTTGTAGTCTGTGGAATATCAGAGTGTTGATGAAACACAGAAATTGCATCGGGATTGAATACAACCGTCACCATGCGTACTTTAATCCACGGGAGTAATGTCTCCAACAGTCTACGCTTTGATCGTTCCCTGGAAGACCAGTAGTAGATTCTGATTCACATTTGGAGGCATTCTGTAATCTGTGGACTATTACAGTGTTGTTGAAACACAGAAATTGCATCGGGATTGAATACAACAGTCACCATGCGCACATTCCTCCATGGGAGTAATGTCTCAAACAGTTTACGCTTTGATCGCTCCCTGGAAGTCCAGTAGTAGTTTTCGATGCACATCTGGAGGCATTCTATAATCTACGGACTATCAGAGTGTTGATTAAACACAGAAATTGCATCGGTATGGAATACAACAGTCACCATGCGCACTTTCTCCACAGGAGTAATGTCTCAAACAGTCTACGCTTTGATCGTTCCCTGGAAGACCAGTAGTAGTTTCCGATGCACATCTGAAGGCATTCTGTAATCCGTGGGCTGACTGAGTGTTGATGAAACACAGAAATTGCATCGGGATTGAATACAACAGTCACCATGCGCACTTTCCTCCATGGGAGTAATGTCTCAAACAGTCTACGATTTGATCGTTCCCTGGAAGACCAGTAGTAGTTTCCGATGCACATCAGGTGGCTTTATGTAATCTGTGGACTATCAGAGTATTGATGAAACACAGAAATTGCATCGGGATTGAATACGACAGTCATCATGCGCACTTTCCTCCATGGGAGTAATGTCTCAAACAGTTTACGCTTTAATCGTACCCTGGAAGACCAGTAGTAGTTTCCGATGCACATCTGGAGGCATTCTGTAATCTGTGGGCTGACAGAGTGTTGATGAAACACAGAAATTGCATCGGGATTGAATACAACAGTCACCATGCGCACTTTCCTCCATGGGAGTAATGTCACAAACATTCTACGCTTTGATCGTTCCCTGGATGACCAGCAGTAGTTTCGGATGCACGTCTGGTGGCATTCTATAATCTACGGACTATCAGAGTGTTGATGAAACACAGAAATTGCATTGTAATGGAATACAACAGTCACCATGCGCACTTTCCTACACGGGAGTAATGTCTCAAACAGTCTACGGTTTGATCGTTCCCTGCAAGACCAGTAGTAGTTTCCGATGCACATCTGGTGGCATTCGGTAATCTGTGGATTATCAGAGTATTGATGAAACACAGAAATAGCATCGTGATTGAATACGACAGTCACCATGCGCACTTTCCTCCATGGGAGTAGAGTCTCAAACAGTCTACGATTTGATCGTTCCCTGGAAGACCAGTAGTAGTTCCCGATGCACATCTGGAGGCATTCTGTAAGCTGTGGACTATCAGAGTGTTGATGAAACACAGAAATTGCATCGGGATTGCATACATCAGTCACCACGCTCACTTTTCTCCACGGGAGTAATGTCTCAAACAGCCTACGCTTTGATCGTTCCCTGGAAGACCAGTAGTACATTACGATGCACATCTGGAGGCATTCTGTATTCTGTGGACTATCAGAGTGTTAGTGAAACACAGAAATTGCATCGGGATCGAATACGACAGTCACCATCCGCACTTTCCTCCATGGGAGTAATGTCTCAAACAGTCTACGATTTGATCATTCCCTGGAAGACCAGTAGTGGTTTCCGATGCACATCTGTTGGCATTCTGTAATCTGTGGACTATCAGAGTGTTGACGAAACACAGAAATTGCATCGGGATTGAATACAACAGTCACCATGCGCACTTGCCTACATGTTAGTAATGTCTCAAACAGTCTACGCTTTGACCGTTCCCTGGAAGACCAGTAGTAGCTTCCGATGAACATCTGGAAGCATTCAGTAATCTGTGGACTATCAGAGTGTTCATGAAACACAGAAATTGCATCGGGATTGAATACGACAGTCACCATGCGCACTTTCCTCCATGGGAGTAGTGTCTCAAACAGTTTACGCTTTAATCGTTCCCTGGAAGACCAGTAGTAGTTTTAGATGCAAATCTGGAGGCATTCAGTAATCTGTGGACTATCAGAGTGTTGATGAAACACAGAAATTGCATCGGGATAGAATACGACAGTCACCATGCGCACTTTCCTCCATGGGAGTAATGTCTCAAACAGTTTACGCTTTAATCGTACCCTGGAAGACCAGTAGTAGTTTCCGATGCACATCTGGAGGCATTCTTTAATCTGTTTACTTCCAGAGTGTTGATGAAACACATAAATTGCATTGGGATTTAATACAACAGTCACCATGCGCACTTTCCTCCATGGAAGTAATGTCTCTAACAGTCTACGCTTTGATCGTTCCCAGGAAGACCAGTAGTAGTTTCCGATGCACATCTGGAGGCATTCTGTAATCTGTGGAGGATCAGAGTATTGATGAAACACAGAAATTGCATCGTGATTGAATACAACAGTCACCATGCGCACTTTCCTCCATGGGAGTAATGTCTCAAACAGTTTACGCTTTAATCGTTCCCTTCAAGGCCAGTAGTAGTTTCCGATGCACATCTGGAGGCATTCTGTAATCTGTGGACCTTCGAAGTGTTGATGAAACACAGAAATTGCATCGGGATTGAATACAACAGTCACCATGCGCACTTTCCTCCATGGGAGTAATGTCTCAAACAGTCTACGATTTGATCGTTCCCTGGAAGACCAGTAGTGGTTTCCGATGCACATCTGTTGGCATTCTGTAATCTGTGGACTATCAGAGTGTTGACGAAACACAGAAATTGCATAGGGATTGAATACAATATCCACCATGCGCACTTGCCTACATGTTAGTAATGTCTCTAACAGTCTACGCTTTGATCGTTCCCAGGAAGACCAGTAGTAGTTTCCGATGCACATCTGGAGGCATTCTGTAATCTGTGGAGTATCAAAGAAATTGATGAAACACAGAAATAGCATCGTGATTGAATACGACAGTCACCATGTGCACTTTCCTCCATGGGAGTAGTGTCTCAAACAGTCTACGTTTTGTTCGTTCCCTGGAAGACCAGTAGTAGTTTCCGATGCACATCTGGAGGCATTCTGTAAACTGTGGACTATCAGAGTGTTGATGAAACACAGAAATTGCATCGGGATTGCATACAACAGTCACCATGCTCACTTTTCTCCACGGGAGTAATGTCTCAAACAGTCTACGCTTTGATCGTTCCCTGGAAGACCAGTAGTGGCTTTAGATGCAAGTCTGGAGGCATTTTGTAGACTGTGGAATATCAGAGTGTTGATGAAACACAGAAATTGCATCGGGATTGAATACAACCGTCACCATGCGTACTTTCCTCCACGGGAGTAATGTCTCTAACAGTCTACGCTTTGATCGTTCCCTGGAAGACCAGTAGTAGATTCTGATGCACATTTGGAGGCATTCTGTAATCTGTGGACTATTACAGTGTTGTTGAAACACAGAAATTGCATCGGGATTGAATACAACAGTCGCCATGCGCACTTTCCTCCATGGGAGTAATGTCTCAAACAGTTTACGCTTTAATCGTACCCTGGAAGACCAGTAGTAGTTTCCGATGCACATCTGGAGGCATTCTGTAATCTGTGGGCTGACAGAGTGTTGATGAAACACAGAAATTGCATCGGGATTGAATACAACAGTCACCATGCGCACTTTCCTCCATGGGAGTAATGTCTCAAACATTCTACGCTTTGATCGTTCCCTGGATGACCAGCAGTAGTTTCGGATGCACGTCTGGTGGCATTCTATAATCTACGGACTATCAGAGTGTTGGTGAAACACAGAAATTGCATTGTAATGGAATACAACAGTCACCATGCGCACTTTCCTACACGGGAGTAATGTCTCAAACAGTCTACGGTTTGATCGTTCCCTGCAAGACCAGTAGTAGTTTCCGATGCACATCTGGTGGCATTCGGTAATCTGTGGATTATCAGAGTGTTGATGAGACACAGAAATTGCATCGGGATTCAATACAACAGTCACCATGCGCACTTTCCTCCACGGGAGTAATGTCTCAAACTGTCTACGTTTTGATCGTTCCCTGGAAGACCAGTAGTAGTTTCTGAAGCACATCTGGATGCATTCTGTAATCTGTGGACCTTCGAAGTGGTGGTGAAACACAGAAATTGCATCGGGATTGAATACAACAGTCACCATGCGTACTTTCCTTCATGTTAGTAATGTCTCAAACATTCTACGCTTTGATCGTTCCCTGGAAGACCAGTGGTAGTTTCCGATGCACATCTGGAGGCATTCTGTAATCTGTGGACTATCAGAGTGTTGATGAAACACAGAAATTGCATCGGGATTGAATACAACATTCACCTTGCGCACTTTCCTCCATTGGAGTAATGTCTCTAAGAGTCTACGCTTTTATCTTTCCCTGGAAGACCAGTAGTAGTTTCCTATGCACATCTGCAGGCATTCTGTAATCTGTGGACTATCAGAGTGTTGATGAAACACAGAAATTTCATCGGGATGAAATACAACATTCACCATGCGCACTTTCCTCCATGGGGGTAATGTCTCAAACAGTCCTCGCTTTGATCGTTCCCAGAAAGAGCAGTAGTAGTTTCCGATGCACATCTGCAGGCATTCTGTAATCTGTGGACCTTCAAAGTGTTGATGAAACACAGAAATTGCATCGGGATGGAATACAACAGTCACCATGCGCACTTTCCTTCATGTTAGTAATGTCTCAAACATTCTACGCTTCGATCGTTCCCTGGAAGACCAGTAGTAGATTCCGATGCACATCTGGAGGCATTCTGTAATCTGTGGACTTTCAGAGTGTTGATGAAACACAGAAATTGCATCGGGATTGAATACAACAGTCGCCATGCGCATTTTCCCCATTGGGAGTAATGTCTCTAAGAGTCTACGCTTCGATCGTTCCCTGGAAGACCAGTAGCAGTTTCCGATGCACATCTGGAGGCATTCTGTAATCTATGGACTATCAGGGTGTTGATGAAACGCAGAAATTTCATCGGGATTGAATACAACATTCACCATGCGCACTTTCCTCCGTGGGAGTAATGTCTCAAACAGTCTACGCTTTGATCGTTCCCTGGAAGACCAGAAGTAGTTTCCGATGCACATCTGGAGGCATTCTGTTATCTGTGGACTATCAGAGTGTTGATGAAACACAGAAATTGTATCGGGATTGAATACAACAGTCACCATGCGCACTTTCTTCCATGGGAGTAATGTCTCAAACAGTCCACGCTTAGATCGTTCCCAGGAAGAGAAGTAGTAGTAGTTTCCGATGCACATCTGGAGGCATTCTGTAATCTGTGGACTATCAGAGTGCAGATGAAACACAGAAATGGCATCGGGATTGAATACAACAATCACCATGCGCACTTTGCCCCATGGGAGTAGTGTCTCAAACAGTCTACCTTTCGGTCGATCCCTGGAAGACCAGAAGTAGTTTCCGATGCACATCTGGAGGCATTCTGTAATCTGTGGACTATCATAGTGTTGATGAAACACAGAAATTGCATCGGGATTAGATACAACAGTCACCATGCGCACTGTACTCCAAGGGAGTAATGTCTCAAACAGTCTACGCTTCGATCGTTCCCTGGAAGACCAGTAGCAGTTTCCGATGCACATCTGGAGGCATTCTGTAATCTATGGACTATCAGGGTGTTGATGAAACGCAGAAATTTCATCGGGATTGAATACAACAGTCACCTTGCGCACTTTCCTCCATGGGAGTAATGTCTCAAACAGTCTACGATTTGATCGTTCCCAGGAAGACCAGTAGTAGTTTCCGATGCACATCTGGAAGCATTCAGTAATCTGTGGACTATCAGAGTGTTGATGAAACACAGAAATTGCATCGGGATTGATTACGACAGTCACCATGCGCACTTTTCTCCATGGGAGTAATGTCTCAAACAGTTTACGCTTTAATCGTTCCCTGGAAGACCAGTAAAAGGTTCCGATGCACATGTGGAGCCATTCAGTAATCTGTGGGCTGACAGAGTGTTGATGAAACACAGAAATTGCATCGGGATTGAATACAACAGTCACCTTGCTCACTTTCCTCCGCAGGAGTAATGTCTCAAACAGTCTACGCTTTGATCGTTCCCTGGAAGACCAGCAGTAGTTTCCGATGCACGTCTGGTGGCATTCTATGATCTACGGACTATCAGAGTGTTGATGAAACACAGAAATTGCATCGTAATGGAATACAACAGTCACCATGCGCATTTTCCTCCACGGCAGTAATGTCTCAAACAGTCTACGGTTTGATCGTTCCCTGCAAGACCAGTAGTAGTTCCCGATGCACATCTGGTGGCATTCAGTAATCTGTGGACCATCAGAGTGTTGATGAAACACAGAAATTGCATCGGTATTGAATACAACAGTCACCATGCGCACTTTCCTCCATTGGAGTAATGTCTCTAAGTGTCTACGCTTTTATCGTTCCCTGGAAGACAAGTAGCAGTTTCCGATGCACATGTGGAGGCATACTGTAATCTGTGGGCTGACAGAGTGTTGATGAAACACAGAAATTGCATCGGGATTGAATACAACTGTCACCATGCGCACTTTCCTCCATGGTAGTAATGTCTCAAATAGTCTACGATTTGATCGGTCCCTGGAAGACCAGTAGTAGTTTCCGATGCACAACTGTTTGCATTCTGTAATCTGTGGACTATAAGAGTGTTGAAGAAACACAGAAATTGCATCAGGATTGAATACAACAGTCACCATGCGCACTTGCCTACATGTTAGTAATGTCTCTAACAGTCTACGATTTGATCGTTCCCAGGAAGACCAGTAGTAGTTTCCGATGCACATCTGGAAGCATTCAGTAATCTGTGGACTATCAGAGTGTTGATGAAACACAGAAATTGCATCGGGATTGATTACGACAGTCACCATGCGCACTTTCCTCCATGGGAGTAATGTCTCAAACAGTTTACGCTTTAATCGTTCCCAGGAAGACCAGTAAAAGGTTCCGATGCACATGTGGAGCCATTCTGTAATCTGTGGGCTGACAGAGTGTTGATGAAACACAGAAATTGCATCGGGATTGAATACAACTGTCACCATGCTCACTTTCCTCCGCAGGAGTAATGTCTCAAACAGTCTACGCTTTGATCGTTCCCTGGAAGACCAGTGGTAGTTTCCGATGCACATCTGGAAGGATTCTGTAATCTGTGGACTATCAGAGTGTTGATGAAACACAGAAATTGTATCGGGATTGAATACAACAGTCACCATGCGCACTTTCCTCCATGGGAGTAATGTCTCAAACAGTCCACGCTTTGATCGTTCCCAGGAAGAGAAGTAGTAGTAGTTTCCGATGCACATCTGGAGGCATTCTGTAATCTGTGGACTATCAGAGTGCAGATGAAACACAGAAATGGCATCGGGATTGAATACAACAGTCACCATGCGCACTTTGCCCCATGGGAGTAGTGTCTCAAACAGTCTACCTTTCGATCGTTCCCTGGAAGACCAGAAGTAGTTTCCGATGCACATCTGGAGGCATTCTGTATTCTGTGGACTATCATAGTGTTAATGAAACACAGAAATTGCATCGGGATTGAATACAACAGTCACCATGCGCACTTTCCTTCATGTTAGTAATGTCTCAAACATTCTATGCTTTGATCGTTTCCTGGAAGACCAGTGGTAGTTTCCGATGCACATCTGGAGGCATTCTGTAATCTGTGGACTATCAGAGTGTTTATGAAACACAGAAATTGCATCGGGATTGAATACAACATTCACCATGCGCACTTTCCTCCATTGGAGTAATGTCTCTAAGAGTCTACGCTTTTATCGTTCCCTGGAAGACCAGTAGTAGTTTCCGATGCACATCTGCAGGCATTCTGTAATCTGTGGACTATCAGAGTGTTGATGAAACACAGAAATTTCATCGGGATGAAATACAACATTCACCATGCGCACTTTCCTCCATGGGGGTAATGTCTCAAACAGTCCACGCTTTGATCGATCCCAGAAAGAGCAGTAGTAGTTTCCGATGCACATCTGGAGGCATTCTGTAATCTGTGGACCTTCAAAGTGTTGATGAAACACAGAAATTGCATCGGGATGGAATACAACAGTCACCATGCGCACTTTCCTTCATGTTAGTAATGTCTCAAACATTCTACGCTTCGATCGTTCCCTGGAAGACCAGTAGCAGTTTCCGATGCACATCTGGAGGCATTCTGTAATCTATGGACTATCAGGGTGTTGATGAAACGCAGAAATTTCATCGGGATTGAATACAACAGTCACCATGCGCACTTTCCTCCGTGGGAGTAATGTCTCAAACAGTCCACGCTTTGATCGTTCCCAGGAAGAGAAGTAGTAGTAGTTTCCGATGCACATCTGGAGGCATTCTGTAATCTGTGGACTATCAGAGTGCAGATGAAACACAGAAATGGCATCGGGATTGAATACAACAGTCACCATGCGCACTTTGCCCCATGGGAGTAGTGTCTCAAACAGTCTACCTTTCGATCGTTCCCTGGAAGACCAGAAGTAGTTTCCGATGCACATCTGGAGGCATTCTGTAATCTGTGGACTATCATAGTGTTGATGAAACCCAGAAATTGCATCGGGATTAAATACAACAGTCACCATGCGCACTGCACTCCAAGGGAGTAATGTCTCAAACAGTCTACGCTTTGATCGTTCCCTGGAAGACCAGTAGTAGTTTCCGATGCACATCTGGAGGCATTCTGAAATCTGTGGACTAACTGAGTGTTGACGAAACACAGAAATTGAAGCGTGATTGAATACAACAGTCACCTTGCGCACTTTCCTCCATGGGAGTAATGTCTCAAACAGTCTACGCTTTGATCTTTCCCTGGAAGACCAGTAGTAGTTTCCGCTGCACATCTGGGGCATTCTGCAATCTGTGGACTATCAGAGTGTTGATGAAACACAGTAATTGCATCGGGATTGAATACAACAGTCACCATGCGCACTTACCTCTAAGGGAGTATGTCTCAAACAGTCTACGCTTTGATCGTTCCCTGGAAGACCAGTAGTAGTTTCCGATGCACATCTGGTTGCGTTCTGTAATCTGTGGACTATCAGAGTGTTGATGAAACACAGAAATTGCATCGGGATTCGATACAACAGTCACCATGCTCACTTTCCTCCACAGGAGTAATGTCTCAAACAGTCTACGGTTGGATCGTTCCCTGGAAGACCAGTAGTAGTTTCCGATGCACATCTGGTGGCATTCGGTAATCTGTGGATTATCAGAGTGTTGTTGAGACACAGAAATTGCATCGGGATTGAATACAACAGTCACCATGCGCACTTTCGTCCACGGGCGTAATGTCTCAAACTGTCTACGATTTGATCGTTGGCAAGAAGACCAGTAGTAGTTTCCGATGCACATCTGGATGCATTCTGTAATCCGTGGACCTTCAAAGTGTTGATGAAACACAGAAATTGCAACGGGATTGAATACAACAGTCACCATCCGCACTTTCCTCCATTGGAGTAATGTCTCAAACAGTCCACGCTTTGATCGTTCCCAGGAAGAGCAGTAGTAGTTTCCGATGCACATTTGGAGGCATTCTGTAGTCTGTGAAGTAACAGAGAGTTGATGAAACACAGAAATTGCATCGGGATTGAATACAACAGTCACCATGCGCACCTTCCTCCATGGGAGTAATGTCTCAAACAGGCTACGCTTTGATCGTTCCCTGGAAGACCAGAAGTAGTTTCCGATGCACATCTGGAGGCATTCTGTAATCTGTGGACTATCAGAGTTTTGATGGAACACAGAAATTCCGTCGGGATTGAAAACAACAGTCACCATGCGCAAATTCCTCTACGGGAGTAATGTCTCAAACAGTCTACGCTTTGATCGTTCCCTGGAAGACCAGTAGTAGTTTCCAATGCACAACTGTTTGCATTCTGTAATCTGTGGACTATCAGAGTGTTGATGAAACACAGAAATTGCATCGGGATTCGATACAACAGTCAGCATGCTCACTTTCCTCCACAGGAGTAATGTCTCAAACAGTCTACGCTTTGGTCGTTCCCTGGAAGACCAGCAGTAGTTTACGATGCACGTCTGGTGGCATTCTATAATCTACGGACTATCAGGGTGTTGATGAAACAGAGAAATTGCATCGTAATGGAATACAACAATCACCATGCGCACTTTCTCCACGGGAGTAATGTCTCAAACACTCTACGGTTGGATCGTTCCCTGGAAGACCAGTAGTAGTTTCCGATGCACATCTGGTGGCATTCGGTAATCTATGGATTATCAGAGTGTTGTTGAGACACAGAAATTGCATCGGGATTGAATACAACAGTCACCATGCGCACTTTCGTCCACGGGCGTAATGTCTCAAACTGTCTACGCTTTGATCGTTCGCTGGAAGACCAGTAGTAGTTTCCGATGCACATCTGGATGCATTCTGTAATCTGTGGACCTTCAAAGTGTTGATGAAACACAGAAATTGCATCGGGATTGAATACAACAGTCACCATCCGCACTTTCCTTCATGTTAGTAATGTCTCAAACATTCTACGCTTTGATCGTTCCCTGGAAGACCAGTGGTAGTTTCCCATGCACATCTGGAAGCATTCTGTAATCTGTGGACTATCAGAGTGTTCATGAAACACAGAAATTGCATCGGGATTGAATATGTCACCATGCGCACTTTCCTCCATGGGAGGAATGTCTCAAACAGTTTACGCTTTGATCGTTCCCTGGAAGACCAGCAGTAGTTTCCGATGCACGTCTGGTGGCATTCTATAATCTACGGGCTATCAGAGTGTTGATGAAACAGAGAAATTGCATCGTAATGGAATACAACAGTCACCATGCGCACTTTCTCCACGGGAGTAATGTCTCAAACAGTCTACGGTTTGATCGTTTCCTGGAAGACCAGTAGTAGTTTCCGATGCACATCAGGTGGCATTCGGTAATCTGTGGATTATCAGAGTGTTGTTGAGACACAGAAATTGCATCGGGATTGAATACAACAGTCACCATGCGCACTTTCCTTCATGTTAGTAATGTCTCAAACATTCTATGCTTTGATCGTTTCCTGGAAGACCAGTGGTAGTTTCCGATGCACATCTGGAGGCATTCTGTAATCTGTGGACTATCAGAGTGTTTATGAAACACAGAAATTGCATCGGGATTGAATACAACATTCACCATGCGCACTTTCCTCCATTGGAGTAATGTCTCTAAGAGTCTACGCTTTTATCGTTCCCTGGAAGACCAGTAGTAGTTTCCGATGCACATCTGCAGGCATTCTGTAATCTGTGGACTATCAGAGTGTTGATGAAACACAGAAATTTCATCGGGATGAAATACAACATTCACCATGCGCACTTTCCTCCATGGGGGTAATGTCTCAAACAGTCCACGCTTTGATCGATCCCAGAAAGAGCAGTAGTAGTTTCCGATGCACATCTAGAGGCATTCTGTAATCTGTGGACCTTCAAAGTGTTGATGAAACACAGAAATTGCATCGGGATGGAATACAACAGTCACCATGCGCACTTTCCTTCATGTTAGTAATGTCTCAAACATTCTACGCTTCGATCGTTCCCTGGAAGACCAGTAGCAGTTTCCGATGCACATCTGGAGGCATTCTGTAATCTATGGACTATCAGGGTGTTGATGAAACGCAGAAATTTCATCGGGATTGAATACAACAGTCACCATGCGCACTTTCCTCCGTGGGAGTAATGTCTCAAACAGTCTACGCTTTGATCGTTCCCTGGAAGACCAGAAGTAGTTTCCGATGCACATCTGGAGGCATTCTGTAATCTGTGGACTATCAGAGTGTTGATGAAACACAGAAATTGTATCGGGATTGAATACAACAGTCACCATGCGCACTTTCCTCCATGGGAGTAATGTCTCAAACAGTCCACGCTTTGATCGTTCCCAGGAAGAGAAGTAGTAGTAGTTTCCGATGCACATCTGGAGGCATTCTGTAATCTGTGGACTATCAGAGTGCAGATGAAACACAGAAATGGCATCGGGATTGAATACAACAATCACCATGCGCACTTTGCCCCATGGGAGTAGTGTCTCAAACAGTCTACCGTTCGGTCGATCCCTGGAAGACCAGAAGTAGTTTCCGATGCACATCTGGAGGCATTCTGTAATCTGTGGACTATCATAGTGTTGATGAAACACAGAAATTGCATCGGGATTAAATACAACAGTCACCATGCGCACTGTACTCCAAGGGAGTAATGTCTCAAACAGTCTACGCTTCGATCGTTCCCTGGAAGACCAGTAGCAGTTTCCGATGCACATCTGGAGGCATTCTGTAATCTATGGACTATCAGGGTGTTGATGAAATGCAGAAATATCATCGGGATTGAATACAACAGTCACCTTGCGCACTTTCCTCCATGCGAGTAATGTCTCAAACAGTCTACGCTTTGATCTTTCCCTGGAAGACCAGTAGTAGTTTCCGCTGCACATCTGGGGCATTCTGCAATCTGTCTACTATCAGAGTGTTGATGAAACACAGTAATTGCATCGGGATTGAATACAACAGTCGCCATGCGCACTTTCCTCCATGGGAGTAGTGTCTCCAACAGTCTACGCTTTGATCGTTCCCTGGAAGACCAGAATACTTTCCGATGCACATCTGGAGGCATTCTGTAATCTGTGGACTATCAGAGAATTGATGGAACACAGAAATTGCATCGGGATTGAATACAACAGTCACCATGCGCACTTTCCTCTACGGGAGTAATGTCTCAAACAGTCTACGCTTTGATCGTTCCCTGGAAGACCAGTAGTAGTTTCCGATGCACATCTGGTTGCGTTCTGTAATCTGTGGACTATCAGAGTGTTGATGAAACACAGAAATTGCATCGGGATTGAATACAACAGTCTCCATCAGCACTTTCCACCATGGGAGTAATGTCTCAAACAGTCTACGATTTGATCGTTCCCTGGAAGACCAGCAGTAGTTTCCGATGCACGTCTGGTGGCATTCTATAATCTACGGACTATCAGAGTGTTGATGAAACACAGAAATTGCATCGTAATGGAATACAACATTCACCATGCGCATTTTCCTCCACGGCAGTAATGTCTCAAACAGTCTACGGTTTGATCGTTCCCTGCAAGACCAGTAGTAGTTTCCGATGCACATCTGGTGGCATTCAGTAATCTGTGGACCATCAGAGTGTTGAAGAAACACAGAAATTGCATCGGTATTGAATACAACAGTCATCATGCGCACTTTCCTCCATTGGAGTAATGTCTCTAAGTGTCTACGCTTTTATCGTTCCCTGGAAGACAAGTAGCAGTTTCCGATGCACATGTGGAGGCATTCTGTAATCTGTGGGCTGACAGAGTGTTGATGAAACACAGAAATTGCATCGGGATTGAATACAACTGTCACTATGCGCACTTTCCTCCATGGGAGTAATCTCTCAAATAGTCTACGATTTGATCGTTCCCTGGAAGACCAGTAGTAGTTTCCGATGCACAACTGTTTGCATTCTGTAATCTGTGGACTATCAGAGTGTTGAAGAAACACAGAAATTGCATCAGGATTGAATACAACAGTCACCATGCGCACTTGCCTACATGTTAGTAATGTCTCTAACAGTCTACGCTTTGATCGTTCCCAGGAAGACCAGTAGTAGTTTCCGATGCACATCTGGAAGCATTCAGTAATCTGTGGACTATCAGAGTGTTGATGAAACACAGAAATTGCATCGGGATTGATTACGACAGTCACCATGCGCACTTTTCTCCATGGGAGTAATGCCTCAAACAGTTTACGCTTTAATCGTTCCCTGGAAGACCAGTAAAAGGTTCCGATGCACATGTGGAGCCATTCAGTAATCTGTGGGCTGACAGAGTGTTGATGAAACACAGAAATTGCATCGGGATTGAATACAACTGTCACCATGCGCACTTTCCTCCATGGGAGTAATGTCTCAAACAGTCTACGCTTTGATCGTTCCCTGGAAAACCAGTAGTAGCTTCCGATGCACATCTGGAGGCATTCTGTAATCTGTGGACTATCAGAGTGTTGATGAAACACAGAAATTGCATCGGGATTGAATACAACAGTCACCTTGCTCACTTTCCTCCGCAGGAGTAATGTCTCAAACAGTCTACGCTTTTATCGTTCCCTGGAAGACCAGTAGTAGTTTCCGATGCACATCTGCAGGCATTCTGTAATCTGTGGACTATCAGAGTGTTGATGAAACACAGAAATTTCATCGGGATGAAATACAACATTCACCATGCGCACTTTCCTCCATGGGGGTAATGTCTCAAACAGTCCACGCTTTGATCGATCCCAGAAAGAGCAGTAGTAGTTTCCGATGCACATCTGGAGGCATTCTGTAATCTGTGGACCTTCAAAGTGTTGATGAAACACAGAAATTGCATCGGGATGGAATACAACAGTCACCATGCGCACTTTCCTTCATGTTAGTAATGTCTCAAACATTCTACGCTTCGATCGTTCCCTGGAAGACCAGTAGCAGTTTCCGATGCACATCTGGAGGCATTCTGTAATCTATGGACTATCAGGGTGTTGATGAAACGCAGAAATTTCATCGGGATTGAATACAACAGTCACCATGCGCACTTTCCACCGTGGGAGTAATGTCTCAAACAGTCTACGCTTTGATCGTTCCCTGGAAGACCAGAAGTAGTTCCTGATGCACATCTGGAGGCATTCTGTAATCTGTGGACTATCAGAGTGTTGATGAAACACAGAAATTGTATCGGGATTGCATACAACAGTCACCATGCGCACTTTCCTCCATGGGAGTAATGTCTCAAACAGTCCACGCTTTGATCGTTCCCAGGAAGAGAAGTAGTAGTAGTTTCCGATGCACATCTGGAGGCATTCTGTAATCTATGGACTATCAGGGTGTTGATGAAATGCAGAAATATCATCGGGATTGAATACAACAGTCACCTTGCGCACTTTCCTCCATGGGAGTAATGTCTCAAACAGTCTACGCTTTGATCTTTCCCTGGAAGACCAGTAGTAGTTTCCGCTGCACATCTGGGGCATTCTGCAATCTGTCTACTATCAGAGTGTTGATGAAACACAGTAATTGCATCGGGATTGAATACAACAGTCGCCATGCGCACTTTCCTCCATGGGAGTAGTGTCTCCAACAGTCTACGCTTTGATCGTTCCCTGGAAGACCAGAAGTACTTTCCGATGCACATCTGGAGGCATTCTGTAATCTGTGGACTATCAGAGAATTGATGGAACACAGAAATTGCATCGGGATTGAATACAACAGTCACCATGCGCACTTTCCTCTACGGGAGTAATGTCTCAAAGAGTCTACGCTTTGATCGTTCCCTGGAAGACCAGTAGTAGTTTCCGATGCACATCTGGTTGCGTTCTGTAATCTGTGGACTATCAGAGTGTTGATGAAACACAGAAATTGCATCGGGATTGAATACAACAGTCTCCATCAGCACTTTCCACCATGGGAGTAATGTCTCAAACAGTCTACGATTTGATCGTTCCCTGGAAGACAAGTTGTGGTTTCCGATGCACAACTGTTGGCATTCTGTAATCTGTGGACTATCAGAGTGTTGAAGAAACACAGAAATTGCATCGGTATGGAATACAACAGTCACCATGCGCACTTGCCTACATGTTAGTAATGTCTCTAACAGTCTACGCTTTAATCGTTCCCAGGAAGACCAGAAGTAGTTTCCGATGCACATCTCGAGGCATTCTGTAATCTGTGGAGTATCAGAGTATTGATGAAACACAGAAATAGCATCGTTATTGAATACAACAGTCACCATGCGCACTTTCCTCCATTGGAGTAATGTCTCTAAGTGTCTACGCTTTTATCGTTCCCTGGGAGACAAGTAGCAGTTTCCGATGCACATGTGGAGGCATTCTGTAATCTGTGGGCTGACAGAGTGTTGATGAAACACAGAAATTGCATCGGGATTGAATACAACTGTCACCATGCGCACTTTCCTCCATGGGAGTAATGTCTCAAACAGTCTACGATTTGATCGTTCCCTGGCAGACCAGTAGTAGTTTAAGACGCACAACTGTTTGCATTCTGTAATCTGTGGACTATCAGAGTGTTGAAGAAACACAGAAATTGCATCAGGATTGAATACAACAGTCACCATGCGCACTTGCCTACATGTTAGTAATGTCTCTAACAGTCTACGCTTTGATCGTTCCCAGGAAGACCAGTAGTAGTTTCCGATGCACATCGGGAAGCATTCAGTAATCTGTGGACTATCAGAGTGTTGATGAAACACAGAAATTGCATCGGGATTGATTACGACAGTCACCATGCGCACTTTTCTCCATGGGAGTAATGTCTCAAACAGTTTACGCTTTAATCGTTCCCTGGAAGACCAGTAAAAGGTTGCGATGCACATGTGGAATCATTCAGTAATCTGTGGGATGACAGAGTGTTGATGAAACACAGAAATTGCATCGGGATTGAATACAACTGTCACCATGCGCACTTTCCTCCATGGGAGTAATTTCTCAAACAGTCTACGCTTTGATCGTTCCCTGGAAAACCAGTAGTGGCTTCCGATGCACATCTGGAGGCATTCTGTAATCTGTGGACTATCAGAGTGTTGATGAAACACAGAAATTGCATCGGGATTGAATACAACAGTCACCTTGCTCACTTTCCACCGCAGGAGTAATGTCTCAAACAGTCTACGCTTTGATCGTTCCCTGGAAGACCAGCAGTAGTTTCCGATGCACGTCTGGTGGCATTCTATAATCTACGGACTATCAGAGTGTTGATGAAACACAGTAATTGCATCGTAATGGAATACAACATTCACCATGCGCATTTTCCTCCACGGCAGTAATGTCTCAAACAGTCTACGGTTTGATCGTTCCCTGCAAGACCAGTAGTAGTTTCCGATGCACATCTGGTGGCATTCAGTAATCTGTGGACCATCAGAGTGTTGATGAAACACAGAACTTGCATCGGTATTGAATACAACAGTCACCAAGCGCACTTTCGTCCATTGGAGTAATGTCTCTAAGTGTCTACGCTTTTATCGTTCCCTGGAAGACAAGTAGCAGTTTCCGATGCACATGTGGAGGCATTCTGTAATCTGTGGGCTGACAGAGTGTTGATGAAACACAGAAATTGCATCGGGATTGAATACAACTGTCACCATGCGCACTTTCCTCCATGGGAGTAATGTCTCAAACAGTCTACGCTTTGATCGTTCCCTGGAAGACCAGAAGTAGTTTCCGATGCACATCTGGAGGCATTCTGTAATCTGTGGACTATCAGAGTGCAGATGAAACACAGAAATGGCATCGGGATTGAATACAACAATCACCATGCGCACTTTGCCCCATGGGAGTAGTGTCTCAAACAGTCTACCGTTCGGTCGATCCCTGGAAGACCAGAAGTAGTTTCCGATGCACATCTGGAGGCATTCTGTAATCTGTGGACTATCATAGTGTTGATGAAACACAGAAATTGCATCGGGATTAAATACAACAGTCACCATGCGCACTGTACTCCAAGGGAGTAATGTCTCAAACAGTCTACGCTTCGATCGTTCCCTGGAAGACCAGTAGCAGTTTCCGATGCACATCTGGAGGCATTCTGTAATCTATGGACTATCAGGGTGTTGATGAAATGCAGAAATATCATCGGGATTGAATACAACAGTCACCTTGCGCACTTTCCTCCATGGGAGTAATGTCTCAAACAGTCTACGCTTTGATCTTTCCCTGGAAGACCAGTAGTAGTTTCCGCTGCACATCTGGGGCATTCTGCAATCTGTCTACTATCAGAGTGTTGATGAAACACAGTAATTGCATCGGGATTGAATACAACAGTCGCCATGCGCACTTTCCTCCATGGGAGTAGTGTCTCCAACAGTCTACGCTTTGATCGTTCCCTGGAAGACCAGAATACTTTCCGATGCACATCTGGAGGCATTCTGTAATCTGTGGACTATCAGAGAATTGATGGAACACAGAAATTGCATCGGGATTGAATACAACAGTCACCATGCGCACTTTCCTCTACGGGAGTAATGTCTCAAACAGTCTACGCTTTGATCGTTCCCTGGAAGACCAGTAGTAGTTTCCGATGCACATCTGGTTGCGTTCTGTAATCTGTGGACTATCAGAGTGTTGATGAAACACAGAAATTGCATCGGGATTGAATACAACAGTCTCCATCAGCACTTTCCACCATGGGAGTAATGTCTCAAACAGTCTACGATTTGATCGTTCCCTGGAAGACCAGCAGTAGTTTCCGATGCACGTCTGGTGGCATTCTATAATCTACGGACTATCAGAGTGTTGATGAAACACAGAAATTGCATCGTAATGGAATACAACATTCACCATGCGCATTTTCCTCCACGGCAGTAATGTCTCAAACAGTCTACGGTTTGATCGTTCCCTGCAAGACCAGTAGTAGTTTCCGATGCACATCTGGTGGCATTCAGTAATCTGTGGACCATCAGAGTGTTGATGAAACACAGAAATTGCATCGGTATTGAATACAACAGTCACCATGCGCACTTTCCTCCATTGGAGTAATGTCTCTAAGTGTCTACGCTTTTATCGTTCCCTGGAAGACAAGTAGCAGTTTCCGATGCACATGTGGAGGCATTCTGTAATCTGTGGGCTGACAGAGTGTTGATGAAACACAGAAATTGCATCGGGATTGAATACAACTGTCACTATGCGCACTTTCCTCCATGGGAGTAATCTCTCAAATAGTCTACGATTTGATCGTTCCCTGGAAGACCAGTAGTAGTTTCCGATGCACAACTGTTTGCATTCTGTAATCTGTGGACTATCAGAGTGTTGAAGAAACACAGAAATTGCATCAGGATTGAATACAACAGTCACCATGCGCACTTGCCTACATGTTAGTAATGTCTCTAACAGTCTACGCTTTGATCGTTCCCAGGAAGACCAGTAGTAGTTTCCGATGCACATCTGGAAGCATTCAGTAATCTGTGGACTATCAGAGTGTTGATGAAACACAGAAATTGCATCGGGATTGATTACGACAGTCACCATGCGCACTTTTCTCCATGGGAGTAATGCCTCAAACAGTTTACGCTTTAATCGTTCCCTGGAAGACCAGTAAAAGGTTCCGATGCACATGTGGAGCCATTCAGTAATCTGTGGGCTGACAGAGTGTTGATGAAACACAGAAATTGCATCGGGATTGAATACAACTGTCACCATGCGCACTTTCCTCCATGGGAGTAATGTCTCAAACAGTCTACGCTTTGATCGTTCCCTGGAAAACCAGTAGTAGCTTCCGATGCACATCTGGAGGCATTCTGTAATCTGTGGACTATCAGAGTGTTGATGAAACACAGAAATTGCATCGGGATTGAATGCAACAGTCACCTTGCTCACTTTCCTCCGCAGGAGTAATGTCTCAAACAGTCTACGCTTTTATCGTTCCCTGGAAGACCAGTAGTAGTTTCCGATGCACATCTGCAGGCATTCTGTAATCTGTGGACTATCAGAGTGTTGATGAAACACAGAAATTTCATCGGGATGAAATACAACATTCACCATGCGCACTTTCCTCCATGGGGGTAATGTCTCAAACAGTCCACGCTTTGATCGATCCCAGAAAGAGCAGTAGTAGTTTCCGATGCACATCTGGAGGCATTCTGTAATCTGTGGACCTTCAAAGTGTTGATGAAACACAGAAATTGCATCGGGATGGAATACAACAGTCACCATGCGCACTTTCCTTCATGTTAGTAATGTCTCAAACATTCTACGCTTCGATCGTTCCCTGGAAGACCAGTAGCAGTTTCCGATGCACATCTGGAGGCATTCTGTAATCTATGGACTATCAGGGTGTTGATGAAACGCAGAAATTTCATCGGGATTGAATACAAAGGTCACCATGCGCACTTTCCACCGTGGGAGTAATGTCTCAAACAGTCTACGCTTTGATCGTTCCCTGGAAGACCAGAAGTAGTTCCTGATGCACATCTGGAGGCATTCTGTAATCTGTGGACTATCAGAGTGTTGATGAAACACAGAAATTGTATCGGGATTGCATACAACAGTCACCATGCGCACTTTCCTCCATGGGAGTAATGTCTCAAACAGTCCACGCTTTGATCGTTCCCAGGAAGAGAAGTAGTAGTAGTTTCCGATGCACATCTGGAGGCATTCTGTAATCTATGGACTATCAGGGTGTTGATGAAATGCAGAAATATCATCGGGATTGAATACAACAGTCACCTTGCGCACTTTCCTCCATGGGAGTAATGTCTCAAACAGTCTACGCTTTGATCTTTCCCTGGAAGACCAGTAGTAGTTTCCGCTGCACATCTGGGGCATTCTGCAATCTGTCTACTATCAGAGTGTTGATGAAACACAGTAATTGCATCGGGATTGAATACAACAGTCGCCATGCGCACTTTCCTCCATGGGAGTAGTGTCTCCAACAGTCTACGCTTTGATCGTTCCCTGGAAGACCAGAAGTACTTTCCGATGCACATCTGGAGGCATTCTGTAATCTGTGGACTATCAGAGAATTGATGGAACACAGAAATTGCATCGGGATTGAATACAACAGTCACCATGCGCACTTTCCTCTACGGGAGTAATGTCTCAAAGAGTCTACGCTTTGATCGTTCCCTGGAAGACCAGTAGTAGTTTCCGATGCACATCTGGTTGCGTTCTGTAATCTGTGGACTATCAGAGTGTTGATGAAACACAGAAATTGCATCGGGATTGAATACAACAGTCTCCATCAGCACTTTCCACCATGGGAGTAATGTCTCAAACAGTCTACGATTTGATCGTTCCCTGGAAGACAAGTTGTGGTTTCCGATGCACAACTGTTGGCATTCTGTAATCTGTGGACTATCAGAGTGTTGAAGAAACACAGAAATTGCATCGGTATGGAATACAACAGTCACCATGCGCACTTGCCTACATGTTAGTAATGTCTCTAACAGTCTACGCTTTAATCGTTCCCAGGAAGACCAGAAGTAGTTTCCGATGCACATCTCGAGGCATTCTGTAATCTGTGGAGTATCAGAGTATTGATGAAACACAGAAATAGCATCGTTATTGAATACAACAGTCACCATGCGCACTTTCCTCCATTGGAGTAATGTCTCTAAGTGTCTACGCTTTTATCGTTCCCTGGGAGACAAGTAGCAGTTTCCGATGCACATGTGGAGGCATTCTGTAATCTGTGGGCTGACAGAGTGTTGATGAAACACAGAAATTGCATCGGGATTGAATACAACTGTCACCATGCGCACTTTCCTCCATGGGAGTAATGTCTCAAACAGTCTACGATTTGATCGTTCCCTGGCAGACCAGTAGTAGTTTAAGACGCACAACTGTTTGCATTCTGTAATCTGTGGACTATCAGAGTGTTGAAGAAACACAGAAATTGCATCAGGATTGAATACAACAGTCACCATGCGCACTTGCCTACATGTTAGTAATGTCTCTAACAGTCTACGCTTTGATCGTTCCCAGGAAGACCAGTAGTAGTTTCCGATGCACATCTGGAAGCATTCAGTAATCTGTGGACTATCAGAGTGTTGATGAAACACAGAAATTGCATCGGGATTGATTACGACAGTCACCATGCGCACTTTTCTCCATGGGAGTAATGTCTCAAACAGTTTACGCTTTAATCGTTCCCTGGAAGACCAGTAAAAGGTTGCGATGCACATGTGGAATCATTCAGTAATCTGTGGGATGACAGAGTGTTGATGAAACACAGAAATTGCATCGGGATTGAATACAACTGTCACCATGCGCACTTTCCTCCATGGGAGTAATTTCTCAAACAGTCTACGCTTTGATCGTTCCCTGGAAAACCAGTAGTGGCTTCCGATGCACATCTGGAGGCATTCTGTAATCTGTGGACTATCAGAGTGTTGATGAAACACAGAAATTGCATCGGGATTGAATACAACAGTCACCTTGCTCACTTTCCACCGCAGGAGTAATGTCTCAAACAGTCTACGCTTTGATCGTTCCCTGGAAGACCAGCAGTAGTTTCCGATGCACGTCTGGTGGCATTCTATAATCTACGGACTATCAGAGTGTTGATGAAACACAGAAATTGCATCGTAATGGAATACAACATTCACCATGCGCATTTTCCTCCACGGCAGTAATGTCTCAAACAGTCTACGGTTTGATCGTTCCCTGCAAGACCAGTAGTAGTTTCCGATGCACATCTGGTGGCATTCAGTAATCTGTGGACCATCAGAGTGTTGATGAAACACAGAACTTGCATCGGTATTGAATACAACAGTCACCAAGCGCACTTTCCTCCATTGGAGTAATGTCTCTAAGTGTCTACGCTTTTATCGTTCCCTGGAAGACAAGTAGCAGTTTCCGATGCACATGTGGAGGCATTCTGTAATCTGTGGGCTGACAGAGTGTTGATGAAACACAGAAATTGCATCGGGATTGAATACAACTGTCACCATGCGCACTTTCCTCCATGGGAGTAATGTCTCAAATAGTCTACAATTTGATCGTTCCCTGGAAGACCAGTAGTAGTTTCCGATGCACAACTGTTTGCATTCTGTAACCTGTGGACTATCAGAGTGTTGAAGAAACACAGAAATTGCATCAGGATTGAATACAACAGTCACCATGCGCACTTGCATACATGTTAGTAATGTCTCTAACAGTCTACGCTTTGATCGTTCCCAGGAAGACCAGTAGTAGTTTCCGATGCACATCTGGAAGCATTCAGTAATCTGTGGACTATCAGAGTGTTGATGAAACACAGAAATTGCATCGGGATTGATTACGACAGTCACCATGCGCACTTTTCTCCATGGGAGTAATGTCTCAAACAGTTTACGCCTTAATCGTTCCCTGGAAGACCAGTAAAAGGTTCCGATGCACATGTGGAGCCATTCAGTAATCTGTGGGCTGACAGAGTGTTGATGAAGCACAGAAATTGCATCGGGATTGAATATAACTGTCACCATGCGCACTTTCCTCCATGGGAGTAATGTCTCAAACAGTCTACGCTTTGATCGTTCCCTGGAAAACCAGTAGTAGCTTCCGATGCACATCTGGAGGCATTCTGTAATCTGTGGACTATCAGAGTGTTGATGAAACACAGAAATTGCATCGGGATTGAATACAACAGTCACCTTGCTCACTTTCCTCCGCAGGAGTAATGTCTCAAACAGTCTACGCTTTGATCGTTCCCTGGAAGACTAGCAATAGTTTCCGATGCACGTCTGGTGGCATTCTATGATCTACGGACTATCAGAGTGTTGATGAAACACAGAAATTGCATCGTAATGGAATACAACAGTCACCATGCGCATTTTCCTCCACGGCAGTAATGTCTCAAACAGTCTACGGTTTGATCGTACCCTGCAAGACCAGTAGTAGTTTCCGATGCACATCTGGTGGCATTCAGTAATCTGTGGACCATCAGAGTGTTGATGAAACACAGAAATTGCATCGGTATTGAATACAACAGTCACCATGCGCACTTTCCTCCATTGGAGTAATGTCTCTAAGTGTCTACGCTTTTATCGTTCCCTGGAAGACAAGTAGCAGTTTCCGATGCACATGTGGAGGCATACAGTAATCTGTGGGCTGACAGAGTGTTGATGAAACACAGAAATTGCATCGGGATTGAAAACAACTGTCGCCATGCGCAATTTCCTCCATGGGAGTAATGTCTCAAATAGTCTACGATTTGATCGGTCCCTGGAAGACCAGTAGTAGTTTCCGATGCACAACTGTTTGCATTCTGTAATCTGTGGACTATAAGAGTGTTGAAGAAACACAGAAATTGCATCAGGATTGAATACAACAGTCACCATGCGCACTTGAGTACATGTTAGTAATGTCTCTAACAGTCTACTATTTGATCGTTCCCAGGAAGACATGTAGTAGTTTCCGATGCACATCTGGAAGCATTCAGTAATCTGTGGACTATCAGAGTGTTGATGAAACACAGAAATTGCATCGGGATTGAATACAACATTCACCATGCGCACTTTCCTCCATTGGAGTAATGTCTCTAAGAGTCTACGCTTTTATCGTTCCCTGGAAGACAAGTAGCAGTTTCCGATGCACATGTGGAGGCATACTGTAATCTGTGGGCTGACAGAGTGTTGATGAAACACAGAAATTGCATCGGGATTGAATACAACTGTCACCATGCTCACTTTCCTCCGCAGGAGTAATGTCTCAAACAGTCTACGCTTTGATCGTTCCCTGGAAGACCAGCAGTAGTTTCCGATGCACGTCTGGTGGCATTCTATAATCTACGGACTATCAGAGTGTTGATGAAACACAGAAATTGCATCGTAATGGAATACAACAGTCACCATGCGCACTTTCCTCCACGGGAGTAATGTCTCAAACAGTCTACGGTTTGATCGTTCCCTGCAAGACCAGTAGTAGTTTCCGATGCACATCTGGTGGCATTCGGTAATCTGTGGATTATCAGAGTGTTGATGAGACACAGAAATTGCATCGGGATTGAATACAACAGTCACCATGCGCACTTTCGTCCACGGGAGTTATGTCTCAAACTGTCTACGCTTTGATCGTTTCCTGGAAGACCAGTAGTAGTTTCTGATGCACATCTGGATGAATTCTGTAATCTGTGGACCTTCAAAGTGTTGATGAAACACAGAAATTGCATCGGGATTGAATACAACAGTCACCATGCGCACTTTCCTTCATGTTAGTAATGTCTCAAGCATTCTACGCTTTGATCGTTCCCTGGAAGACCAGTGGTAGTTTCCGATGCACATCTGGAAGGATTCTGTAATCTGTGGACTATCAGAGTGTTGATGAAACACAGAAATTGCATCGGGATTGAATACAACATTCACCATGCGCACTTTCCTCCATTGGAGTAATGTCTCTAAGAGTCTACGCTTTTATCGTTCCCTGGAAGACCAGTAGTAGTTTCCGCTGCACATCTGCAGGCATTCTGTAATCTGTGGACTATCAGAGTGTTGATGAAACACAGAAATTTCATCGGGATGAAATGCAACATTCACCATGCGCACTTTCCTCCATGGGGGTAATGTCGCAAACAGTCCACGCTTTGATCGTTCCCAGAAAGAGCAGTAGTAGTTTCCGATGCACATCTGGAGGCATTCGGTAATCTGTGGACCTTCAAAGTGTTGATGAAACACAGAAATTGCATCGGGATTCAATACAACAGTCACCATGCGCACTTTCCTTCATGTTAGTAATGTCTCAAACATTCTACGCTTCGATCGTTCCCTGAAGACCAGTAGTAGATTCCGATGCACATCTGGAGAAATTCTGTAATCTGTGGACTTTCAGAGTGTTGATGAAACACATAAATTGCATCGGGATTGAATACAACAGTTGCCATGCGCATATTCCTCATTGGGTGTAATGTCTCAAACAGTCCACGCTTTGATCGTTCCCAGGAAGAGAAGTAGTAGTAGTTTCCGATGCACATCTGGAGGCATTCTGTAATCTGTGGACTATCAGAGTGCAGATGAAACACAGAAATGGCATCGGGATTGAATACAACAGTCACCATGCGCACTTTGCCCCATGGGAGTAGTGTCTCAAACAGTCTACCTTTCGATCGTTCCCTGGAAGACCAGAAGTAGTTTCCGATGCACATCTGGAGGCATTCTGTAATCTGTGGACTATCATAGTGTTGATGAAACACAGAAATTGCATCGGGATTAAATACAACAGTCACCATGCGCACTGCACTCCAAGGGAGTAATGTCTCAAACAGTCTACGCTTTGATCGTTCCCTGGAAGACCAGTAGTAGTTTCCGATGCACATCTGGAGGCATTCTGAAATCTGTGGACTAACTGAGTGTTGACGAAACACAGAAATTGAAGCGTGATTGAATACAACAGTCACCTTGCGCACTTTCCTCCATGGGAGTAATGTCTCAAACAGTCTACGCTTTGATCTTTCCCTGGAAGACCAGTAGTAGTTTCCGCTGCACATCTGGGGCATTCTGCAATCTGTGGACTATCAGAGTGTTGATGAAACACAGTAATTGCATCGGGATTGAATACAACAGTCACCATGCGCACTTTCCTCTACGGGAGGAATGTCTCAAACAGTCTACGCTTTGATCGTTCCCTGGAAGACCAGTAGTAGTTTCCGATGCACATCTGGTTGCGTTCTGTAATCTGTGGACTATCAGAGTGTTGATGAAACACAGAAATTGCATCGGGATTCGATACAACAGTCACCATGCTCACTTTCCTCCACAGGAGTAATGTCTCAAATAGTCTACGGTTGGATCGTTCCCTGGAAGACCAGTAGTAGTTTCCGATGCACATCTGGTGGCATTCGGTAATCTGTGGATTATCAGAGTGTTGTTGAGACACAGAAATTGCATCGGGATTGAATACAACAGTCACCATGCGCACTTTCGTCCGCGGGCGTAATGTCTCAAACTGTCTACGTTTTGATCGTTGGCAAGAAGACCAGTAGTAGTTTCCGATGCACATCTGGATGCATTCTGTAATCCGTGGACCTTCAAAGTGTTGATGAAACACAGAAATTGCAACGGGATTGAATACAACAGTCACCATCCGCACTTTCCTCCATTGGAGTAATGTCTCAAACAGTCCACGCTTTGATCGTTCCCAGGAAGAGCAGTAGTAGTTTCCGATGCACATCTGGAGGCATTCTGTAGTCTGTAAAGTAACAGAGAGTTGATGAAACACAGAAATTGCATCGGGATTGAATACAACAGTCACCATGCGCACCTTCCTCCATGGGAGTAATGTCTCAAACAGGCTACGCTTTGATCGTTCCCTGGAAGACCAGAAGTAGTTTCCGATGCACATCTGGAGGCATTCTGTAATCTGTGGACTATCAGAGTTTTGATGGAACACAGAAATTCCGTCGGGATTGAAAACAACAGTCACCATGCGCAAATTCCTCTACGGGAGTAATGTCTCAAACAGTCTACGCTTTGATCGTTCCCTGGAAGACCAGTAGTAGTTTCCAATGCACAACTGTTTGCATTCTGTAATCTGTGGACTATCAGAGTGTTGATGAAACACAGAAATTGCATCGGGATTCGATACAACAGTCAGCATGCTCACTTTCCTCCACAGGAGTAATGTCTCAAACAGTCTACGCTTTGGTCGTTCCCTGGAAGACCAGCAGTAGTTTCCGATGCACGTCTGGTGGCATTCTATAATCTACGGACTATCAGGGTGTTGATGAAACAGAGAAATTGCATCGTAATCGAATACAACAATCACCATGCGTACTTTCTCCACGGAGTAATGTCTCAAACACTCTATGGTTGGATCGTTCCCTGGAAGACCAGTAGTAGTTTCCGATGCACATCTGGTGGCATTCGGTAATCTATGGATTATCAGAGTGTTGTTGAGACACAGAAATTGCATCGGGATTGAATACAACAGTCACCATGCGCACTTTCGTCCACGGGCGTAATGTCTCAAACTGTCTACGCTTTGATCGTTCGCTGGAAGACCAGTAGTACTTTCCGATGCACATCTGGATGCATTCTGTAATCTGTGGACCTTCAAAGTGTTGATGAAACACAGAAATTGCATCGGGATTGAATACAACAGTCACCATCCGCACTTTCCTTCATGTTAGTAATGTCTCACACATTCTAGGCTTTGATCGTTCCCTGGAAGACCAGTGGTAGTTTCCCATGCACATCTGGAAGCATTCTGTAATCTGTGGACTATCAGAGTGTTCATGAAACACAGAAATTGCATCGGGATTGAATACGTCACCATGCGCACTTTCCTCCATGGGAGGAATGTCTTAAACAGTTTACGCTTTGATCGTTCCCTGGAAGACCAGCAGTAGTTTCCGATGCACGTCTGGTGGCATTCTATAGTCTACGGGCTATCAGAGTGTTGATGAAACAGAGAAATTGCATCGTAATGGAATACAACAGTCACCATGCGCACTTTCTCCACGGGAGTAATGTCTCAAACAGTCTACGGTTTGATCGTTCCCTGGAAGACCAGTAGTAGTTTCCGATGCACATCAGGTGGCATTCGGTAATCTGTGGATTATCAGAGTGTTGTTGAGACACAGAAATTGCATCGGGATTGAATACAACAGTCACCATGCGCACTTTCCTCCACGGGAGTAATGTCTCAAACTGTCTACGTTTTGATCGTTCCCTAGAAGACAGGTAGTAGTTTCTGAAGCACATCTGGATGCATTCTGTAATCTGTGGACCTTCGAAGTGTTGATGAAACACAGAAATTGCATCGGGATTGAATACAACAGTCACCATGCGCACTTTCCTTCATGTTAGTAATGTCTCAAACATTCTATGCTTTGATCGTTTCATGGAAGACCAGTGGTAGTTTCCGATGCACATCTGGAGGCATTCTGTAATCTGTGGACTATCAGAGTGTTTATGAAACACAGAAATTGCATCGGGATTGAATACAACATTCACCATGCGCACTTTCCTCCATTGGAGTAATGTCTCTAAGAGTCTACGCTTTTATCGTTCCCTGGAAGACCAGTAGTAGTTTCCGATGCACATCTGCAGGCATTCTGTAATCTGTGGACTATCAGAGTGTTGATGAAACACAGAAATTTCATCGGGATGAAATCAAACATTCACCATGCGCACTTTCCTCCATGGGGGTAATGTCTCAAACAGTCCACGCTTTGATCGATCCCAGAAAGAGCAGTAGTAGTTTCCGATGCACATCTTGAGGCATTCTGTAATCTGTGGACTATCAGAGTGTTGATGAAACACAGAAATTGTATCGGGATTGAATACAACAGTCACCATGCGTACTTTCCTCCATGGGAGTAATGTCTCAAACAGTCCACGCTTTGATCGTTCCCAGGAAGAGAAGTAGTAGTAGTTTCCGATGCACATCTGGAGGCATTCTGTAATCTGTGGACTATCAGAGTGCAGATGAAACACAGAAATGGCATCGGGATTGAATACAACAATCACCATGCGCACTTTGCCCCATGGGAGTAGTGTCTCAAACAGTCTACTTTTCGGTCGATCCCTGGAAGACCAGAAGTAGTTTCCGATGCACATCTGGAGGCATTCTGTAATCTGTGGACTATCATAGTGTTGATGAAACACAGAAATTGCATCGGGATTAAATACAACAGTCACCATGCGCACTGTACTCCAAGGGAGTAATGTCTCAAACAGTCTACGCTTCGATCGTTCCCTGGAAGACCAGTAGCAGTTTCCGATGCACATCTGGAGGCATTCTGTAATCTATGGACTATCAGGGTGTTGATGAAATGCAGAAATATCATCGGGATTGAATACAACAGTCACCTTGCGCACTTTCCTCCATGGGAGTAATGTCTCTAACAGTCTACGCTTTGATCTTTCCCTGGAAGACCAGTAGTAGTTTCCGCTGCACATCTGGGGCATTCTGCAATCTGTCTACTATCAGAGTGTTGATGAAACACAGTAATTGCATCGGGATTGAATACAACAGTCGCCATGCGCACTTTCCTCCATGGGAGTAGTGTCTCCAACAGTCTACGCTTTGATCGTTCCCTGGAAGACCAGAAGTACTTTCCGATGCACATCTGGAGGCATTCTGTAATCTGTGGACTATCAGAGAATTGATGGAACACAGAAATTGCATCGGGATTGAATACAACAGTCACCATGCGCACTTTCCTCTACGGGAGTAATGTCTCAAACAGTCTACGCTTTGATCGTTCCCTGGAAGACCAGTAGTAGTTTCCGATGCACATCTGGTTGCGTTCTGTAATCTGTGGACTATCAGAGTGTTGATGAAACACAGAAATTGCATCGGGATTGAATACAACAGTCTCCATCAGCACTTTCCACCATGGGAGTAATGTCTCAAACAGTCTACGATTTGATCGTTCCCTGGAAGACAAGTAGTGGTTTCCGATGCACAACTGTTGGCATTCTGTAATCTGTGGACTATCAGAGTGTTGAGGAAACACAGAAATTGCATCGGTATGGAATACAACAGTCACCATGCGCACTTGCCTACATGTTAGTAATGTCTCTAACAGTCTACGCTTTGATCGTTCCCAGGAAGACCAGTAGTAGTTTCCGATGCACATCTCGAGGCATTCTGTAATCTGTGGAGTATCAGAGTATTGATGAAACACAGAAATAGCATCGTGATTGAATACAACAGTCACCATGCGCACTTTCCTCCATTGGAGTAATGTCTCTAAGTGTCTACGCTTTTATCGTTCCCTGGGAGACAAGTAGCAGTTTCCGATGCACATGTGGAGGCATTCTGTAATCTGTGGGCTGACAGAGTGTTGATGAAACACAGAAATTGCATCGGGATTGAATACAACTGTCACCATGCGCACTTTCCTCCATGGGAGTAATGTCTCAAACAGTCTACGATTTGATCGTTCCCTGGCAGACCAGTAGTAGTTTAAGACGCACAACTGTTTGCATTCTGTAATCTGTGGACTATCAGAGTGTTGAAGAAACACAGAAATTGCATCAGGATTGAATACAACAGTCACCATGCGCACTTGCCTACATGTTAGTGGAGTCTCTAACAGTCTACGCTTTGATCGTTCCCAGGAAGACCAGTAGTAGTTTCCGATGCACATCTGGAAGCATTCAGTAATCTGTGGACTATCAGAGTGTTGATGAAACACAGAAATTGCATCGGGATTGATTACGACAGTCACCATGCGCTCTTTTCTCCATGGGAGTAATGTCTCAAACAGTTTACGCTTTAATCGTTCCCTGGAAGACCAGTAAAAGGTTGCGATGCACATGTGGAACCATTCAGTAATCTGTGGGCTGACAGAGTGTTGATGAAACACAGAAATTGCATCGGGATTGAATACAACTGTCACCATGCGCACTTTCCTCCATGGGAGTAATTTCTCAAAACAGTCTACGCTTTGATCGTTCCCTGGAAAACCAGTAGTGGCTTCCGATGCACATCTGGAGGCATTCTGTAATCTGTGGACTATCAGAGTGTTGATGAAACACAGAAATTGTATCGGGATTGAATACAACAGTCACCTTGCTCACTTTCCTCCGCAGGAGTAATGTCTCAAACAGTCTACGCTTTGATCGTTCCCTGGAAGACCAGCAGTAGTTTCCGATGCACGTCTGGCGGCATTCTATAATCTACGGACTATCAGAGTGTTGATGAAACACAGAAATTGCATCGTAATGGAATACAACAGTCACCATGCGCATTTTCCTCCACGGCAGTAATGTCTCAAACAGTCTACGGTTTGATCGTTCCCTGCAAGACCAGTAGTAGTTTCCGATGCACATCTGGTGGCATTCAGTAATCTGTGGACCATCAGAGTGTTGATGAAACACAGAAATTGCATCGGTATTGAATACAACAGTCACCATGCGCACTTTCCTCCATTGGAGTAATGTCTCTAAGTGTCTACGCTTTTATCGTTCCCTGGAAGACAAGTAGCAGTTTCCGATGCACATGTGGAGGCATTCTGTAATTATTGGGCTGACAGAGTGTTGATGAAACACAGAAATTGCATCGGGATTGAATACAACTGTCACCATGCGCACTTTCCTCCATGGGAGTAATGTCTCAAATAGTCTACGATTTGATCGTTCCCTGGAAGACCAGTAGTAGTTTCCGATGCACAACTGTTTGCATTCTGTAATCTGTGGACTATCAGAGTGTTGAAGAAACACAGAAATTCCATCAGGATTGAATACAACAGTCACCATGCGCACTTGCCTACATGTTAGTAATGTCTCTAACAGTCTAAGCTCTGATCGTTCCCTGGAAGACCAGTAGTAGTTTCCGATGCACATCTGGAAGCATTCAGTAATCTGTGGACTATCAGAGTGTTGATGAAACACAGAAATTGCATCGGGATTGATTACGACAGTCACCATGCGCACTTTCCTCCATGGGAGTAATGTCTCAAACAGTTTACGCTTTAATCGTTCCCAGGAAGACCAGTAAAAGGTTCCGATGCACATGTGGAGCCATTCTGTAATCTGTGGGCTGACAGAGTGTTGATGAAACACAGAGATTGCATCGGGATTGAATACAACTGTCACCATGCGCACTTTCCTCCATGGGAGTAATGTCTCAAACAGTCCACGCTTTGATCGTTCCCAGGAAGAGAAGTAGTAGTAGTTTCCGATGCACATCTGGAGGCATTCTGTAATCTGTGGACTATCAGAGTGCAGATGAAACACAGAAATGGCATCGGGATTGAATACAACAGTCACCATGCGCACTTTGCCCCATGGGAGTAGTGTCTCAAATAGTCTACCTTTCGATCGTTCCCTGGAAGACCAGAAGTAGTTTCCGATGCACATCTGGAGGCATTCTGTAATCTGTGGACTATCATAGTGTTGATGAAACACAGAAATTGCATCGGGATTAAATACAACAGTCACCATGCGCACTTTCCTCAATGGGTGTAATGTCTCAAAGAGTTTACGCTTTGATCGTTCGATGGAAGACCAGTAGTAGTTTCCGATGCACATCTGGGGACATTCTGTAATGTGTGGACTATCAGAGTGTTGATGAAATACAGAAATTGCACCAGGATTGAATACAACAGTCACCATGCGCACTTTCCTCCATGGGAGTAATTTCTCAAACAGTCTACGCTTTGATCGTTCCCTGGAAGACCAGTAGTAGATTCTGATGCACATTTGGAGGCATTCTGTAATCTGTGGACTATCAGAGTGTTGATGAAACACAGAAATTGCATCGGGATTGAATACAACAGTCACCATGCGCACTTTCCTCATTGGGAGTAATGTCTCTAAGAGTCTACGCTTCGATCGTTCCCTGGAAGACCAGTAGCAGTTTCCGATGCACATCTGGAGGCATTCTGTAATCTGTGGACTATCAGAGTGTTGATGAAACACAAAAATTTCATCGGGATTGAATACAACAGTCACCATGCACACTTTCCTCCATGGGAGTAATGTCTCAAACAGTCTCTGCTTTGATCGTTCATTGGAAGACCAGAAGTAGTTTCCGATACACATCTGGAGGCATTCTGTAATCTGTGGACTATCAGACTGTTGATGAAACACAGAAATTGCATCGGGATTGAATACAACAGTTTCCATGCGCACTTTCCTCCATTGGAGTAATGTCTCAAACAGTCCACGCTTTGATCGTTCCCAGGAAGAGCAGTAGTAGTTTCCGATGCACATCTGGAGGCATTCTGTAGTCTGTAAAGTATCAGAGAGTTGATGAAACGCAGAAATTGCATCGGGATTGAATACAACAGTCACCATGCGCACCTTCCTCCATGGGAGTAATGTCTCAAACAGGCTACGCTTTGATCGTTCCCTGGAAGACCAGAAGTAGTTTCCGATGCACATCTGGAGGCATTCAGTAATCTGTTTACTATCAGAGTTTTGATGGAACACAGAAATTCCGTCGGGATTGAAAACAACAGTCACCATGCGCACTTTCCTCTACGGGAGTGATGTGTCAAAGAGTCTACGCTTTGATCGTTCCCAGGAAGACCAGTAGTAGTTTCCGATGCACATCTGGAGGCATTCTGTAATCTGTGGAGTATCAGAGTACTGATGAAACACAGAAATAGCATCGTGATTGAATACAACATACACCATGCGCACTTTCCTCCATGGGAGTAGTGTCTCAAACAGTCTACGCTTTGACCGTTCCCTGGAAGACCAGTAGTAGCTTCCGATGCACATCTGGAAGCATTCAGTAATCTGTGCACTAACAGAGTGTTGATGATACACAGAAATTGCATTGGGATTGAATACGACAGTCACCATGCGCACTTTCCTCCATGGGAGTAATGTCTCAAACAGTTTACGCTTTAATCGTTCCCTGGAAGGCCAGTAGTAGCTTCCGATGCACACCTGGAGGCATTCTGTAATCCGTGGGCTGACAGAGTGTTGATGAAACACAGAAATTGCATCGGGATTGAATACGTCACCATGCGCACTTTCCTCCATGGGGGGAATGTCTCAAACAGTTTACGCTTTGATCGTTCCCTGGAAGACCAGCAGTAGTTTCCGATGCACGTCTGGTGGCATTCTATAATCTACGGGCTATCAGAGTGTTGATGAAACAGAGAAATTGCATCGTAATGGAATACAACAGTCACCATGCGCACTTTCTCCACGGGAGTAATGTCTCAAACAGTCTACGGTTTGATCGTTCCCTGGAAGACCAGTAGTAGTTTCCGATGCACATCAGGTGGCATTCGGTAATCTGTGGATTATCAGAGTGTTGTTGAGACACAGAAATTGCATCGGGATTGAATACAACAGTCACCATGCGCACTTTCGTCCACGGGCGTAATGTCTCAAACTGTCTACGCTTTGATCGTTCGCTGGAAGACCAGTAGTAGTTTCCGATGCACATCTGGATGCATTCTGTAATCTGTGGACCTTCAAAGTGTTGATGAAACAAAGAAATTGCATCGGGATTGAATACAATAGTCACCATCCGCACTTTCCTTCATGTTAGTAATGTCTCAAACATTCTACGCTTTGATCGTTCCCTGGAAGACCAGTGGTAGTTTCCCATGCACATCTGGAGGCATTCTGTAATCTGTGGACTATCAGAGTGTTGATGAAACACAGAAATTGCATCGGGATTTATTACAAGAGTCACCATGCGCACTTTCCTCCATTGGAGTAATGTCTCTAAGAGTCTACGCTTTGATCGTTCCCTGGAGTCCAGTAGTAGATTCTGATGCACATTTGGAGGCATTCTGTAATCTGTGGACTATCAGAGTGTTGATGAAACACAGAAATTGCATCGGGATTGAATACAACAGTCACCATGCGCATTTTCCTCATTGGGAGTAATGTCTTTAAGAGTCTACGCTTCGATCGTTCCCTGGAAGACCAGTAGCAGTTTCCGATGCACATCTGGAGGCATTCTGTAATCTGTGGACTATCAGAGTGTTGATGAAACACAGAAATGTCATCGGGATTGAATACAACAGTCACCATGCACACTTTCCTCCATGGGAGTAATGTCTCAAACAGTCTCTGCTTCGATCGTTCCCTGGAAGACCAGAAGTAGTTTCCGATACACATCTGGAGGCATTCTGTAATCTGTGGACTATCAGAGTGTTGATGAAACACAGAAATTGCATCGGGATTGAATACAACAGTCACCATGCGCACTTTCCTCCATTGGAGTAATGTCTCAAACAGTCCACGCTTTGATCGTTCCCAGGAAGAGCAGTAGTAGTTTCCGATGCACATCTGGAGGCATTCTGTAGTCTGTAAAGTATCAGAGAGTTGATGAAACACAGAAATTGCATCGGGATTGAATACAACAGTCACCATGCGCACCTTCCTCCATGGGAGTAATGTCTCAAACAGGCTACGCTTTGATCGCTCCCTGGAAGACCAGAAGTAGTTTCCGATGCACATCTGGAGGCATTCTGTAATCTGTGGACTATCAGAGTTTTGATGGAACACAGAAATTCCGTCGGGATTGAAAACAACAGTCACCATGCGCACTTTCCTCTACGGGAGTAATGTCTCAAACAGTCTACGCTTTGATCGTTCCCTGAAAGACCAGTAGTAGTTTCCGATGCACATCTGGTTGCGTTCTGTAATCTGTGGACTATCAGAGTGTTGATGAAACACAGAAATTGCATCGGGATTGAATACAACAGTCACCATGCTTACTTTCTTCCGCAGGAGTAATGTCTCAAACAGTCTACGCTTTGATCGTTCACTGGAAGACCAGCAGTAGTTTCCGATGCACGTCTGGTGGCATTCTATAATCTACGGACTATCAGGGTGTTGATGAAACAGAGAAATTGCATCGTAATGGAATACAACAATCACCATGCGCACTTTCTCCATGGGAGTAATGTCTCAAACACTCTACGGTTGGATCGTTCCCTGGAAGACCAGTAGTAATTTCCGATGCACATCTGGTGGCATTCGGTAATCTGTGGATTATCAGAGTGTTGTTGAGACACAGAAATTGCATCGGGATTGAGTACAACAGTCACCATGCGCACTTTCGTCCACGGGCGTAATGTCTCAAACTGTCTACGCTTTGATCGTTCGCAGGAAAACCAGTAGTAGTTTCCGATGCACATCTGGATGCATTCTGCAATCTGTGGACCTTCAAAGTGTTGATGAAACACAGCAATTGCATCGGGATTGAATACAACAGTCACCATCCGCACTTTCCTTCATGTTAGTAATGTCTCAAACATTCTACGCTTTGATCTTTCCCTGGAAGACCAGTGGTAGTTTCCCATGCACATCTGGAAGCATTCTGTAATCTGTGGACTATCAGAGTGTTGATGAAACACAGAACTTGCATCGGGATTGAATAGAACAGTCACCATGCGCTTTTTCCTCCATTGGAGTAATGTCTCTAAGAGTCTACGCTTTTATCGTTTCCTGGAAGACCAGAAGTAGTTTCCGATGCACATCTGGAGGCATTCTGTAATCTGTGGACTATCAGAGTGTTGATGAAACACAGAAATTTCATCGGAATGAAATAAAACATTCACCATGCGCACTTTCCTCCATGGGAGTAATGTCTCAAACAGTCTACGCTTTGTTCGTTCCCTGGAAGACCAGTAGTAGATTCTGATGCACATTTGTAGGCATTCTGTAATCTGTGGACTATCAGAGTGTTGATGAAACACAGATATTCCGTCGAGATTGAAAACAACAGTCACCATGCGCACTTTCCTCTACGGGAGTAATGTCTCAAACAGTCTACGCTTTGATCGTTCCCAGGAAGACCAGTAGTAGTTTCCGATGCACATCTGGAGGCATTCTGTAATCTGTGGAGTATCAGAGTATTGATGAAACACAGAAATAGCATCGTGATTGAATACAACATTCACCATGCGCACTTTCCTCCATGGGAGTAGTGTCTCAAACAGTCTACGCTTTGACCGTTCCCTGGAAGACCAGTAGTAGCTTCCGATGCACATCTGGAAGCATTCAGTAATCTGTGCACAAACAGAGTGTTGATGAAACACAGAAATTGCATCGGGATTGAAAACAACAGTCACCATGCGCACTTTCCTCCATGGGAGTAATGTCTCAAACAGTTTACGCTTTAATCGTTCCCTGGAAGACCAGCAGTAGTTTCCGATGAACGTCTGATGGCATTCTATAATCTACGGGCTATCAGAGTGTTGATGAAACAGAGAAATTGCATCGTAATGGAATACAACAGTCACCATGCGCACTTTCTCCACGGGAGTAATGTCTCAAACAGTCTACGGTTTGATCGTTCCCTGGAAGACCAGTAATAGTTTCCGATGCACATCTGGTGGCATTCGGTAATCTGTGGATTATCAGAGTGTCGATGAGACACAGAAATTGCATCGGGATTAAATACAACAGTCACCATGCGCACTTTCCTCCACGGGAGTAATGTCTCAATCTGTCTAGGCTTTTATCGTTCCCTGGAAGACCAGTAGTAGTTTCCGATGCACATCTGGATGCATTCTGTAATCTGTGGACATTCAAAGTGTTGATGAAACACAGAAATTTCATCGGGATTGAATACAACAGTCACCATGCGCACTTTAATTCATGTTAGTAATGTCTCAAACATTCTGCGCTTTGATCGTTCCCTGGAAGACCAGTGGTAGTTTCCGATGCACATCTGGAGGCATTCTGTAATCTGTGAACTATCAGAGTGTTGGTGAAACACAGAAATTGCATCGGGATTGAATACAACAGTCACCATGCGCACTTTCCTCCAATGGAGTAATGTCTCTAAGAGTCTACGCTTTTATCGTTCACTGGAAGACCAGTAGTAGTTTCCGATGCACATCTGGAGGCATTCTGTAATCTGTGGACCTTCAAAGTGTTGATGAAACACAGAAATTGTATCGGGATTGAATACAACAGTCACCATGCGCACTTTCCTTCATGTTAGTAATGTCTCAAACATTCTACGCTTTGATCGTTCCCTGGTAGACCAGTAGTAGTTTCCGATGCACATCTGGAGGCATTCTGAAATCTGTGGACTAACTGAGTGTTGATGAAACACAGAAATTGCAGCGGGATTGAATACAACAGTCACCTTGCGCACTTTCCTCCATGGGGGTAATGTCTCAAACAGTCTACGCTTTGATCTTTTCCTGGAAGACCAGTAGTAGTTTCCGATGCACATCTGGGGCATTCTGCAATCTGTGGACTATCAGAGTGTTGATGAGACACAGTAATTGCATCGGGATTGAATACAACAGTTGCCATGCGCACTTTCCTCCATGGGAGTAGTGTCTCAAACAGTCTACGCTTTGATCGTTCCCTGGAAGACCAGAAGTACTTTCTGATGCACATCTGGAGGCATTCTGTAATCTGTGGACTATCAGAGTATTGATGGAACACAGAAATTGCATCGGGATTGAATACAACAGTCACCATGCGCACTTTCCTCCATGGGAGTAATGTATCAAACAGTCTACGCTTTGATCGTTCCCTGGAAGACCAGTAGTAGTTTCCGATGAACATCTGGTTGCGTTCTGTAATCTGCGGACTATCAGAGTGTTGATGAAACACAGAAATTGCATCGGGATTGAATACAACAGTCACCATGCGCATTTTCCTCATTGGGAGTAATGTCTCTAAGAGTCTACGCTTCGATCGTTCCCTGGAAGACTATTAGCAGTTTCCGATGCACATCAGGAGGCATTCTGTAATCTGTGGACTATCAGAGTGTTGATGAAGCACAGAAATTTCATCGGGATTGAATACAACAGTCACCATGCACACTTTCCTCCATGGGAGTAATGTCTCAAACAGTCTACGCTTTGATCGTTCCTTGGAAGTCCAGAAGTAGTTTCCGATGCACATCTGGAGGCATTCTGTAATCTGTGGACTATCAGAGTGTTGATGAAACACAGAAATTGCATCGGGATTGAATACCACAGTCAACATGCGCACCTTCCTCCATGGGAGTAATGTCTCAAACAGTCTACGCTTCGATCGTTCCCTGGAAGACCAGAAGTAGTTTCCGATGCACATCTGGAGGCATTCTGTAATCTGTGGACTATCAGAGTATTGATGAAACACAGAAATTGCATCGGGATTGAATACAACAGTCACCATGTGCACTTTCCTCTACGGGAATAATGTCTCAAACAGTCTACGCTTTGATCGTTCCCTATAAGACCAGTAGTAGTTTACGATGCACATCTGGTTGCGTTCTGTAATCTGTGGACTATCAGAGTGTTGATGAAACACAGATATTGCATCGGGATTGAATACAACAGTCACCATGCGCACTTTCCTCCGCAGGAGTAATGTCTCAAACAGTCTACGCTTTGATCGTTCCCTGGAAGACCAGCAGGAGTTTCCGATGCACGTCTGGTGGCATTCTATAATCTACAGACTATCAGAGTGTTGATGAAACAGAAATTGCATCGTAATGGAATACAAGAGTCATAATGCGCACATTCTCCACGGGAGTAATGTCTCAAACAGTCTACGGTTTGATCGTTCCCTGGAAGACCAGTAGTAGTTTCCGATGCACATCTGGTGGCATTCGGTAATCTGTGGATTATCAGAGTGTTGTTGAGACACAGAAATTGCATCGGGATTGAATACAACAGTCAACATGCGCCCTTTCCTCCATGGGAGTAATGTCTCAAACTGTCTACGCTTTGATTGTTCCCTGGAAGACCAGTAGTAGTTTCCGATGCACATCTGGATGGATTCTGTAATCTGTGGACCTTCAAAGTGTTAATGAAACACAGAAATTGAATCGGGATTGAATACAACAGTCACCATGCGCACTTTCCTTCATGTTAGCAAGGTCTCAAATATTCTACGCTTTGATCGATCCCTGGAAGACACGTGGTAGTTTCCGATGCACATCTGGAGGCATTCTGTAATCTGTGGACTATCAGAGTGTTGATGAAACACAGAAATTGCATCGGGATTGAATACAACAGTCACCATGCGCACTTTCCTACATTGGAGTAATGTCTCTAGGAGTCTACACTTTTATCGTTAACTGGAAGACCAGTAGTAGTTTCCGATGCACATCTGGAGGCATTCTGTAAACTGTGGACTATCATAGTGTTGATGAAACACAGAAATTGCATCGGGATTGAATACAACAGTCACCATGCACACTTTGCTCCATGGGAGTAGTGTCTCAAACAGTCTACGCTTCGATCGTTCCCTGGAAGACCAGAAGTAGTTTCCGATAAACATCTGGAGGCATTCTGTAATCTGTGGACTATCAGAGTATTGATGGAACACAGAAATTGCATCGGGATTGAATACAACAGTCACCATGCGCACTTTCCTCTACGGGAATAATGTCTCAAACAGTCTACGCTTTGATCGTTCCCTATAAGACCAGTAGTAGTTTCCGATGCACATCTGGTTGCGTTCTGTAATCTGTGGTCTATCAGAGAGTTGATGAAACACAGAAATTGCATCGGGATTAAATACAAAAGTCACCATGCGTTATTTACTCCAAGGGAGTAATGTCTCAAACAGTCTACGCTTTGATCGTTCCCTGGAAGACCAGTAGTAGTTTCCGATGCACATCTGGAGGCATTCTGAAATCCTTGGACTAACTGAGTGTTGATGAAACACAGAAATTGCATCGGGATAGAATACAACAGTCACCATGCGCACCTTCCTCCATGGGAGTAATGTCTCAAACAGGCTACGCTTTGATCGTTCCCTGGAAGACCAGTAGTAGTTTCCGATGCACATCTGGAAGCATTCTGTAATCTGTGGACTATCAGAGTGTAGATGAAAAACAGAAATGGCATCGGGATTGAATACAACAGTCACCATGCGCACTTGGCTCCATGGGAGTAGTGTCTCAAACAGTCTAAACTTTGATCGTTCCCTGGAAGACCAAAAGTACTTTCCGATGCACATCTGGAAGCATTCTGTAATCTGTGGACTATCAGAGTATTGATGGAACACAGAAATTGCATCGGGATTGAATACAACAGTCACCATGCGCACTTTCCTCCACGGGAGTAATGTCTCAAACAGTCTACGCTTTGATCGTTCCCTGGAAGACCAGTAGTAGTTTCCGATGCACATCTGGTGGCGTTCTGTAATCTGTGGACTATCAGAGTGTAGATGAAACACAGAAATTTCATCGGGATGAAATACAACATTCACCATGCGCACTTTCCTCCATGGGAGTAATGTCTCAAACAGTCCACGCTTTGATCGTTCCCAGAAAGAGCAGTACTAGTTTCCGATGCACATATGGAGGCATTCTGTAATCTGTGGACCTTCAAAGTGTTGATGAAACACAGAAATTGCATCGGGATTGAATACAACAGTCACCATGCGCACTTTCCTTCATGTTAGTAATGTCTCAAACATTCTACGCTTTGATCGTTCCCTGGAAGACCAGTAGTAGTTTCCGATGCACTTCTGGAGGCATTCTGAAATCTGTGGACTAACTGAGTGTTGATGAAACACAGAAATTAGAGCGGGATTGAATACAACAGTCACCTTGCGCACTTTCCTCCATGGGAGAAATGTCTCAAACAGTCTACGCTTTGATCTTTCCCTGGAAGACCAGTAGTAGTTTCCGATGCACATCTGGGGCATTTTGCAATCTGTGGAGTATCAGAGTGTTGATGAGACACAGTAATTGCATCAGGATTGAATACAACAGTCGCCATGCGCACTTTCCTCCATATGGGTAGTGTCTCAAACAGTCTACGCTTCGATCGTTCCCTGGAAGACCAGAAGTACTTTCTGATGCACATCTGGAGGCATTCTGTAATCTGTGGACTATCAGAGTATTGATGGAACACAGAAATTGCATCGGGATTGAATACAACAGTCATAATTCGCACTTTCCTCTACGGGAGTAATGTCTCAAACAGTCTACGCTTTGATCGTTCCCTGGAAGACCAGTAGTAGTTTCCGATGCACATCTGGTTGCGTTCTGTAATCTGTGGACTATCAGAGTGTTGATGAAACACAGAAATTGCATCGGGATTGAATACAACAGCCACCATGCGCATTTACCTCATTGGGAGTAATGTCTCTAAGAGTCTACGCTTCGATCGTTCCCTGGAAGACTAGTAGTAGTTTCCGATGCACATCAGGAGGCATTCTGTAATGTGTGGACTATCAGAGTGTTGATGAAACACAGAAATTTCATCGGGATTGAATACAACAGTCACCATGCCCACTTTGCTCCATGGGAGTAAAGTCTCAAACAGGCTACGCTTTGGTCGTTCCTTGGAAGACCAGAAGTAGTTTCCGATGCACATCTGGAGGCATTCTGTAATCTGTGGACTATCAGAGTGTTGATGAAACACAGAAATTGCATCGGGATTGAATACCACAGTCAACATGCGCACCTTAATCCATGGGAGTAATGTCTCAAACAGGCTAAGCTTTGATCGTTCCCTGGAAGACCAGTAGTAGTTTCCGATGCACATCTGGAAGCATTCTGTAATCTGTGGACTATCAGAGTGTAGATGAAACACAGAAATGGCATCGGGATTGAATACAACAGTCACCATGCGCACTTTGCTCCATGGGAGTAGTGTCTCAAACAGTCTACGCTTCGATCGTTCCCTGGAAGACCAGAAGTCGTTTCCGATGCACATCTGGAGGCATTCTGTAATCTGTGGACTATCAGAGTATTGATGGAACACAGAAATTGCATCGGGATTGAATACAACATTCACCATGCGCACTTTCCTCTACGGGAATATTGTCTCAAACAGTCTACGCTTTGATCGTTCCCTACAAGACCAGTAGTAGTTTCCGATGCACATCTGGTTGCGTTCTGTAATCTGTGGACTATCAGAGTGTTGATGAAACACAGATATTGCATCGGGATTGAATACAACAGTCACCATGCGCACTCTGTTCCACGGTAGTAAGGTCTCAAACGGTCTACGCTTTGATCGTTTCCTGGAAGACCAGTAGTAGTTTCCGATGCACGTCTGGTGGCATTCTGTAATCTGTGGACTATCAGAGTGTTGATGAAACACAGAAATTGCATCGGGATTGAATACCACAATCACCATGCTCACTTTCCTCCGCAGGAGTAACGTCTCAAACAGTCTACGCTTTGATCGTTCCCTGGAAGACCAGCAGTAGTTTCCGATGCACGTCTGGTGGCATTCCATAATCCACGGACTATCAGAGTGTTGATGAAACAGAAATTGCATCGTAATGGAATACAACAGTCACCATGCGCACATTCTCCACGGGAGTAATGTCTCAAACAGTCTACGGTTTGATCGTTCCCTGGAAGACCAGTAGTAGTTTCCGATGCACATCTGGTGGCACTCGGTAATCTGTGGATTATCAGAGTGCTGTTGAGACACAGAAATTGCATCGGGATTGAATACAACAGTCACCATGCGAACTTTCCTCCATGGGAATAATGTCTCAAACTGTATACGCTTTGATCGTTTCCTGGAAGACCAGTAGTAGTTTCCGATGCACATCTGGAGGCATTCTGTAATCTGTGGACCTTCAAAGTGTTGATGAAACACAGAAATTGCATCGGGATTGAATACAACAGTCACCATGCGCACTTTCCTCCATGGGAGTAATGTCTCAAACAGTCCACGCTTTGATCGTTCCCAGGAAGACCAGTAGTAGTTTCCGATGCACGTCTGGTGGCATTCTGTAATCTGTGGACTATCAGAGAGTTGATGAAACACAGAAATTGCATCGGGATTGAATACAACAGTCACCATGCGCACCTTTCTCCATGGGAGTAATGTCTCAAAAAGGCTACGCTTTGATCGTTCCCTGGAAGACCAGAAGTAATTTCCGATGCACATCTGGAAGCAATCTGTAATCTGTGGACTATCAGAGTGTTGATGAAACACAGTAATTGCATCGGGATTCAATACAACAGACGCCATGCGCACTTTCCTCCATGGGAGTAGTGTCTCAAACAGTCTACGCTTTGATCGTACCCTGGAAGACCAGAAGTACTTTCCGATTCACATCTGGAGGCATTGTGTAATCTGTGGACTATCAGAGTTTTGATGGAACACAGAAATTCCATCGGGATTGAATACAACAGTCACCATGCGCACTTTCCTCAATGGGTGTAATGTCTCAAAGAGTTTACGCTTTGATCGTTCGATGGAAGACCAGTAGTAGTTCCCGATGCACATCTGGGGACATTCTGTAATGTGTGGACTATCAGAGTGTTGATGAAATACAGAAATTGCACCAGGATTGAATACAACAGTCACCATGCGCACTGTCCTCCATGGGAGTAATTTCTCAAACAGTTTACGCTTTGATCGTTCCCTGGAAGACCTGTAGTAGTTTCCGATGCACATCTGGAGGCATTCTGTAATCTGTGGACTAACAGAGTGTTGATGAAACACAGAAATTGATTCGGGATTGAATACAACAGTCACCAAGCGCTATTTTCCAAAATGGGAGTAATATCTCAAACAGTCTACGCTTTGATCGTTTCCTGGAAGACCAGTAGTAGCTTCGATGCACATCTGGAGGCATTCTGTTATCTGGGTACCTTCAAAGTGTTGATGAGACACAGAAATTGCATCAGGATTGAATACAACAGTCACCATGCGCACATTCCTCCATGGGAGTAATGTCTCAAACAGTTTATGCTCTGATTGTTACCTGGAAGATCAGTAGTAGTTTCCGATGCACATCTGGAGGCATTCTGTAAGCTGTGGACTAACAGAGTGATGATGAAACACAGAAATTGCATCGGGATTGAATGCAACAGTCACCATGCGCACTTTCCTCCATGGGAGTAATGTCTCAAAGAGTTTACGCTTTGATCGTTCCCTGGAAGACCAGTAGTAGTTTCCGATGCACATCTGGGGGCATTCTGTTATGTGTGGACTATCAGAGTGTTGTTGAAACACAGAAATTGCATCGGGATTGAATACAACAGTCACCATGCGCAATTTTTATAAATGGGAGTAATATCTCAAACAGTCTACGCTTTGATCGTTCCCTTGAAGACCAGTAGTAGTTTCCGATGCACATCTGGAGGCATTCTGTAATCTGTGGACTATCAGAGTGTTTTTGAAACACAGAAATTGCATCGGGATTGAATACAACAGTCACCATGCACACTTTCCTCCATGGGAGTAATGTCTCAAACAGTTTACGCTTTGATCGTTCCCTGGATGACCAGTAGTAGTTTCCGATGCACATCTGGAGGCATTCTGTAATCTGTGGACTATCAGAGTGTTGTTGAAACACAGAAATTGCATCGGGATTGAATACAACAGTCACCATGCGAACTTTCCTCCATGGGAATAATGTCTCAAACTGTATACGCTTTGATCGTTTCCTGGAAGACCAGTAGTAGTTTCCGATGCACATCTGGAGGCATTCTGTAATCTGTGGACCTTCAAAGTGTTGATGAAACACAGAAATTGCATCGGGATTGAGTACAACAGTCACCATGCGCACTTTCCTACATGGGAGTAATGTCGCAAGCATTCTACGCTTTGATCGTTCCCTGGAAGACCAGTAGTAGTTTCCGATGCACATCTGGAGGCATTCTATACGTCTGTGGACTATCAGAGTGTTGATAAAACACAGAAATTGCATCGGGATTGAATACAACAGTCACCATGCGCACTTTCCTCCATGGGAGTAATGTCTCAAACAGTTCACATTTTGATCGTTCCCTCTAAGACCAGCAGTAGTTTCCGATGCACATCTGGGGGCATTCTGTACAGTGTGGACTATTAGAGTGTTGATGAAACAAAGAAATTGCATCGGGATTGAATACAACGGTCACCATGCGCACTTTCCTCCATGGGAGTAATGTCTCAAACAGTTCACATTTTGATCGTTCCCTCTAAGACCAGCAGTAGTTTCCGATGCACATCTGGGGGCATTCTGTACAGTGTGGACTATCAGAGTGTTGATGAAACAAAGAAATTGCATCAGGATTGAATACAACAGTCACCATGCGCACGTTCCTCCATGGGAGTAATGTCTTAAACAGCCTACGCTTTGATCGTTCCCTGGAAGACCAGTAGTAGTTTCCGATGCACATCTGGGGACATTCTGTAATGTGTGGACTATCAGAGTGTTGATGAAACACAGAAATTGCATCGGGATTGAATACAACAGTCACCATGCGCACTTTTCTCCATGGGAGTAATGTCTCAAACAGTTTACACTTTGATCGTTCCCTGGAAGACCAGCAGTAGTTTCCGATGAACATCTGGGGGCATTCTGCACAGTATGGACTGTCAGAGTGTTGATGAAACAAAGAAATTGCATCAGGATTGAATACAACAGTCACCATGCGCACTTTCCTCCATGGGAGTAATGTCTCAAACAGTGTACGCTTTGATCGTTCCCTGGAAGACCAGAAGTAGTTTCCGATGCACATCTTGAGGCATTCCGTAATCTGTGGACTATCAGAGTGTTGATGAAACACAGTAATTGCATCGGGATTGAATACAACAGTCGCCATGCGCACTTTCCTCCATGGGAGTAGTGTCTCAAACAGTCTACGCTTTGATCGTACCCTGGAAAACCAGAAGTAGTTTCCCATGCACATCTGGAGGCTTTCTGTAATCTGTGGACTATCAGAGTTTTGATGAAACACAGTAATTGCATCGGGATTGAATACAACAGTCGCCATGCGCACTTTCCTCCATGGGAGTAGTGTCTCAAACAGTCTACGCTTTGATTGTACCCTGGAAGACCAGAAGTACTTTCCGATGCACTTCTGGAGGCATTCTGTAATCTGTGGACTATCAGAGTTTTGATGGAACACAGAAATTCCATCGGGATTAAATACAACAGTCAGCATGCGCACTTTCCTCTACGGGAGTAATGTCTCAAACAGTCTACGCTTTTATCGTTCCCTGGAAGACCAGTAGTAGTTTCCGATGCACATCTGGTTGCGTTCTGTAATCTGTGAACTATCAGATTGTTGATGAAACACAGAAATTGCATCGGGATTGAATACAACAGTCACAATGCGCACTTTCTTCCACGGGAGTAAGGTCACAAACGGTCTACGCTTTGATCGTTCCCTGGAAGACCAGTGGTAGTTTCCGATGCACGTCTGGTGGCATTCTGTAATCTGTGGACCATCAGAGTGTTGATGAAACACAGTAAATGCATCGGCATTGAATACAACAGTCGCCATGCGCACTTTCCTCCATGGGAGTAGTGTCTCAAACAGTCTACGCTTTGATTGTACCCTGGAAGACCAGAAGTACTTTCCGATGCACATCTGGAGGCATTCTGTAATCTGTGGACTATCAGAGTGTTGATGAAACAAAGAAATTGCATCAGGATTGAATACAACAGTCAGCATGCGCACTTTCCTCCATGGGAGTAATGTCTCAAACAGCCTACGCTTTGATCGTTCCCTGGAAGACCAGTAGTAGTTTCCGATGCACATCTGGTTGCGTTCTGTAATCTGTGGACTATCAGAGTGTTGATGAATCACAGAAATTGCATCGGGATTGAATACAACAGTCACCATCCGTTCTTTCCTCCATGGGAGTAGTGTCTCAAACAGTCTACGCGTTGAACGTTCCCTGGAAAACCAGTGGTAGTTTCCGATGCACGTCTGGAGGCATTCTGTAATCTGTGGACTAACAGAGTGTTGATGAAACACAGAAAATGCATTGGGATTGAATACGACAGTCACCATGCGCACTTTCCTCCATGGGTGTAATGTCTCCAACAGTCTACGCTTTGATCGTTCCCTGGAAGACCAGTAGTAGTTTCCGATGCACATCTGGTTGCGTTCTGTAATCTGTGGACTATCAGAGTGTTGATGAAACACAGAAATTGCATCGGGATTGAATACAACAGCCACCATGCGCATTTACCTCAGTGGGAGTAATGTCTCTAAGAGTCTACGCTTCGATCGTTCCCTGGAAGACTAGTAGTAGTTTCCGATGCACATCAGGAGGCATTCTGTAATGTGTGGACTATCAGAGTGTTGATGAAACACAGAAATTGCATCGGGATTGAATACAACAGTCACCATGCCCACTTTGCACCATGGGAGTAAAGTCTCAAACAGTCTACGCTTTGGTCGTTCCTTGGAAGACCAGAAGTAGTTTCCGATGCACATCTGGAGGCATTCTGTAATCTGTGGACTATCAGAGTGTTGATGAAACACAGAAATTGCATCGGGATTGAATACCACAGTCAACATGCGCACCTTCCTCCATGGGAGTAATGTCACAAACAGGCTAAGCTTTGATCGTTCCCTGGAAGACCAGTAGTAGTTTCCGATGCACATCTGGAAGCATTCTGTAATCTGTGGACTATCAGAGTGTAGATGAAACACAGAAATGGCATCGGGATTGAATACAACAGTCACCATGCGCACTTTGCTCCATGGGAGTAGTGTCTCAAACAGTCTACGCTTCGATCGTTCCCTGGAAGACCAGAAGTAGTTTCCGATGCACATCTGGAGGCATTCTGTAATCTGTGGACTATCAGAGTATTGATGGAACACAGAAATTGCATCGGGATTGAATACAACAGTCACCATGCGCACTTTCCTCTACGGGAATATTGTCTCAAACAGTCTACGCTTTGATCGTCCCTATAAGACCAGTAGTAGTTTCCGATGCACATCTGGTTGCGTTCTGTAATCTGTGGACAATCAGAGTGTTGATGAAACACAGATATTGCATCGGGATTGAATACAACAGTCACCATGCGCACTCTGTTCCACGGTAGTAAGGTCTCAAACGGTCTACGCTGTGATCGTTTCCTGGAAGACCAGTAGTAGTTTCCGATGCACGTCTGGTGGCATTCTGTAATCTGTGGACTATCAGAGTGTTGATGAAACACAGATATTGCATCGGGATTGAATACCACAATCACCATGCTCACTTTCCTCCGCAGGAGTAATGTCTCAAACAGTCTACGCTTTGATCGTTCCCTGGAAGACCAGCAGTAGTTTCCGATGCACGTCTGGTGGCATTCTATAATCTACGGACTATCAGAGTGTTGATGAAACAGAAATTGCATCGTAATGGAATACAACAGTCACCAGCGCACATTCTCCACGGGAGTAATGTCTCAAACAGTCTACGGTTTGATCGTTCCCTGGAAGACCAGTAGTAGTTTCCGATGCACATCTGGTGGCATTCGGTAATCTGTGGATTATCAGAGTGCTGTTGAGACACAGAAATTGCATCGGGATTGAATACAACAGTCACCATGCGCCCTTTCCTCCATGGGAGTAAAGTCTCAAACTTTCTACGCTTTGATTGCTCCCTGGAAGACCAGTAGTAGTTTCCGATGCACATCTGGATGGATTCTGTAATCTGTGGACCTTCAAAGTGTAAATGAAACACAGAAATTGAATCGGGATTGAATACAACAGTCACCATGCGCACTTACCTTCATGTTAGCAAGGTCTCAAACATTCTACGCTTTGATCGATCCCTGGAAGACACGTGGTAGTTTCCGATGCACATCTGGAGGCATTCTGTAAACTCTGGACTATCAGAGTGTTGATGAGACACAGAAATTGCATCGGGATTGAATACAACAGTCACCATGCGCACTTTCCTTCATGTTAGTAATGTCTCAAACATTCTACGCTTTGATCGTTCCCTTTAAGACCAGTGGTAGTTTCCGATGCACATCTGGAGGAATTCTGTAATCTGTGGACCATCAGATTGTTGATGAAACACAGAAATTGCATTGGGATTGAATACAACAGTCACCATGCGCACTTTCCTCCATGGGAGTAATGTCTCAAACAGTCCACGCTTTGATCGTTCCCAGGAAGACCAGTAGTAGTTTCCGATGCACGTCTGGTGGCATTCTGTAATCTGTGGACTATCAGAGAGTTGATGAAACACGGAAATTGCATCGGGATTGAATACAACAGTCACCAAGCGCACCTTTCTCCATGGTAGTAATGTCTCAAAAAGGCTACGCTTTGATCGTTCCCTGGAAGACCAGAAGTAATTTCCGATGCACATCTGGAAGCAATCTGTAATCTGTGGACTATCAGAGTGTTGATGAAACACAGTAATTGCATCGGGATTCAATACAACAGACGCCATGCGCACTTTCCTCCATGGGAGTAGTGTCTCAAACAGTCTACGCTTTGATCGTACCCTGGAAGACCAGAAGTACTTTCCGATTCACATCTGGAGGCATTGTGTAATCTGTGGACTATCAGAGTTTTGATGGAACACAGAAATTCCATCGGGATTGAATACAACAGTCACCATGCGCACTTTCCTCAATGGGTGTAATGTCTCAAAGAGTTTACGCTTTGATCGTTCGATGGAAGACCAGTAGTAGTTTCCGATGCACATCTGGGGACATTCTGTAATGTGTGGACTATCAGAGTGTTGATGAAATACAGAAATTGCACCAGGATTGAATACAACAGTCACCATGCGCACTTTCCTCCATGGGAGTAATTTCTCAAACAGTTTACGCTTTGATCGTTCCCTGGAAGACCTGTAGTAGTTTCCGATGCACATCTGGAGGCATTCTGTAATCTGTGGACTAACAGAGTGTTGATGAAACACAGAAATTGAATCGGGATTGAATACAACAGTCACCATGCGCTATTTTCCAAAATGGGAGTAATATCTCAAACAGTCTACGCTTTGATCGTTTCCTGGAAGACCAGTAGTAGCTTCGATGCACATCTGGAGGCATTCTGTAATCTGGGTACCTTCAAAGTGTTGATGAGACACAGAAATTGCATCAGGATTGAATACAACAGTCACCATGCGCACATTCCTCCATGGGAGTAATGTCTCAAACAGTTTACGCTCTGATTGTTACCTGGAAGATCAGTAGTAGTTTCCGATGCACATCTGGAGGCATTCTGTAAGCTGTGGACTAACAGAGTGATGATGAAACACAGAAATTGCATCGGGATTGAATGCAACAGTCACCATGCGCACTTTCCTCCATGGGAGTAATGTCTCAAAGAGTTTACGCTTTGATCGTTCCCTGGAAGACCAGTAGTAGTTTCCGATGCACATCTGGGGGCATTCTGTAATGTGTGGACTATCAGAGTGTTGTTGAAACACAGAAATTGCATCGGGATTGAATACAACAGTCACCATGCGCAATTTTTATAAATGGGAGTAATATCTCAAACAGTCTACGCTTTGATCGTTCCCTTGAAGACCAGTAGTAGTTTCCGATGCACATCTGGAGGCATTCTATAATCTGTGGACTATCAGAGTGTTGTTGAAACACAGAAATTGCATCGGGATTGAATACAACAGTCACCATGCACACTTTCCTCCATGGGAGTAATGTCTCAAACAGTTTACGCTTTGATCGTTCCCTGGAAGACCAGAAGTAGTTTCCGATGCACATCTTGAGGCATTCCGTAATCTGTGGACTATCAGAGTGTTGATGAAACACAGTAATTGCATCGGGATTGAATACAACAGTCGCCATGCGCACTTTCCTCCATGGGAGTAGTATCTCAAACAGTCTACGCTTTGATCGTACCCTGGAAAACCAGAAGTAGTTTCCGATGCACATCTGGAGGCTTTCTGTAATCTGTGGACTATCAGAGTGTTGATGAAACACAGTAATTGCATCGGGATTGAATACAACAGTCGCCATGCGCACTTTCCTCCATGGGAGTAGTGTCTCAAACAGTCTACGCTTTGATTGTACCCTGGAATACCAGAAGTACTTTCCGATGCACTTCTGGAGGCATTCTGTAATCTGTGGACTATCAGAGTTTTGATGGAACACAGAAATTCCATCGGGATTAAATACAACAGTCACCATGCGCACTTTCCTCTACGGGAGTAATGTCTCAAACAGTCTACGCTTTGATCGTTCCCTGGAAGACCAGTAGTAGTTTCCGATGCACATCTGGTTGCGTTCTGTAATCTGTGGACTATCAGATTGTTGATGAAACACAGAAATTGCATCGGGATTGAATACAACAGTCACAATGCGCACTTTCTTCCACGGGAGTAAGGTCACAAACGGTCTACACTTTGATCGTTCCCTGGAAGACCAGTGGTAGTTTCCGATGCACGTCTGGTGGCATTCTGTAATCTGTGGACCATCAGAGTGTTGATGAAACACAGTAATTGCATCGGCATTGAATACAACAGTCGCCATGCGCACTTTCCTCCATGGGAGTAGTGTCTCAAACAGTCTACGCTTTGATTGTACCCTGGAAGACCAGAAGTACTTTCCGATGCACATCTGGAGGCATTCTGTAATCTGTGGACTATCAGAGTGTTGTTGAAACACAGAAATTGCATCGGGATTGAATACAACAGTCACCATGCGAACTTTCCTCCATGGGAATAATGTCTCAAACTGTATACGCTTTGATCGTTTCCTGGAAGACCAGTAGTAGTTTCCGATGCACATCTGGAGGCATTCTGTAATCTGTGGACCTTCAAAGTGTTGATGAAACACAGAAATTGCATCGGGATTGAATACAACAGTCACCATGCGCACTTTCCTACATGGGAGTAATGTCGCAAGCATTCTACGCTTTGATCGTTCCCTGTAAGACCAGTAGTAGTTTCCGATGCACATCTGGAGGCATTCTATACGTCTGTGGACTATCAGAGTGTTGATAAAACACAGAAATTGCATCGGGATTGAATACAACAGTCACAATGCGCACTTTCCTCCATGGGAGTAATGTCTCAAACAGTTCACATTTTGATCGTTCCCTCTAAGACCAGCAGTAGTTTCCGATGCACATCTGGGGGCATTCTGTACAGTGTGGACTATCAGAGTGTTGATGAAACAAAGAAATTGCATCGGGATTGAATACAACGGTCACCATGCGCACTTTCCTCCATGGGAGTAATATCTCAAACAGTTCACATTTTGATCGTTCCCTCTAAGACCAGCAGTAGTTTCCGATGCACATCTGGGGGCATTCTGTACAGTGTGGACTATCAGAGTGTTGATGAAACAAAGAAATTGCATCAGGATTGAATACAACAGTCACAATGCGCACGTTCCTCCATGGGAGTAATGTCTTAAACAGCCTACGCTTTGATCGTTCCCTGGAAGACCAGTAGTAGTTTCCGATGCACATCTGGGGACATTCTGTAATGTGTGGACTATCAGAGTGTTGATGAAACACAGAAATTGCATCGGGATTGAATACAACAGTCACCATGCGCACTTTTCTCCATGGGAGTAATGTCTCAAACAGTTTACACTTTGATCGTTCCCTGGAAGACCAGCAGTAGTTTCCGATGCACATCTGGGGGCATTCTGCACAGTATGGACTGTCAGAGTGTTGATGAAACAAAGAAATTGCATCAGGATTGAATACAACAGTCACCATGCGCACTTTCCTCCATGGGAGTAATGTCTCAAACAGTGTACGCTTTGATCGTTCCCTGGAAGACCAGAAGTAGTTTCCGATGCACATCTTGAGGCATTCCGTAATCTGTGGACTATCAGAGTGTTGATGAAACACAGTAATTGCATCGGGATTGAATACAACAGTCGCCATGCGCACTTTCCTCCATGGGAGTAGTGTCTCAAACAGTCTACGCTTTGATCGTACCCTGGAAAACCAGAAGTAGTTTCCGATGCACATCTGGAGGCTTTCTGTAATCTGTGGACTATCAGAGTGTTGATGAAACACAGTAATTGCATCGGGATTGAATACAACAGTCGCCATGCGCACTTTCCTCCATGGGAGTAGTGTCTCAAACAGTCTACGCTTTGATTGTACCCTGGAAGACCAGAAGTACTTTCCGATGCACATCTGGAGGCATTCTGTAATCTGTGGACTATCAGAGTGTTGTTGAAACACAGAAATTGCATCGGGATTGAATACAACAGTCACCATGCGAACTTTCCTCCATGGGAATAATGTCTCAAACTGTATACGCTTTGATCGTTTCCTGGAAGACCAGTAGTAGTTTCCGATGCACATCTGGAGGCATTCTGTAATCTGTGGACCTTCAAAGTGTTGATGAAACACAGAAATTGCATCGGGATTGAATACAACAGTCACCATGCGCACTTTCCTACATGGGAGTAATGTCGCAAGCATTCTACGCTTTGATCGTTCCCTGGAAGACCAGTAGTAGTTTCCGATGCACATCTGGAGGCATTCTATACGTCTGTGGACTATCAGAGTGTTGATAAAACACAGAAATTGCATCGGGATTGAATACAACAGTCACCATGCGCACTTTCCTCCATGGGAGTAATGTCTCAAACAGTTCACATTTTGATCGTTCCCTCTAAGACCAGCAGTAGTTTCCGATGCACATCTGGGGGCATTCTGTACAGTGTGGACAATCAGAGTGTTGATGAAACAAAGAAATTGCATCGGGATTGAATACAACGGTCACCATGCGCACTTTCCTCCATGGGAGTAATATCTCAAACAGTTCACATTTTGATCGTTCCCTCTAAGACCAGCAGTAGTTTCCGATGCACATCTGGGGGCATTCTGTACAGTGTGGACTATCAGAGTGTTGATGAAACAAAGAAATTGCATCAGGATTGAATACAACAGTCACAATGCGCACGTTCCTCCATGGGAGTAATGTCTTAAACAGCCTACGCTTTGATCGTTCCCTGGAAGACCAGTAGTAGTTTCCGATGCACATCTGGGGACATTCTGTAATGTGTGGACTATCAGAGTGTTGATGAAACACAGAAATTGCATCGGGATTGAATACAACAGTCACCATGCGCACTTTTCTCCATGGGAGTAATGTCTCAAACAGTTTACACTTTGATCGTTCCCTGGAAGACCAGCAGTAGTTTCCGATGCACATCTGGGGGCATTCTGCACAGTATGGACTGTCAGAGTGTTGATGAAACAAAGAATTTGCATCAGGATTGAATACAACAGTCACCATGCGCACTTTCCTCCATGGGAGTAATGTCTCAAACAGTGTACGCTTTGATCGTTCCCTGTAAGACCAGAAGTAGTTTCCGATGCACATCTTGAGGCATTCCGTAATCTGTGGACTATCAGAGTGTTGATGAAACACAGTAATTGCATCGGGATTGAATACAACAGTCGCCATGCGCACTTTCCTCCATGGGAGTAGTGTCTCAAACAGTCTACGCTTTGATCGTACCCTGGAAAACCAGAAGTAGTTTCCGATGCACATCTGGAGGCTTTCTGTAATCTGTGGACTATCAGAGTGTTGATGAAACACAGTAATTGCATCGGGATTGAATACAACAGTCGCCATGCGCACTTTCCTCCATGGGAGTAGTGTCTCAAACAGTCTACGCTTTGATTGTACCCTGGAAGACCAGAAGTACTTTCCGATGCACTTCTGGAGGCATTCTGTAATCTGTGGACTATCAGAGTTTTGATGGAACACAGAAATTCCATCGGGATTAAATACAACAGTCACCATGCGCACTTTCCTCTACGGGAGTAATGTCTCAAACAATCTACGCTTTGATCGTTCCCTGGAAGACCAGTAGTAGTTTCCGGTGCACATCTGGTTGCGTTCTGTAATCTGTGGACTATCAGATTGTTGATGAAACACAGAAATTGCATCGGGATTGAATACAACAGTCACAATGCGCACTTTCTTCCACGGGAGTAAGGTCACAAACGGTCTACGCTTTGATCGTTCCCTGGAAGACCAGTGGTTGTTTCCGATGCACGTCTGGTGGCATTCTGTAATCTGTGGACCATCAGAGTGTTGATGAAACACAGTAATTGCATCGGCATTGAATACAACAGTCGCCATGCGCACTTTCCTCCATGGGAGTAGTGTCTCAAACAGTCTACGCTTTGATTGTACCCCGGAAGACCAGAAGTACTTTCCGATGCACATCTGGAGGCATTCTGTAATCTGTGGACTATCACAGTGTTGATGAAACAAAGAAATTGCATCAGGATTGAATACAACAGTCAGCATGCGCACTTTCCTCCATGGGAGTAATGTCTCAAACAGCCTACGCTTTGATCGTTCCCTGGAAGACCAGTAGTAGTTTCCGATGCACATCTGGTTGCGTTCTGTAATCTGTGGACTATCAGAGTGTTGATGAAACACAGAAATTGCATCGGGATTGAATACAACAGTCACCATCCGTTCTTTCCTCCATGGGAGTAGTGTCTCAAACAGTCTACGCGTTGAACGTTCCCTGGAAAACCAGTGGTAGTTTCCGATGCACGTCTGGAGGCATTCTGTAATCTGTGGACTAACAGAGTGTTGATGAAACACAGAAAATGCATTGGGATTGAATACGACAGTCACCATGCGCACTTTCCTCCATGGGTGTAATGTCTCCAACAGTCTACGCTTTGATCGTTCCCTGGAAGACCAGTAGTAGTTTCCGATGCACATATGGTGGCATTCTGTATTCTGTGGACTATCAGAGTGTTGATGAAACACTGAAATTGCATCGGGATTGAATATAACAGTCACCATCAACACTTTTCTCCATGGGAGAAATGTCTCAAACAGTCTACGATTTGATCGTTCCCTGCAAGACCAGTAGTGGTTTCCGATGCACAACTGTTGACATTCTGTAATCTGTGGACTATCAGAGTGTTGAAGAAACACTGAAATTGCATCAGGATTGATTACAACAGTCACCATGCGCACTTGCCTACATGTTAGTAATGTCTCTAACAGTCTGCGCTTTGATCGTTCCCAGGAAGACCAGTAGTAGTTTCCGATGCACATCTGGAGGCATTCTGTAATCTGTGGACTATCAGAGTGTTGATGAAACACAGAAATTTCATCGGGATGAAATACACATTCACCATTCGCACTTTCCTCCATGGGAGTAATGTCTCAAACAGTCCACGTTTTGATCGTTCCCAGAAAGAGCAGTAGTAGTTTCCGATGCACATCTGGAGGCATTCTGTAATCTGTGGACCTTCAAAGTGTTGATGAAACACAGAAATTGCATCGGGATTGAATACAACAGTCACCATGTGCACTTTCCTTCATGTTGGTAATGTCTCAAACATTCTACGATTTAATCGTTCCCTGGAAGACCAGTAGTAGTTTCCGATGCACATCTGGTTGCGTTCTGTAATCTGTGGACTATCAGAGTGTTGATGAAACACAGAAATTGCATCGGGATTGAATACAACAGTCACAATGCGCATTTTCCTCATTGGGAGTAAAGTCTCTAAGACTCTACGCTTCGATCGTTCCCTGGAAGACCAGTAGCAGTTTCCGATGCACATCTGGGAGCATTCTGTAATCTGTGGACTATCAGAGTGTTGTTGAAAACAGAAATTTCATCGGGATTGAATACAACAGTCACCATGCGCACTTTCCTCCATGGGAGTAATGTCTCAAACATTCTACGCTTTGATCGTTCCCTGGAAGACCTGAAGTAGTTTCCGATGCACATCTGGAGGCATTCCGTAATCTGTGGACCTTCAAAGTGTTGATGAAACACAGAAATTGCATCGGGATTGAATACAACAGTCACCATGCGAACTTTCCTTCATGTTAGTAATGTCTCAAACATTCTACGCTTTGATCGTTCCCTGGAAGACCAGTAGTAGTTTCCGATGCACATCTGGATTCATTCTGAAATCTGTGGACTAAATGAGTGTTGATGAAACACAGAAATTGCAGCGGGATTGAATACAACAGTCACCATGCGCACTTTCCTCATTGGGAGTAATGTCTCTAAGAGTCTACGCTTCGATCGTTCCCTGGAAGACCGGTAGTAGTTTCCGATGCACATCTGGTTGCGTTCTGTAATCTGTGGACTATCAGAGTGTTGATGAAACACAGAAATTGCATCAGGATAGAATACAACAGTCACCATGCGCACTTTCCTCCAAGGCAGTAATGTCTCAAACAGTCCACGCTTTGATCGTTCCCAGGAAGAGCAGTAGTAGTTTCCGATGCACATCTGGAGGCATTCTGTAGTCTGTGGAGTTTCAGAGTGTTGATGAAACACAGAAATTGCATCGGGATTGAATACAACAGTCACCATGCGCACTTTCCTCTACGGAAGTAATGTCTCAAACAGTCTACGCTTTGATCGTTCCCTGGAAGACCAGTAGTAGTTTCCGATGCACATCTGGTTGCGTTCTGTAATCTGTGGACTATCAGAGTGTTGATGAAACACAGAAATTGCATCGCGATTGAATACAACAGTCACAATGCGCACTTTCTTCCGCGGGAGTAAGGTCACAAACAATCTACGCTTTGATCGTTCCCTGGAAGACCAGTAGTAGTTTCCAATGCACGTCTGGTGGCATTCAGTAATCTGTGGACTATCAGAGTGTTGATGAGACACAAAAATTGCATCGGGATTGAATACAACAGTCACAATGCGCACTTTCCTCTACGGGAATAATGTCTCAAACAGTCTACAGTTTGATCGTTTACTTGAAGACCAGTAGTATTTTCCGATGCACATCTGTTGGCATCCTGTAATCTGTGGACTATAAGAGTGTTGATGAAACACAGAAATTGCATCGGGATTGAATACAACAGTAACCATCCGCACTTTCCTCCACGGGAGTAATGTCTGAAACAGTGTACGCTTTGATCGTTCCCTGGAATACCAGTAGTAGTTTCCGATGCACATCTGGATGCATTCTTTAATCTGTGGACCTTCAAAGTGTTGATGAAACACAGAAATTGCATCGGGATTGAATACAATAGTCACCATGCGCTTTTGCCTCCATGTTAGTAATGTCTCAAGAGTCTACGCTTTGTTCGTTCTCTGGAAGACCAGTGGTAGTTTCAGATGCACATCTGGGGCATTCTGTAATCAGTGGACTATCACAGCGTTGATGAAACACAGAAATGCATCGGGATTGAGTACAACAGTCACCATGCGCACATTCCTCCATGGGAGTAATGTCACTAACAGTCTACGCTTGGATCGTTCCCATTAAGACCAGTAGTATTTGCGACGTAGATCTGGAGGTATTCTGTAATCTGTTTAGTATCAGAGTGTTGATGAAACACAGAAATTGCATCGGGATTGAATACAACACTCACCATGCGCACCTCCCTCCATGGGAGTAATGTCTCATAGAGTTTACGCTTTGAACGTTCCCTGGAAGACCAGTAGTAGTTTCCGATGCACGTCTGGTGGCATTCTGTAATCTGTGGACTATCAGAGTGTTGATGAGACACAGAAATTGCATCGGGATTGAATACAACAGTCACCATGCGCACTCTCCTCCATGGGAGTAATGTCTCAAACAGTCTACGCTTTGATCGTTCCCTGGAAGACCAGTAGTAGTTTCCGATGCACATCTGTTTGCATTCTGTAATCAGTGGACTATCAGAGTGTTGATGAAACACAGAAATTGCATCGGGATTGAGTACAACATTCACCATGCGCACATTCCTCCATGGGAGTAATGTCACTAACGGTCTACGCTTGGATCGTTCCCATTAAGACTAGTAGTATTTGCGACGCACATCTGGAGGCATTCTGTAATCTGTGGGCTGTCAGAGTCTTGATGAAACACACAAATTGCATCGGGATTGAATACAACAGTCACCATGCGCACTTTGCTCCATATGAGTAATGTCTCTAACGTTCTACGCTTTGATCGTTCCCTGGAAGACCAGTAGTAGTTTCCGATGCACATCTGGAGGCATTCTGTAATCTGTGGACTATCAGAGTGTTGATGAAACGCAGATATTGCATTGGGATTGAATACAACAGTCACCATGCGCACACTCCTCCACGGGAGTAATGTCTCAAACAGTCTACAGTTAGATAGTTCCCTGGAAGACCAGTAGTAGTTTCTGATGCACATCTGGTAGCATTCTGTAATCTCTGGACCATCAGAGTGTTGATGAACCACAGAAATTGCATCGGATTGAATACAGCGGTCAACATCCGCACTTTCCTCCACGGGAGTAATGTCTCAAACAGTCTAGGCTTTGATCGTTCCCTGGAAGACCAGTGGTAGTTTCCGATGCACATCTGGTGGCATTCCTTAATCTGTGGATTATCAGACTGTTGCTGAAACACAGAAATTGCATCGGGATTTAATACAACAGTCACCATTAGCACTTTCCTCCTTGGGAGTAATGTCTCAATTAGACTACGCGTTGATCGTTCCCTGGAAGACCAGTAGTAGTTTCCGAGGCACATCTGGATGCATTCTGTAATCTGTGGACCTTCAAAGTGTTGATGAAACACAGAAATTGCATCGGGATTGAATACAACAGTCACCATGCGCACATTCCTCCATGGGAGTAATGTCACTAACGGTCTACGCTTGGATCGTTCCCATTAAGACCAGTAGTATTTGCGACGCACATCTGGAGGCATTCTGTAATCTGTGGGCTGTCAGAGTCTTGATGAAACACACAAATTGCATCGGGATTGAATACAACAGTCACCATGCGCACTTTGCTCCATATGAGTAATGTCTCTAACGTTCTACGCTTTGATCGTTCCCTGGAAGACCAGTAGTAGTTTCTGATGCACATCTGGTAGCATTCTGTAATCTCTGGACCATCAGAGTGTTGATGAACCACAGAAATTGCATCGGATTGAATACAGCGGTCAACATCCGCACTTTCCTCCACGGGAGTAATGTCTCAAACAGTCTATGCTTTGATTGTTCCCTGGAAGACCAGTGGTAGTTTCCGATGCACATCCGGAGGCATTCTGTAATCTGTGGATTATCAGAGTGTTGATGAAACACAGAAATCGCATCGGTATTGAATACAACAGTCACCATGCGCACTTTCCTCCATATTAGCAATGTCTCAAACTGTCTACGCTTTGATCGTTCCCTGGAATACCAGTGGTAGTTTCCAATGCACATCTGGAGGCATTCTGTAATCTGTGGACTATCAGACTGTTGATGAAACACAGAAATTGAATCGGGATTGAATACAACGGTCACCATGCGCACTTTCCTAAACGGGAGGTATGTCTCAAACAATCTACGATTTGATCGTTCCCTGGAAGACCAGTAGTAGTTTCCGATTCACATCTGGTGGCATTCTGTAATCTGTGGACTTACAGAGTGTTGATGAAACACAGAAATTGCATCGGGATTGAATACAACAGTCACCATGCGCACTTTCCACCATGGGAGTAATGTCTCAATCAGTCTATGGTTTGATCGTCCCCTTTAATACCAGTAGTAGATTCCGATGCACATCTGGTGGCATTGTGTAATCTGGGGACTATCAGAGTGTTGACAAAGCACAGAAATTGCATCGGGAGGGCATACAACAGTCACCACGCGCACTTTCTTCCACAGGAGTAATGTCTCAAACAGTCTACGCTTTGATCGTTCCCTGGAAGACCAGTAGTAGTTTCCGATGCACATCTGGAGGCATTCTGAAACCTATGGACTAACTGAGTGTTGATGAAACACAGAAATTGCAGCGGGATTGAATACAACAATCACCTTGCCCACTTTGCTCCATGGGAGTAATGTCTCAAACAGTCTACGCTTTGATCTTTCCCTGGAAGACCAGTAGTAGTTTCCGATGCACATCTGGGGCATTCTGCAATCTGTATACTATCAGAGTGTTGATGAAACACAGAAATTGCATCGGGATTGAATACAACAGTCGCCATGCGCCCTTTCCTCCATGGGAGTAGTGTCTCAAACAGTCTACGCTTTGATCGTTCCCTGGAAGACCAGAAGTACTTTCCGATGCACATCTGGAGGCATTCTGTAATCTGTGGACTATCAGAGTTTTGATGGAACACAGAAATTCCATCGGGATTGAATACAACAGTCACCATGCGCACTTTCCTCTACGGGGTTAAGGTCTCAAACGGTCTACGCTTTGATCGTTCCGTGGAAGACCAGTAGTAGTTTCCGATGCACGTCTGGTGGCATTCTGTAATCTGTGGACTATCAGAGTGTTGATGAGACACATAAATTGCATCGGGATTGAATACAACAGTCACCATGCGCACTTTCCTCCACGGGAGTAAGGTCTCAAACGGTCTACGCTTTGAGCGTTCCCTGGAAGACCAGTAGTAGTTTCCGATGCACATCTGGAGGCATTCTGTAATCTGTGGACTATCAGAGTGTTGATGAAACACAGAAATTGCAAAGGGATTGAATTCAACAGTCACCATGCGCACTTTCCTCCATATGAGTAATGTCTCTAACAGTCTACGCTTTGATCGTTCCCTGGAAGACCAGTAGTAATTTCCGATGCACATCTGGAGGCATTCTGTAATCTGTGGACTATCAGAGTGTTGATGAAACACAGAAATTGCATTGGGATTGAATACAACAGTCACCATGCGCACTTTCCTCCATGGGAGTAATGTCTCAAACAGTCTACGCTTTGGTCGTTCCCTGGAAGACCAGTAGTAGTTTCCGATGCACATCTGGTATCATTCTGTAATATGTGGACTAACAGAGTGTTGATGAAACACAGAAATTGCATCGGGAGAGAATACAACAGTCCCATCCGCACTTTCCTCCATGGGAGTAATGTCTGAAACAGTCTACGCTTTGATCGTTCCCAGGACGACCAGTAGTAGTTTCCGATGCACATCTGGAGGCATTCTGTAATCTGTGGAGTAACAGAGTGCTGAGAAACACAGACATTGCATCGGGATTGCATACAACAGTCACCACGCGCACTTTCCTCCACAGGAGAAATGTCTCAAACAGTCTACGCTTTGATCGTTCCCTGTAAGAGCAGTGTTAGTTTCCGATGCACATCTGGAGGCATTCTGTAATTTGTGGACTATCAGAGTGTTGATGAATCACAGAAATTGCATCTGGATTAAATATAACAGTCACCATGCGCACTTTCCTCCATGGGAGTAATGTCTCTAACGGTCAACGCTTTGATCGTTTCCTGGAAGTCCAGTAGTAGTTTCCGATGCACGTCTGGTGGCATTCTGTAATCTGTGGACTATCAGAGTGTTGATGAAACACAGAAATTGCATCGGGATTGAATACAACAGTCACCATGCGCACTTTCCTCCACGGGAGGTATGTCTGAAACAGTCTACTCTTTGATCGTTCCCTGGAAGACCAGTAGTAGTTTCCGATGCACATCTGGTGGCATTCTGTAATCTGTGGACCATCAGAGTGTTGATGAAACACAGAAATTGGATCGGTATTGAATACAACAGTCACCATCCGCACTTTCCTCCGTGGGAGTAATGTCTCAAACAGTCTACGCTTTGAACGTTCCCTGGAAGACCAGTAGTAGTTTCCGATGCACATCTTTAGGCATTCTGTAATCTGTGGACAATCAAAATATTGATGAAACACAGAAATTGCATTCGGAGTGAATACAACAGTCTCCACCCGCACTTTCCTCTATGGGAGTAATGTCTGAAACAGTCTACGCTTTGATCGTTCCCTTTAAGACCAGTAGTAGTTTCCGATGCACATCTGGAGGCATTCTGTAATCTGTGGACCTTTAAAGTGTTGATGAAACACAGATATTGCATCGGGATTGAATACAACAGTCACCATCCGCACTTTCCTCCATGTTAGTAATGTCTCAAACATTATACGCTTTGATCGTTCCCTGGAAGACCAGAAGTAGTTTCCGATGCACATCTGGAGGCATTCTGTAATCTGTGAATTATCAGAGTGTTGATGAAACACAGTAATTGCATCATGATTGAATACAACTGTCGCCATGCGCACTTTCCTCCATGGGAGTAGTGTCTCAAACAGTCTACGCTTTGATCGTTCCCTGGAAGACCAGAAGTACTTTCCGATGTACATCTGGAGGCATTTTGTAAACTGTGGACTATCAGAGTTTTGATGGAACACAGAAATTCCATCGGGATTGAATACAACAGTCACCATGCGCACTTTCCTCTACGGGAGTAATGTCTCGAACAGTCCACGCTATGATCGTTCCCTGGAAGATCAGTAGTAGCTTCCGATGCACATCTGGTTGCGTTCTGTAATCTGTGGACTATCAGAGTGTTGATGAAACACAGAAATTGCATCGGGATTTAATACAACAGTCACAATCCGCACTTTCTTCCGCGGGAGCAAGGTCTCAAACAGTCCACGCTTTGATCGTTCCCAGGAAGATCAGTAGTAGTTTCCGATGCACATATGGAGGCATTCTGTAGTCTGTGAAGTATCAGAGTGTTAATGAAACACAGAAATTGCATTGGGGTTGAATACAACAGTCACCATGCGCACCATCCTAAATGGGAGTAATGTCTCAAACAGGCTGCGCTTTGATCGTTCCCTGGAAGACCACTAGTAGTTTCCGATGCACATCTGGAGGCATTCTGAAATCTGTGGACTAACTGAGTGTTGATGAAACACAGAAATTGCAGCGGGATTGAATACAACAGTCACCTTGCCCACTTTGCTCCATGGGAGTAATGTCTCAAACAGTCAACGCTTTGATCGTTCCCTGGAAGACCAGTAGTAGTTTACGATGCACATCTGGTGGCATTCTGTAATCTGTGGACTATCAGAGTGTTGATGAAACACAGAAATTGCATAGGGATTGAATACATCAGTCACCATGCGCACTTTCCTCCATGGGTGGTATGTCTCAAACTGTCTACGCCTAGATCGTTCCCTGGAAGACCAGTAGTAGTTTCCGATGCACATCTGGTGGCATTCCGTAATCTGTGGTCTATCAGAGTGTTGTTGAAACGCACAAATTGCCTCGGGATTGAATACAAAGGTCACCATGCGCACTTACCTCCACATTAGTAAGGTCTCAAACGGTCTACGATTTGATCGTTCCCTGGAAGACCAGTAGTAGTTTCCGATGCACGTCTGGTGGCATTCTGTAATCTGTGGACTATCAGAGTGTTGATGAAACACAGAAATTGCTTCGGGATTGAATACAACAGTCACCATGTGCACACTCCTCCACGGGAGTAATGTCTCAAACAGTCTACGGTTAGATCGTTCCCTGGAAGACCAGTAGTAGTTTCTGATGCACATCTGGTGGCATTCTGTAATCTCTGGACCTTCAGAGTGTTGATGAACCACAGAAATTGCATCGGGATTGAATACAGCAGTCAACATGCGCACTTTCCTCCACGGGAGTAATGTCTCAAACAGTCTAGGCTTTGATCGTTCCCTGGAAGACCAGTAGTAGTTTCCGATGCACATCTGGTGGCATTCCTTAATCTGTGGATTATCAGACTGTTGCTGAAACACAGGAATTGCATCAGGATTGAATACAACAGTCACCATGAGCACTTACCTCCTTGGGAGTAATGTCTCAAATAGACTACGCGTTGATCATCCCCTGGAAGACCAGTAGTAGTTTCCGAGGCACATCTGGATGCATTCTGTAATCTGTGGACCTTCAAAGTGTTGATGAAACACAGAAATTGCATCGGGATTGAATACAACAGTCACCATGCGCGTTAGCCTCCATGTTAGTAATGTCTCAAACAGTCTACGCTTTGATCGTTCCCTGGAATATCAGTGGTAGTTTCCAATGCTCATCTGGAGGCATTCTGTAATCTGATGACTATCAGACTGTTGATGAAACACAGAAATTGCATCGGGATTGAATACAACGGTCACCATGCGCACTTTCCTAAACGGGAGGTATGTCTCAAACAGTCTACGATTTGATCGTTCCCTGGAAGGCCAGTAGTAGTTCCCGATTCACATCTGGTGGCATTCTGTAATCTGTGGACTTACAGAGTGTTGATGAAACACAGAAATTGCATCGGGATTGAATACAACAGTCACCATGCGCACTTTCCACCATGGGAGTAATGTCTCAAACAGTCTATGGTTTGATCGTTCCCTGGAATACCAGTAGTAGTTTCCGATGCACATCTGGTGGCATTGTATAATCTGGGGACTATCAGAGTGTTGACAAGGCACAGAAATTGCACCGGGATTGTATACAACAGTCACCATGCGCATTTTCCTCCACAGGAGTAATGTCTCAAACAGTCTAGGCTTTGATCGTTCCTGGAAGACCAGTAGTAGTTTCCGATGCACATCTGGTTTCATTATGTAATCTGTGTACTATCAGAGTGTTGATGAAACACAGATATTGCATCGGGATGGGATACAACAGTCACCATGCGCACTTTCCTTCCACGGGAGTAATGTCTTAAACAGTCTACGCTTTCATCGTTCCCTGGAAGACCAGTAGTAGTTTCCGATGCACATCTATAGGCATTCTGTAATCTGTGGACTATCAGAGTGTTAATAAAACACAGAAATTGCATCGGAATTGAATACAAGAGTCACCATGCACACTTTCCTCCACAGGTGTAATGTATCAAACAGTCTACGCTTTGATCGTTCCCAGGAAGACCAGTAGTAGTTTCCGATGCACATCTGGTGGCATTCTGTAATCTGTAGACTATCAGAGTGTTGATGAAACACAGAAATTGCATCGGGAGTGAATACAACAGTCCCATCCGCACTTTCCTCCATGGGAGTAATGTCTCAAACAGTCTACGCTTTGACCGTTCCCTGAAAGACCACTGGTAATTTCCAATGCTTATCTGGAGGCATTCTGTAATCTGTGGATTATCAGAGTGTTGATGAAACACACAAATTGCATTGGGACTGAATACAACAGTCACCATGCGCACTTTCCTCCATGGGAGTAATGTCTCAAACAGTCTACGCTTTGGTCGTTCCCTGGAAGACCAGTAGTAATTTCCGATGCACATCTGGTGGCATTCTGTAATCTGTAAACTATCCGAGTGTTGATGAAACACAGAAATTGCATCGGGAGAGAATACAACAGTCCCATCCGCACTTTCCTCCATGGGAGTAATGTCTGAAACAGTCTACGCTTTGATCGTTCACAGGAAGACCAGTAGTAGTTTCCGATGCACATCTGGTGGCATTCTGTAATCTGTAGACTATCAGAGTGTTGATGAAACACAGAAATTGCATCGGGATTGAATACAACAATCACCATGCGCTCTTTCCTCCACGGGAGGTATGTCTGAAGCAGTCTACTCTTTGATCGTTCCCTGGAAGACCAGTAGTAGTTTCCGATGCACATCTGGTGGCATTCTGTAATCTGTGGACCATCAGAGTGTTGATGAAACACAGAAATTGGATCGGTATTGAATACAACAGTCACCATCCGCACTTTCCTCCGTGGGAGTAATGTCTCAAACAGTCTACGCTTTGAACGTTCCCTGGAAGACCAGTAGTAGTTTCCGATGCACATCTTTAGGCATTCTGTAATCTGTGGACAATCAAAATGTTGATGAAACACAGAAATTGCATTCGGAGTGAATACCACAGTCTCCTACCGCACTTTCCTCTATGGGAGTAATGTCTGAAACAGTCTACGCTTTGATCGTTCCCTGGAAGACCAGCAGTAGTTTCCGATGCACATCTGGAGGCATTCTGTAATCTGTGGACTATCAGAGTTTTGATGGAACACAGAAATTCCATCGGGATTGAATACAACAGTCACCATGCGCACTTTCCTCTACGGGGTTAAGGTCTCAAACGGTCTACGCTTTGATCGTTCCCTGGAAGACAAGGAGTAGTTTCCGATGCACATCTGGAGGCATTCTGTAATCTGTGGACTATCAGAGTTTTGATGAAACACAGAAATTGCATCGGGATTGAATACAACAGTCACCATGCGCACTCTCCTCCACGGGAGTAATGTCTCAAACAGTCTACGCTTTGATCGTTCCCTGGAAGACCAGTTGCAGTTTCCGATGCACATCTGGAGGCATTCTGACATGTGTGGACTCACTGAGTGTTGATGAAACACAGAGATAGCATCCGGATTGAATACAACATTCACCATGCGCACTTTCCTCCATGGGAGTAATGTCTCAAACAGTCTACGCTTTGATCGTTCAATGGAAGACCCGTAGTAGTTTCCGATGCATATCTGGAGGCATTCTGTAATCTGTGGACTATCAGAGTGTTGATGAAACACAGAAATTGCATGGGGATTGAATACAAAAGTCACCATGCGCACTTTCCTCCATGGGAGTAATTCTCAAAGAGTCTACGCTTTGATCGTTGACTGGAAGACCAGTAGTAGTTTCCGATGCATGTCTGGTGGCATTCTGTAATCTGTGGACTATCAGAGTGTTGATGAAACACAGAAATTGCTTCGGGATTGAATACAACAGTCACCATGTGCACACTCCTCCACGGGAGTAATGTCTGAAACAGTCTACGGTTAGATCGTTCCCTGGAAGACCAGTAGTAGTTTCTGATGCTCATCTGGTGGCATTCCGTAATCTGTGGTCTATCAGAGTGTTGTTGAAACGCACAAATTGCCTCGGGATTGAATACAACAGTCACCATGCGCACTTACCTCCACATTAGTAAGGTCTCAAACGGTCTACGATTTGATCGTTCCCTGGAAGACCAGTAGTAGTTTCCGATGCACGTCTGGTGGCATTCTGTAATCTGTGGACTATCAGAGTGTTGATGAAACACAGAAATTGCTTCGGGATTGAATACAACAGTCACCATGTGCACACTCCTCCACGGGAGTAATGTCTCAAACAGTCTACGGTTAGATCGTTCCCTGGAAGACCAGTAGTAGTTTCTGATGCTCATCTGGTGGCATTCTGTAATCTCTGGACCTTCAGAGTGTTGATGAACCACAGAAATTGCGTCGGGATTGAATACAGCAGTCAACATGCGCACTATCCTCCACGGGAGTAATGTCCCAAACAGTCTAGGCTTTGATCGTTCCCTGGAAGACCAGTAGTAGTTTCCGATGCACATCTGGTGGCATTCCTTAATCTGTGGATTATCAGACTGTTGCTGAAACACAGGAATTGCATCGGGATTGAATACAACAGTCACCATGAGCACTTACCTCCTTGGGAGTAATGTCTCAAATAGACTACGCGTTGATCGTTCCCTGGAAGACCAGTAGTAGTTTCCGAGGCACATCTGGATGCATTCTGTAATCTGTGGACCTTCAAAGTGTTGATGAAACACAGAAATTGCATCGGGATTGAATACAACAGTCACCATGCGCATTAGCCTCCATGTTAGTAATGTCTCAAACAGTCTACGCTTTGATCGTTCCCTGGAATATCAGTGGTAGTTTCCAATGCTCATCTGGAGGCATTCTGTAATCTGTGGACTATCAGACTGTTGATGAAACACAGAAATTGCATCGGGATTGAATACAACAGTCACCATGCGCACTTTCCACCATGGGAGTAATGTCTCAAACAGTCTATGGTTTGATCGTTCCCTGGAATACCAGTAGTAGTTTCCGATGCTCATCTGGTGGCATTGTATAATCTGGGGCCTATCAGAGTGTTGACAAGGCACAGAAATTGCACCGGGATTGTATACAACAGTCACCATGCGCATTTTCCTCCACAGGAGTAATGTCTCAAACAGTCTAGGCTTTGATCGTTCCCTGGAAGACCAGTAGTAGTTTCCGATGCACATCTGGTGGCATTCTGTAATCTGTGTTCTATCAGAGTGTTGATGAAACACAGAAATTGCATCGGGATGGGATACAACAGTCACCATGCGCACTTTCCTTCCACGGGAGTAATGTCTTAAACAGTCTACTCTTTGATCGTTCCCTGGAAGACCAGTAGTAGTTTCCGATGCACATCTATAGGCATTCTGTAATCTGTGGACTATCAGAGTGTTAATAAAACACAGAAATTGCATCGGAATTGAATACAAGAGTCACCATGCACACTTTCCTAGACAGGTGTAATGGTTCAAACAGTCTACGCTTTGATCGTTCCCAGGAAGACCAGTAGTAGTTTCCGATGCACATCTGGTGGCATTCTGTAATCTGTAGACTATCAGAGTGTTGATGAAACACAGAAATTGCATCGGGAGTGAATACAACAGTCCCATCCGCACTTTCCTCCATGGGAGTAATGTCTGAAACAGTCTACGCTTTGATCGTTCACAGGAAGACCAGTAGTAGTTTCCGATGCACATCTGTTGGCATTCTGTAATCTGTGGACTATCAGAGTGTTGATGAAACACAGAAATTGGATCGGGATTGAATACAACAGTCACCATCCGCACTTTCCTCCATGGGAGTAATGTCTCAAACAGTCTACGCTTTGATCGTTCCCTGGAAGACCAGTAGTAGTTTCCGATGTACATCTGGTGGCATTCTGTAATCTGTGGACTATCAGACTGTTGATGAAACACAGAAATTGAATCGGGATAGAATACAACGGTCACCATGCGCACTTTCCTCTACGGGAGTAATGTCTCGAACAGTCTACGCTATGATCGTTCCCTGGAAGACCAGTAGTAGTTTCTGATGCACATCTGGTGGCATTCTGTAATCTCTGGACCTTCAGAGTGTTGATGAACCACAGAAATTGCTTCGGGATTGAATACAACAGTCACCATGCGCACTTTCCACCATGGGAGTAATGTCTCAATCAGTCTATGGTTTGATCGTCCCCTTTAATACCAGTAGTAGATTCCGATGCACATCTGGTGGCATTGTGTAACCTGGGGACTATCAGAGTGTTGACAAAGCACAGAAATTGCATCGGGATTGCATACAACAGTCACCACGCGCACTTCCCTCCACAGGAGTAATGTCTCAAACAGTCTACGCTTTGATCGTTCCCTGGAAGACCAGTAGTAGTTTCCGATGTACATCTGGTGGCATTCTGTAATCTGTGGACTATCAGGGTGTTGATGAAACACAGAAATTGCATCGCGATGGGATACAACAGTCACCATGCGCACTTTCCTCCACGGGAGTAATGTCTTAAACAGTCTACGCTTTGACCGTTCCCTGAAAGACCACTGGTAATTTACAATGCTCATCTGGAGGCATTCTGTAATCTGTGGACTATCAGAGTGTTGATGAAACACACAAATTGCATTGGGACTGAATACAACAGTCACCATGCGCACTTTCCTCCATGGGAGTAATGTCTCAAACAGTCTACGCTTTGGTCGTTCCCTGGAAGACCAGTAGTAATTTCCGATGCACATCTGGTGGCATTCTGTAATCTGTGGACTATCCGAGTGTTGATGAAACACAGAAATTGCATCGGGAGAGAATACAACAGTCCCATCCGCACTTTCCTCCGTGGGAGTAATGTCTGAAACAGTCTACGCTTTGATCGTTTCCAGGACTTCCAGTAGTAGTTTCCGATGCACATCTGGAGGCATTCTGTAATCTGTGGAGTATCAGAGTGATGAGAAACACAAACATTGCATCGGGATTGCATACAACAATCACCATGCGCTCTTTCCTCCACGGGAGGTATGTCTGAAGCAGTCTACTCTTTGATCGTTCCCTGGAAGACCAGTAGTAGTTTCCGATGCACATCTGGTGGCATTCTGTAATCTGTGGACCATCAGAGTGTTGATGAAACACAGAAATTGGATCGGTATTGAATACAACAGTCACCATCCGCACTTTCCTCCGTGGGAGTAATGTCTCAAACAGTCTACGCTTTGAACGTTCCCTGGAAGACCAGTAGTAGTTTCCGATGCACATCTTTAGGCATTCTGTAATCTGTGGACAATCAAAATGTTGATGAAACACAGAAATTGCATTCGGAGTGAATACCACAGTCTCCTACCGCACTTTCCTCTATGGGAGTAATGTCTGAAACAGTCTACGCTTTGATCGTTCCCTGGAAGACCAGTAGTAGTTTCCGATGCACATCTGGAGGCATTCTGTAATCTGTGGACTATCAGATTGTTATTGAAACACAGAAATTGCATCGGGATTGAATACAACAGTCACCATGCGCAGTTTCCTCCATGGGAGTAATGTCTCTAACGATCTACGCTTTGATCGTTCCCTGGAAGTCCAGTAGTAGTTTCCGATGCACGTCTGGTGGCATTCTGTAATCTGTGGACCTTTAAAGTGTTGATGAAACACAGATATTGCATCGGGATTGAATACAACAGTCACCATCCGCACTTTCCTCCATGTTAGTAATGTCTCAAACATTATACGCTTTGATCGTTCCCTGGAAGACCAGAAGTAGTTTCCGATGCACATCTGGAGGCATTCTGTAATCAGTGGATTATCAGAGTGTTGATGAAACACAGTAATTGCATCGGGATTCAATACAACAGTCGCCAAGCGCACTTTCCTCCATGGGAGTAGTGTCTCAAACAGTCTACGCTTTGACCGTTCCCTGGAAGACCAGAAGTACTTTCCGATGTACATCTGGAGGCATTTTGTAATCTGTGGACTATCAGAGTTTTGATGGAACACAGAAATTCCATCGGGATTGAATACAACAGTCACCATGCGCACTTTCCTCTACGGGAGTAATGTCTCGAACACTCTACGCTATGATCGTTCCCTGGAAGACCAGTAGTAGATTCCGATGCACATCTAGTTGCGTTCTGTAATCTGTGGACTATCAGAGTGTTGATGAAACACAGAAATTGCATCGGTATTTAATACAACAGTCACAATGCGCACTTTCTCCACGGGAGTAATGTCTCAAACAGTCCACGCTTTGATCGTTCCCTGGAAGACCACTAGTAGTTTCCGATGCACATCTGGAGGCATTCTGAAACCTATGGACTAACTGAGTGTTGATGAAACACAGAAATTGCAGCGGGATTGAATTCAACAGTCACCTTGCCCACTTTGCTCCATTTGAGTAATGTCTCAAACAGTCTACGCTTTGATCTTTCCCTGGAAGACCAGTAGTAGTTTCCGATGCACATCTGGGGCATTCTGCAATCTGTATACTATCAGAGTGTTGATGAAACACAGAAATTGCATCGGGATTGAATACAACAGTCACCATCCGCACTTTCCACCATGGGAGTAGTGTCTCAAACAGTCTACGCTTTGATCGTTCCCTGGAAGACCAGAAGTACTTTCCGATGCACATCTGGAGGCATTCTGTAATCTGTGGACTATCAGAGTTTTGATGGAACACAGAAATTCCATCGGGATTGAATACAACAGTCACCATGCGCACTTTCCTCTACGGGGTTAAGGTCTCAAACGGTCTACGCTTTGATCGTTCCGTGGAAGACCAGTAGTAGTTTCCGAGGCACGTCTGGTGGCATTCTGTAATCTGTGGACTATCAGAGTGTTGATGAGACATATAAATTGCATCGGGATTGAATACAACAGTCACCATGCGCACTTTCCTCCACGGGAGTAAGGTCTCAAACGGTCTACGCTTTGAGCGTTCCCTGGAAGACCAGTAGTAGTTTCCGATGCACATCTGGAGGCATTCTGTAATCTGTGGACTATCAGAGTGTTGATGAAACACAGAAATTGCAAAGGGATTAAATACAACAGTCACCATGCGCACTTTCCTCCATATGAGTAATGTCTCTAACAGTCTACGCTTTGATCGTTCCCTGGAAGACCAGTAGTAGTTTCCGATGCACATCTGGAGGCATTCTGTAATCTGTGGACTATCAGAGTGTTGATGAAACACAGAAATTGCATTGGGATTGAATACAACAGTCTTCATGCGCACTTTCCTCCATGGGAGTAATGTCTCAAACAGTCTACGCTTTGGTCGTTCCCTGGAAGACCAGTAGTAGTTTCCGATGCACATCTGGTATCATTCTGTAATATGTGGACTATCAGTGTGTTGATGAAACACAGAAATTGCATCGGGAGAGAATACAACAGTCCCATCCGCACTTTCCTCCATGGGAGTAATGTCTGAAACAGTCTACGCTTTGATCGTTCCCAGGACGACCAGTAGTAGTTTCCGATGCACATCTGGAGGCATTCTGTAATCTGTGGAGTATCAGAGTGCTGAGAAACACAGACATTGCATCGGGATTGCATACAACAGTCACCACGCGCACTTTCCTCCACAGGAGTAATGTCTCAAACAGTCTACGCTTTGATCGTTCCCTGTAAGAGCAGTGTTAGTTTCCGATGCACATCTGGAGGCATTCTGTAATTTGTGGACTATCAGAGTGTTGATGAATCACAGAAATTGCATCTGGATTAAATATAACAGTCACCATGCGCACTTTCCTCCATGGGAGTAATGTCTGAAACAGTCTACTCTTTGATCGTTCCCTGGAAGACCAGTAGTAGTTTCCGATGCACATCTGGTGGCATTCTGTAATCTGTGGACCATCAGTGTGTTGATGAAACACAGAAATTGGATCGGTATTGAATACAACAGTCACCATGCGCATTTTCCTCCATGGGAGTAATGTCTCAAACAGTCTACGCTTTGAACGTTCCCTGGAAGACCAGTAGTAGTTTCCGATGCACATCTTTAGGCATTCTGTAATCTGTGGACAATCAAAATGTTGATGAAACACAGAAATTGCATTCGGAGTGAATACAACAGTCTCCACCCGCACTTTCCTCTATGGGAGTAATGTCTGAAACAGTCTACGCTTTGATCGTTCCCTTTAAGACGAGTAGTAGTTTCCGATGCACATCTGGAGGCATTCTGTAATCTGTGGACTATCAGATTGTTATTGAAACACAGAAATTGCATCGGGATTGAATACAACAGTCACCATGCGCAGTTTCCTCCATGGGAGTAATGTCTCTAACGATCTACGCTTTGATCGTTCCCTGGAAGTCCAGTAGTAGTTTCCGATGCACGTCTGGTGGCATTCTGTAATCTGTGGACCTTTAAAGTGTTGATGAAACACAGATATTGCATCGGGATTGAATACAACAGTCACCATCCGCACTTTCCTCCATGTTAGTAATGTCTCAAACATTATACGCTTTGATCGTTCCCAGGAAGACCAGAAGTAGTTTCCGATGCACATCTGGAATCATTCTGTAATCTGTGGATTATCAGAGTGTTGATGAAACACAGTAATTGCATCGGGATTGAATACAACGGTCGCCATGCGCACTTTCCTCCATGGGAGTAGTGTCTCAAACAGTCTACGCTTTGATCGTTCCCTGGAAGACCAGAACTACTTTCCGATGTACATCTGGAGGCATTTTGTAATCTGTGGACTATCAGAGTTTTGATGGAACACAGAAATTCCATCGGGATTGAATACAACAGTCACCATGCGCACTTTCCTCTACGGGAGTAATGTCTCGAACAGTCTACGCTATGATCGTTCCCTGGAAGATCAGTAGTAGCTTCCGATGCACATCTGGTTGCGTTCTGTAATCTGTGGACTAACAGAGTGTTGATGAAACACAGAAATTGCATCGGGATTTAATACAAAAGTCACAATGCGCACTTTCTTCCACAGGAGTAAGGTCTCAAACGGTCTACGCTTTGATCGTTCCCTGAAGACTAGTAGTAGTTTCCGATGCACGTCTGGTGGCATTCTGTAATCTTCGGACTATCAGAGTGTTGATGTAACACAGAAATTCCATCGGGATTGAATACAACAGTCACAATGCGCACTTTCTCCACGGGAGTAATGTCTCAAACAGTCCACGCTTTGATCGTTCCCAGGAAGATCAGTAGTAGTTTCCGATGCACATATGGAGGCATTCTGTAGTCTGTGAAGTATCAGAGTGTTAATGAAACACAGAAATTGCATTGGGTTTGAATACAACTGTCACCATGCGCACCTTCCTCCATGGGAGTAATGTCTCAAACAGGCTGCGCTTTGATCGTTCCCTGGAAGACCACTAGTAGTTTCCGATGCACATCTGGAGGCATTCTGAAATCTGTGGACTAACTGAGTGTTGATGAAACACAGGAATTGCAGCGGGATTGAATACAACAGTCACCTTGCCCACTTTGCTCCATGGGAGTAATGTCTCAAACAGTCTACGCTTTGATCTTTCCCTGGAAGACCAGTAGTAGTTTCCGATGCACATCTGGGGCATTCTGCAATCTGTATACTATCAGAGTGTTGATGAAACACAGAAATTGCATCGGGATTGAATACAACAGTCGCCATGCGCACTTTCCTCCATGGGAGTAGTGTCTCAAACAGTCTACGCCTTGATCGTTCCCTGGAAGACCAGAAGTACTTTCCGATGCACATCTGGAGGCATTCTGTAATCTGTGGACTATCAGAGTTTTGATGGAACACAGAAATTCCATCGGGATTGAATACAACAGTCACCATGCGCACTTTCCTCTACGGGGTTAAGTTCTCAAACGGTCTACGCTTTGATCGTTCCGTGGAAGACCAGTAGTAGTTTCCGATGCACGTCTGGTGGCATTCTGTAATCTGTGGACTATCAGAGTGTTGATGAGACACATAAATTGCATCGGGATTGAATACAACAGTCACCATGCGCACTTACCTCCACGGGAGTAAGGTCTCAAACGGTCTACGCTTTGAGCGTTCCCTGGAAGACCAGTAGTAGTTTCCGATGCACATCTGGAGGCATTCTGTAATCTGTGGACTATCAGAGTGTTGATGAAACACAGAAATTGAAAAGGGATTGAATACAACAATCACCATGGGCACTTTCCTCCATATGAGTAATGTCTCTAACAGTCTACGCTTTGATCGTTCCCTGGAAGACAAGGAGTAGTTTCCGATGCACATCTGGAGGCATTCTGAAATCTGTGGACTATCAGAGTTTTGATGAAACACAGAAATTGCATCGGGATTGAATACAACAGTCACCATGCGCACTCTCCTCCACGGGAGTAATGTCTCAAACAGTCTACGCTTTGATCGTTCCCTGGAAGACCAGTTGCAGTTTCCGATGCACATCTGGAGGCATTCTGAAATGTTTGGACTCACTAAGTGTTGATGAAACACAGAAATAGCATCGGGATTGAATACAACATTCACCATGCGCACTTTCCTCCATGGGAGTAATGTCTCAAACAGTTTACGCTTTGATCGTTCCATGGAAGACCAGTAGTAGTTTCCGATGCACATCTGGAGGCATTCTGTAATCTGTGGACTATCAGAGTGTTGATGAAACGAAGAAATTGCATGGGGATTGAATACAACAGTCACCATGCGCACTTTCCTCCATGGGAGTAATTCTCAAACAGTCTACGCTTTGATCGTTGACTGGAAGACCAGTAGTAGTTTCCGATGCACATCTGGTGGCATTCTGTAATCTGTGGACTATCAGAGTGTTGATGAAACACAGAAATTGCATAGGGATTGAATACATAAGTCACCATGCGCACTTTCCTACATGGGAGGTATGTCTCAAACAGTCTACGCCTAGATCGTTCCCTGGAAGACCAGTAGTAGTTTCCGATGCACATCTGGTGGCATTCCGTAATCTGTGGACTATCAGAGTGTTGTTGAAACGCACAAATTGCCTCGGGATTGAATACAACAGTCACCATGCGCACTTACCTCCACATTAGTAAGGTCTCAAACGGTCTACGATTTGATCGTTCCCTGGAAGACCAGTAGTAGTTTCCGATGCACATCTGGGGCATTCTGCAATCTGTGGACAATCAAAATGTTGATGAAACACAGAAATTGCATTCGGAGTGAATACAACAGTCGCCATGCGCACTTTCCTCCATGGGAGTAGTGTCTCAAACAGTCTACGCTTTGATCGTTCCCTGGAAGACCAGAAGTACTTTCCGACGCACATCTGGAGGCATTCTGTAATCTGTGGACTATCAGAGTTTTGATGGAACACAGAAATTCCATCGGGATTGAATACAACAGTCACCATGCGCACTTTCCTCTACGGGGTTAAGGTCTCAAACGGTCTACGCTTTGATCGTTCCGTGGAAGACCAGTAGTAGTTTCCGATGCACGTCTGGTGGCATTCTGTAATCTGTGGACCATCAGAGTGTTGATGAGACATATAAATTGCATCGGGATTGAATACAACAGTCACCATGCGCACTTTCCTCCACGGGAGTAAGGTCTCAAACGGTCTACGCTTTGAGCGTTCCCTGGATGACCAGTAGTAGCTTCCGATGCACATCTGGAGGCATTCTGTAATCTGTGGACTATCAGAGTGTTGATGAAACACAGAAATTGCAAAGGGATTGAATACAACAGTCACCATGCGCACTTTCCTCCATATGAGTAATGTCTCTAACAGTCTACGCTTTGATCGTTCCCTGGAAGACCAGTAGTAGTTTCCGATGCACATCTGGAGGCATTCTGTAATCTGTGGACTATCAGAGTGTTGATGAAACACAGAAATTGCATTGGGATTGAATACAACAGTCATCATGCGCACTTTCCTCCATGGGAGTAATGTCTCAAACAGTCTACGCTTTGGTCGTTCCCTGGAAGACCAGTAGTAGTTTCCGATGCACATCTGGTATCATTCTGTAATATGTGGACTATCAGAGTGTTGATGAAACACAGAAATTGCATCGGGAGAGAATACAACAGTCCCATCCGCACTTTCCTCCATGGGAGTAATGTCTGAAACAGTCTACGCTTTGATCGTTCCCAGGACGACCAGTAGTAGTTTCCGATGCACATCTGGAGGCATTCTGTAATCTGTGGAGCATCAGAGTGCTGAGAAACACAGACATTGCATCGGGATTGCATACAACAGTCACCACGCGCACTTTCCTCCACAGGAGTAATGTCTCAAACAGTCTACGCTTTGATCGTTCCCTGTAAGAGCAGTGTTAGTTTCCGATGCACATCTGGAGGCATTCTGTAATTTGTGGACTATCAGAGTGTTGATGAATCACAGAAATTGCATCTGGATTAAATATAACAGTCACCATGCGCACTTTCCTCCATGGGAGTAATGTCTCTAACGGTCTACGCCTTGATCTTTTCCTGGAAGTCCAGTAGTAGTTTCCGATGCACGTCTGGTGGCATTCTGTAATCTGTGGACTATCAGAGTGTTGATGAAACACAGAAATTGCATCGGGATTGAATACAACAGTCACCATGCGCACTTTCCTCCACGGGAGGTATGTCTGAAACAGTCTACTCTTTGATCGTTCCCTGGAAGACCAGTAGTAGTTTCCGATGCACATCTGGTGGCATTCTGTAATCTATGGACCATCAGTGTGTTGATGAAACACAGAAATTGGATCGGTATTGAATACAACAGTCACCATCCGCACTTTCCTCCGTGGGAGTAATGTCTCAAACAGTCTACGCTTTGAACGTTCCCTGGAAGACCAGTAGTAGTTTCCGATGCACATCTTTAGGCATTCTGTAATCTGTGGACAATCAAAATGTTGATGAAACACAGAAATTGCATTCGGAGTGAATACAACAGTCTCCACCCGCACTTTCCTCTATGGGAGTAATGTCTGAAACAGTCTACGCTTTGATCGTTCCCTTTAAGACCAGTAGTAGTTTCCGATGCACATCTGGAGGCATTCTGTAATCTGTGGACTATCAGATTGTTATTGAAACACAGAAATTGCATCGGGATTGAATACAACAGTCACCATGCGCAGTTTCCTCCATGGGAGTAATGTCTCTAACGATCTACGCTTTGATCGTTCCCTGGAAGTCCAGTAGTAGTTTCCGATGCACGTCTGGTGGCATTCTGTAATCTGTGGACCTTTAAAGTGTTGATGAAACACAGATATTGCATCGGGATTGAATACAACAGTCACCATCCGCACTTTCCTCCATGTTAGTAATGTCTCAAACATTATACGCTTGATCGTTCCCAGGAAGACCAAAAGTAGTTTCCGATGCACATCTGGAATCATTCTGTAATCTGTGGATTATCAGAGTGTTGATGAAACACAGAAATTGCATCGGGATTTAATACAACAGTCACAATGCGCACTTTCTTCCACGGGAGTAAGGTCTCAAACGGTCTACGCTTTGATCGTTCCCTGAAGACCAGTAGTAGTTTCCGATGCACGTCTGGTGGCATTCTGTAATCTTCGGACTATCAGAGTGTTGATGTAACACAGAAATTCCATCGGGATTGCATACAACAGTCACAATGCGCACTTTCTCCACGGGAGTAATCTCTCAAACAGTCCACGCTTTGATCGTTCCCAGGAAGATCAGTAGTAGTTTCCGATGCACATATGGAGGTATTCTGTAGTCTGTGAAGTATCAGAGTGTTAATGAAACACAGAAATTGCATTGGGGTTGAATACAACAGTCACCATGCGCACCTTCCTCCATGGGAGTAATGTCTCAAACAGGCTGCGCTTTGATCGTTCCCTGGAAGACCACTAGTAGTTTCCGATGCACATCTGGAGGCATTCTGAAATCTGTGGACTAACTGAGTGTTGATGAAACACAGAAATTGCAGCGGGATTGAATACAACAGTCACCTTGCACACTTTGCTCCATGGGAGTAATGTCTCAAACAGTCTACGCTTTGATCTTTCCCTGGAAGACCAGTAGTAGTTTCCGATGCACATCTGGGGCATTCTGCAATCTGTATACTATCAGAGTGTTGATGAAACACAGAAATTGCATCGGGATTGAATACAACAGTCGCCATGCGCACTTTCCTCCATGGGAGTAGTGTCTCAAACAGTCTACGCCTTGATCGTTCCCTGGAAGACCAGAAGTACTTTCCGATGCACATCTGGAGGCATTCTGTAATCTGTGGACTATCAGAGTTTTGATGGAACACAGAAATTCCATCGGGATTGAATACAACAGTCACCATGCGCACTTTCCTCTACGGGGTTAAGGTCTCAAACGGTCTACGCTTTGATCGTTCCGTGGAAGACCAGTAGTAGTTTCCGATGCACGTCTGGTGGCATTCTGTAATCTGTGGACTATCAGAGTGTTGATGAGACACATAAATTGCATCGGGATTGAATACAACAGTCACCATGCGCACTTACCTCCACGGGAGTAAGGTCTCAAACGGTCTACGCTTTGAGCGTTCCCTGGAAGACCAGTAGTAGTTTCCGATGCACATCTGGAGGCATTCTGTAATCTGTGGACTATCAGAGTGTTGATGAAACACAGAAATTGCATTGGGATTGAATACAACAGTCATCATGCGCACTTTCCTCCATGGGAGTAATGTCTCAAACAGTCTACGCTTTGGTCGTTCCCTGGAAGACCAGTAGTAGTTTCCGATGCACATCTGGTATCATTCTGTAATATGTGGACTATCAGAGTGTTGATGAAACACAGAAATTGCATCGGGAGAGAATACAACAGTCCCATCCGCACTTTCCTCCATGGGAGTAATGTCTGAAACAGTCTACGCTTTGATCGTTCCCAGGACGACCAGTAGTAGTTTCCGATGCACATCTGGAGGCATTCTGTAATCTGTGGAGTATCAGAGTGCTGAGAAACACAGACATTGCATCGGGATTGCATACAACAGTCACCACGCTCACTTTCCTCCACAGGAGTAATGTCTCAAACAGTCTACGCTTTGAACGTTCCCTGTAAGATCAGTGTTAGTTTCCGATGCACATCTGGAGGCATTCTGTAATTTGTGGACTATCAGAGTGTTGATGAATCACAGAAATTGCATCTGCATTAAATATAACAGTCACCATGCGCACTTTCCTCCATGGGAGTAATGTCTCTAACGGTCTACGCCTTGATCGTTTCCTGGAAGTCCAGTAGTAGTTTCCGATGCACATCTGGAGGCATTCTGAAATCTGTGGACTATCAGAGTTTTGATGAAACACAGAAATTGCATCGGGATTGAATACAACAGTCACCATGCGCACTCTCCTCCACGGGAGTAATGTCTCAAACAGTCTACGCTTTGATCGTTCCCTGGAAGACCAGTTGCAGTTTCCGATGCACATCTGGAGGCATTCTGAAATGTTTGGACTCACTGAGTGTTGATGAAACACAGAAATATCATCGGGATTGAATACAACATTCACCATGCGCACTTTCCTCCATGGGAGTAATGTCTCAAACAGTTTACGCTTTGATCGTTCCATGGAAGACCAGTAGTAGTTTCCGATGCACATCTGGAGGCATTCTGTAATCTGTGGACTATCAGAGTGTTGATGAAACGAAGAAATTGCATGGGGATTGAATACAACAGTCACCATGCGCACTTTCCTCCATGGGAGTAATTCTCAAACAGTCTACGCTTTGATCGTTGACTGGAAGACCAGTAGTAGTTTCCGATGCACATCTGGTGGCATTCTGTAATCTGTGGACTATCAGAGTGTTGATGAAACACAGAAATTGCATAGGGATTGAATACATAAGTCACCATGCGCACTTTCCTACATGGGAGGTATGTCTCAAACAGTCTACGCCTAGATCGTTCCCTGGAAGACCAGTAGTAGTTTCCGATGCACATCTGGTGGCATTCCGTAATCTGTGGACTATCAGAGTGTTGTTGAAACGCACAAATTGCCTCGGGATTGAATACAACAGTCACCATGCGCACTTACCTCCACATTAGTAAGGTCTCAAACGGTCTACGATTTGATCGTTCCCTGGAAGACCAGTAGTAGTTTCCGATGCACATCTGGGGCATTCTGCAATCTGTGGACAATCAAAATGTTGATGAAACACAGAAATTGCATTCGGAGTGAATACAACAGTCGCCATGCGCACTTTCCTCCATGGGAGTAGTGTCTCAAACAGTCTACGCTTTGATCGTTCCCTGGAAGACCAGAAGTACTTTCCGACGCACATCTGGAGGCATTCTGTAATCTGTGGACTATCAGAGTTTTGATGGAACACAGAAATTCCATCGGGATTGAATACAACAGTCACCATGCGCACTTTCCTCTACGGGGTTAAGGTCTCAAACGGTCTACGCTTTGATCGTTCCGTGGAAGACCAGTAGTAGTTTCCGATGCACGTCTGGTGGCATTCTGTAATCTGTGGACCATCAGAGTGTTGATGAGACATATAAATTGCATCGGGATTGAATACAACAGTCACCATGCGCACTTTCCTCCACGGGAGTAAGGTCTCAAACGGTCTACGCTTTGAGCGTTCCCTGGATGACCAGTAGTAGCTTCCGATGCACATCTGGAGGCATTCTGTAATCTGTGGACTATCAGAGTGTTGATGAAACACAGAAATTGCAAAGGGATTGAATAAACAGTCACCATGCGCACTTTCCTCCATATGAGTAATGTCTCTAACAGTCTACGCTTTGATCGTTCCCTGGAAGACCAGTAGTAGTTTCCGATGCACATCTGGAGGCATTCTGTAATCTGTGGACTATCAGAGTGTTGATGAAACACAGAAATTGCATTGGGATTGAATACAACAGTCATCATGCGCACTTTCCTCCATGGGAGTAATGTCTCAAACAGTCTACGCTTTGGTCGTTCCCTGGAAGGCCAGTAGTAGTTTCCGATGCACATCTGGTATCATTCTGTAATATGTGGACTATCAGAGTGTTGATGAAACACAGAAATTGCATCGGGAGAGAATACAACAGTCCCATCCGCACTTTCCTCCATGGGAGTAATGTCTGAAACAGTCTACGCTTTGATCGTTCCCAGGACGACCAGTAGTAGTTTCCGATGCACATCTGGAGGCATTCTGTAATCTGTGGAGTATCAGAGTGCTGAGAAACACAGACATTGCATCGGGATTGCATACAACAGTCACCACGCGCACTTTCCTCCACAGGAGTAATGTCTCAAACAGTCTACGCTTTGATCGTTCCCTGTAAGAGCAGTGTTAGTTTCCGATGCACATCTGGAGGCATTCTGTAATTTGTGGACTATCAGAGTGTTGATGAATCACAGAAATTGCATCTGGATTAAATATAACAGTCACCATGCGCACTTTCCTCCATGGGAGTAATGTCTCTAACGGTCTACGCCTTGATCTTTTCCTGGAAGTCCAGTAGTAGTTTCCGATGCACGTCTGGTGGCATTCTGTAATCTGTGGACTATCAGAGTGTTGATGAAACACAGAAATTGCATCGGGATTGAATACAACAGTCACCATGCGCACTTTCCTCCACGGGAGGTATGTCTGAAACAGTCTACTCTTTGATCGTTCCCTGGAAGACCAGTAGTAGTTTCCGATGCACATCTGGTGGCATTCTGTAATCTATGGACCATCAGTGTGTTGATGAAACACAGAAATTGGATCGGTATTGAATACAACAGTCACCATCCGCACTTTCCTCCGTGGGAGTAATGTCTCAAACAGTCTACGCTTTGAACGTTCCCTGGAAGACCAGTAGTAGTTTCCGATGCACATCTTTAGGCATTCTGTAATCTGTGGACAATCAAAATGTTGATGAAACACAGAAATTGCATTCGGAGTGAATACAACAGTCTCCACCCGCACTTTCCTCTATGGGAGTAATGTCTGAAACAGTCTACGCTTTGATCGTTCCCTTTAAGACCAGTAGTAGTTTCCGATGCACATCTGGAGGCATTCTGTAATCTGTGGACTATCAGATTGTTATTGAAACACAGAAATTGCATCGGGATTGAATACAACAGTCACCATGCGCAGTTTCCTCCATGGGAGTAATGTCTCTAACGATCTACGCTTTGATCGTTCCCTGGAAGTCCAGTAGTAGTTTCCGATGCACGTCTGGTGGCATTCTGTAATCTGTGGACCTTTAAAGTGTTGATGAAACACAGATATTGCATCGGGATTGAATACAACAGTCACCATCCGCACTTTCCTCCATGTTAGTAATGTCTCAAACATTATACGCTTGATCGTTCCCAGGAAGACCAAAAGTAGTTTCCGATGCACATCTGGAATCATTCTGTAATCTGTGGATTATCAGAGTGTTGATGAAACACAGAAATTGCATCGGGATTTAATACAACAGTCACAATGCGCACTTTCTTCCACGGGAGTAAGGTCTCAAACGGTCTACGCTTTGATCGTTCCCTGAAGACCAGTAGTAGTTTCCGATGCACGTCTGGTGGCATTCTGTAATCTTCGGACTATCAGAGTGTTGATGTAACACAGAAATTCCATCGGGATTGCATACAACAGTCACAATGCGCACTTTCTCCACGGGAGTAATGTCTCAAACAGTCCACGCTTTGATCGTTCCCAGGAAGATCAGTAGTAGTTTCCGATGCACATATGGAGGTATTCTGTAGTCTGTGAAGTATCAGAGTGTTAATGAAACACAGAAATTGCATTGGGGTTGAATACAACAGTCACCATGCGCACCTTCCTCCATGGGAGTAATGTCTCAAACAGGCTGCGCTTTGATCGTTCCCTGGAAGACCACTAGTAGTTTCCGATGCACATCTGGAGGCATTCTGAAATCTGTGGACTAACTGAGTGTTGATGAAACACAGAAATTGCAGCGGGATTGAATACAACAGTCACCTTGCCCACTTTGCTCCATGGGAGTAATGTCTCAAACAGTCTACGCTTTGATCTTTCCCTGGAAGACCAGTAGTAGTTTCCGATGCACATCTGGGGCATTCTGCAATCTGTATACTATCAGAGTGTTGATGAAACACAGAAATTGCATCGGGATTGAATACAACAGTCGCCATGCGCACTTTCCTCCATGGGAGTAGTGTCTCAAACAGTCTACGCCTTGATCGTTCCCTGGAAGACCAGAAGTACTTTCCGATGCACATCTGGAGGCATTCTGTAATCTGTGGACTATCAGAGTTTTGATGGAACACAGAAATTCCATCGGGATTGAATACAACAGTCACCATGCGCACTTTCCTCTACGGGGTTAAGGTCTCAAACGGTCTACGTTTTGATCGTTCCGTGGAAGACCAGTAGTAGTTTCCGATGCACGTCTGGTGGCATTCTGTAATCTGTGGACTATCAGAGTGTTGATGAGACACATAAATTGCATCGGGATTGAATACAACAGTCACCATGCGCACTTACCTCCACGGGAGTAAGGTCTCAAACGGTCTACGCTTTGAGCGTTCCCTGGAAGACCAGTAGTAGTTTCCGATGCACATCTGGAGGCATTCTGTAATCTGTGGACTATCAGAGTGTTGATGAAACACAGAAATTGCAAAGGGATTGAATACAACAGTCACCATGCGCTCTTTCCTCCATATGAGTAATGTCTCTAACAGTCTACGCTTTGATCGTTCCCTGGAAGACCAGTAGTAGTTTCCGATGCACATCTGGAGGCATTCTGTAATCTGTGGACTATCAGAGTGTTGATGAAACACAGAAATTGCATTGGGATTGAATACAACAGTCATCATGCGCACTTTCCTCCATGGGAGTAATGTCTCAAACAGTCTACGCTTTGGTCGTTCCCTGGAAGACCAGTAGTAGTTTCCGATGCACATCTGGTATCATTCTGTAATATGTGGACTATCAGAGTGTTGATGAAACACAGAAATTGCATCGGGAGAGAATACAACAGTCCCATCCGCACTTTCCTCCATGGGAGTAATGTCTGAAACAGTCTACGCTTTGATCGTTCCCAGGACGACCAGTAGTAGTTTCCGATGCACATCTGGAGGCATTCTGTAATCTGTGGAGTATCAGAGTGCTGAGAAACACAGACATTGCATCGGGATTGCATACAACAGTCACCACGCCCACTTTCCTCCACAGGAGTAATGTCTCAAACAGTCTACGCTTTGAACGTTCCCTGTAAGATCAGTGTTAGTTTCCGATGCACATCTGGAGGCATTCTGTAATTTGTGGACTATCAGAGTGTTGATGAATCACAGAAATTGCATCTGCATTAAATATAACAGTCACCATGCGCACTTTCCTCCATGGGAGTAATGTCTCTAACGGTCTACGCCTTGATCGTTTCCTGGAAGTCCAGTAGTAGTTTCCGATGCACGTCTGGTGGCATTCTGTAATCTGTGGACCATCAGTGTGTTGATGAAACACAGAAATTGGATCGGTATTGAATACAACAGTCACCATCCGCACTTTCCTCCGTGGGAGTAATGTCTCAAACAGTCTACGCTTTGAACGTTCCCTGGAAGACCAGTAGTAGTTTCCGATGCACATCTTTAGGCATTCTGTAATCTGTGGACAATCAAAATGTTGATGAAACACAGAAATTGCATTCGGAGTGAATACAACAGTCTCCACCCGCACTTTCCTCTATGGGAGTAATGTCTGAAACAGTCTACGCTTTGATCGTTCCCTTTAAGACCAGTAGTAGTTTCCGATGCACATCTGGAGGCATTCTGTAATCTGTGGACTATCAGATTGTTATTGAAACACAGAAATTGCATCGGGATTGAATACAACAGTCACCATGCGCAGTTTCCTCCATGGGAGTAATGTCTCTAACGATCTACGCTTTGATCGTTCCCTGGAAGTCCAGTAGTAGTTTCCGATGCACGTCTGGTGGCATTCTGTAATCTGTGGACCTTTAAAGTGTTGATGAAACACAGATATTGCATCGGGATTGAATACAACAGTCACCATCCGCACTTTCCTCCATGTTAGTAATGTCTCAAACATTATACGCTTTGATCGTTCCCAGGAAGACCAGAAGTAGTTTCCGATGCACATCTGGAATCATTCTGTAATCTGTGGATTATCAGAGTGTTGATGAAACACAGTAATTGCATCGGGATTGAATACAACAGTCGCCATGCGCACTTTCCTCCATGGGAGTAGTGTCTCAAACAGTCTACGCTTTGATCGTTCCCTGGAAGACCAGAACTACTTTCCGATGTACATCTGGAGGCATTTTGTAATCTGTGGACTATCAGAGTTTTGATGGAACACAGAAATTCCATCGGGATTGAATACAACAGTCACCATGCGCACTTTCCTCTACGGGAGTAATGTCTCGAACAGTCTACGCTATGATCGTTCCCTGGAAGATCAGTAGTAGCTTCCGATGCACATCTGGTTGCGTTCTGTAATCTGTGGACTAACAGAGTGTTGATGAAACACAGAAATTGCATCGGGATTTAATACAACAGTCACAATGCGCACTTTCTTCCACGGGAGTAAGGTCTCAAAAGGTCTACGCTTTGATCGTTCCCTGAAGACCAGTAGTAGTTTCCGATGCACATATGGAGGCACTCTGTAGTCTGTGAAGTATCAGAGTGTTAATGAAACACAGAAATTGCATTGGGGTTGAATACAACAGTCACCATGCGCACCTTCCTCCATGGGAGTAATGTCTCAAACAGGCTGCGCTTTGATCGTTCCCTGGAAGACCACTAGTAGTTTCCGATGCACATCTGGAGGCATTCTGAAATCTGTGGACTAACTGAGTGTTGATGAAACACAGAAATTGCAGCGGGATTGAATACAACAGTCAACTTGCCCACTTTGCTCCATGGGAGTAATGTCTCAAACAGTCTACGCTTTGATCTTTCCCTGGAAGACCAGTAGTAGTTTCCGATGCACATTTGGGGCATTCTGCAATCTGTATACTATCAGAGTGTTGATGAAACACAGAAATTGCATCGGGATTGAATACAACAGTCGCCATGCGCACTTTCCTCCATGGGAGTAGTGTCTCAAACAGTCTACGCCTTGATCGTTCCCTGGAAGACCAGAAGTACTTTCCGATGCACATCTGGAGGCATTCTGTAATCTGTGGACTATCAGAGTTTTGATGGAACACAGAAATTCCATCGGGATTGAATACAACAGTCACCATGCGCACTTTCCTCTACGGGGTTAAGGTCTCAAACGGTCTACGCTTTGATCGTTCCGTGGAAGACCAATAGTAGTTTCCGATGCACGTCTGGTGGCATTCTGTAATCTGTGGACTATCAGAGTGTTGATGAGACACATAAATTGCATCGGGATTGAATACAACAGTCACCATCCGCACTTACCTCCACGGGAGTAAGGTCTCAAACGGTCTACGCTTTGAGCGTTCCCTGGAAGACCAGTAGTAGTTTCCGATGCACATCTGGAGGCATTCTGTAATCTGTGGACTATCAGAGTGTTGATAAAACACAGAAATTGCAAAGGGATTGAATACAACAGTCACCATGCGCACTTTCCTCCATATGAGTAATGTCTCTAACAGTCTACGCTTTGATCGTTCCCTGGAAGACCAGTAGTAGTTTCCGATGCACATCTGGAGGCATTCTGTAATCTGTGGACTATCAGAGTGTTGATGAAACACAGAATTTGCATTGGGATTGAATACAACAGTCATCATGCGCACTTTCCCCCATGGGAGTAATGTCTCAAACAGTCTACGCTTTGGTCGTTCCCTGGAAGACCAGTAGTAGTTTCCGATGCACATCTGGTATCATTCTGTAATATGTGGACTATCAGAGTGTTGATGAAACACAGAAATTGCATCGGGAGAGAATACAACAGTCCCATCCGCACTTTCCTCCATGGGAGTAATGTCTGAAACAGTCTACGCTTTGATCGTTCCCAGGACGACCAGTAGTAGTTTCCGATGCACATCTGGAGGCATTCTGTAATCTGTGGAGTATCAGAGTGCTGAGAAACACAGACATTGCATTGGGATTGCATACAACAGTCACCACGCGCACTTTCCTCCACAGGAGTAATGTCTCAAACAGTCTACGCTTTGATCGTTCCCTGTAAGAGCAGTGTTAGTTTCCAATGCACATCTGGAGGCATTCTGTAATTTGTGGACTATCAGAGTGTTGATGGAACACAGAAATTCCATCGGGATTGAATACAACAGTCGCCATGCGCACTTTCCTCCATGGGAGTAGTGTCTCAAACAGTCTACGCCTTGATCGTTCCCTGGAAGACCAGAAGTACTTTCCGATGCACATCTGGAGGCATTCTGTAATCTGTGGACTATCAGAGTTTTGATGGAACACAGAAATTCCATCGGGATTGAATACAACAGTCACCATGCGCACTTTCCTCTACGGGGTTAAGGTCTCAAACGGTCTACGCTTTGATCGTTCCGTGGAAGACCAATAGTAGTTTCCGATGCACGTCTGGTGGCATTCTGTAATCTGTGGACTATCAGAGTGTTGATGAGACACATAAATTGCATCGGGATTGAATACAACAGTCACCATCCGCACTTACCTCCACGGGAGTAATGTCTCTAACGGTCTACGCCTTGATCGTTTCCTGGAAGTCCAGTAGTAGTTTCCGATGCACGTCTGGTGGCATTCTGTAATCTGTGGACTATCAGAGTGTTGATGAAACACAGAAATTGCATCGGGATTGAATACAACAGTCACCATGCGCACTTTCCTCCACGGGAGGTATGTCTGAAACAGTCTACTCTTTGATCGTTCCCTGGAAGACCAGTAGTAGTTTCCGATGCACATCTGGTGGCATTCTGTAATCTGTGGACCATCAGTGTGTTGATGAAACACAGAAATTGCATCGGTATTGAATACAACAGTCACCATCCGCACTTTCCTCCGTGGGAGTAATGTCTCAAACAGTCTACGCTTTGAACGTTCCCTGGTAGACCAGTAGTAGTTTCCGATGCACATCTTTAGGCATTCTGTAATCTGTGGACAATCAAAATGTTGATGAAACACAGAAATTGCATTCGGAGTGAATACAACAGTCTCCACCCGCACTTTCCTCTATGGGAGTAATGTCTGAAACAGTCTACGCTTTGATCGTTCCCTTTAAGACCAGTAGTAGTTTCCGATGCACATCTGGAGGCATTCTGTAATCTGTGGACTATCAGATTGTTATTGAAACACAGAAATTGCATCGGGATTGAATACAACAGTCACCAGGCGCAGTTTCCTCCATGGGAGTAATGTCTCTAACGATCTACGCTTTGATCGTTCCCTGGAAGTCCAGTAGTAGTTTCCGATGCACGTCTGGTGGCATTCTGTAATCTGTGGACCTTTAAAGTGTTGATGAAACACAGATATTGCATCGGGATTGAATACAACAGCCACCATCCGCACTTTCCTCCATGTTAGTAATGTCTCAAACATTATACGCTTTGATCGTTCCCAGGAAGACCAGAAGTAGTTTCCGATGCACATCTGGAATCATTCTGTAATCTGTGGATTATCAGAGTGCTGATGAAACACAGTAATTGCATCGGGATTGAATACAACGGTCGCCATGCGCACTTTCCTCCATGGGAGTAGTGTCTCAAACAGTCTACGCTTTGATCGTTCCCTGGAAGACCAGAACTACTTTCCGATGTACATCTGGAGGCATTTTGTAATCTGTGGACTATCAGAGTTTTGATGGAACACAGAAATTCCATCGGGATTGAATACAACAGTCACCATGCGCACTTTCCTCTACGGGAGTAATGTCTCGAACAGTCTACGCTATGATCGTTCCCTGGAAGATCAGTAGTAGCTTCCGATGCACATCTGGTTGCGTTCTGTAATCTGTGGACTAACAGAGTGTTGATGAAACACAGAAATTGCATCGGGATTTAATACAACAGTCACAATGCGCACTTTCTTCCACGGGAGTAAGGTCTCAAACGGTCTACGCTTTGATCGTCCCTGAAGACCAGTAGTAGTTTCCGATGCACGTCTGGTGGCATTCTGAAATCTTCGGACTATCAGAGTGTTGATGTAACACAGAAATTCCATCGGGATTGAATACAACAGTCACAATGCGCACTTTCTCCACGGGAGTAATGTCTCAAACAGTCCACGCTTAGATCGTTCCCAGGAAGATCAGTAGTAGTTTCCGATGCACATATGGAGGCATTCTGTAGTCTGTGAAGTATCAGAGTGTTAATGAAACACAGAAATTGCATTGGGGTTGAATACAACAGTCACCATGCGCACCTTCCTCCATGGGAGTAATGTCTCAAACAGGCTGCGCTTTGATCGTTCCCTGGAAGACCACTAGTAGTTTCCGATGCACATCTGGAGGCATTCTGAAATCTGTGGACTAACTAAGTGTTGATGAAACACAGAAATTGCAGCGGGATTGAATACAACAGTCACCTTGCCCACTTTGCTCCATGGGAGTAATGTCTCAAACAGTCTACGCTTTGATCTTTCCCTGGAAGACCAGTAGTAGTTTCCGATGCACATCTGGGGCATTCTGCAATCTGTATACTATCAGAGTGTTGATGAAACACAGAAATTGCATCGGGATTGAATACAACAGTCGCCATGCGCACTTTCCTCCATGGGAGTAGTGTCTCAAACAGTCTACGCCTTGATCGTTCAATGGAAGACCAGAAGTACTTTCCGATGCACATCTGGAGGCATTCTGTAATCTGTGGACTATCAGAGTTTTGATGGAACACAGAAATTCCATCGGGATTGAACACAACAGTCACCATGCGCACTTTCCTCTACGGGGTTAAGGTCTCAAACGGGCTACGCTTTGATCGTTCCGTGGAAGACCAGTAGTAGTTTCCGATGCACGTCTGGTGGCATTCTGTAATCTGTGGACAATCAGAGTGTTGATGAGACACATAAATTGCATCGGGATTGAATACAACAGTCACCATGCGCACTTACCTCCACGGGAGTAAGGTCTCAAACGGTCTACGCTTTGAGCGTTCCCTGGAAGACCAGTAGTAGTTTCCGATGCACATCTGGAGGCATTCTGTAATCTGTGGACTATCAGAGTGTTGATGAAACACAGAAATTGCAAAGGGATTGAATACAACAGTCACCATGCGCACTTTCCTCCATATGAGTAATGTCTCTAACTGTCTACGCTTTGATCGTTCCCTGGAAGACAAGGAGTAGTTTCCGATGCACATCTGGAGGCATTCTGAAATCTGTGGACTATCAGAGTTTTGATGAAACACAGAAATTGCATCGGGATTGAATACAACAGTCATCATGCGCACTCTCCTCCACGGGAGTAATGTCTCAAACAGTCTACGCTTTGATCGTTCCCTGGAAGACCAGTTGCAGTTTCCGATGCACATCTGGAGGCATTCTGAAATGTGTGGACTCACTGAGTGTTGATGAAACACAGAAATAGCATCGGGATTGAATACAACATTCACCATGCGCACTTTCCTCCATGGGAGTAATGTCTCAAACAGTTTACGCTTTGATCGTTCCATGGAAGACCAGTAGTAGTTTCCGATGCACATCTGAAGGCATTCTGTAATCTGTGGACTATCAGAGTGTTGATGAAACAAAGAAATTGCATGGGGATTGAATACAACAGTCACCATGCGCACTTTCCTCAGTGGGAGTAATTCTCAAACAGTCTACGCTTTGATCGTTGACTGGAAGACCAGTAGTAGTTTCCGATGCACATCTGGTGGCATTCTGTAATCTGTGGACTATCAGAGTGTTGATGAAACACAGAAATTGCATAGGGACTGAATACATAAGTCACCATGCGCACTTTCCTCCATGGGAGGTATGTCTCAAACAGTCTACGCCTAGATCGTTCCCTGGAAGACCAGTAGTAGTTTCCGATGCACATCTGGTGGCATTCCGTTATCTGTGGACTATCAGAGTGTTGTTGAAACGCACAAATTGCCTCGGGATTGAATACAACAGTCACCATGCGCACTTACCTCCACATTAGTAAGGTCTCAAACGGTCTACGATTTGATCGTTCCCTGGAAGACCAGTAGTAGTTTCCGATGCACGTCTGGTGGCATTCTGTAATCTGTGGACTATCAGAGTGTTGATGAAACACAGAAATTGCTTCGGGATTGAATACAACAGTCACCATGTGCACACTCCTCCACGGGAGTATTGTCTCAAACAGTCTACGGTTAGATCGTTCCCTGGAAGACCAGTAGTAGTTTCTGATGCACATCTGGTGGCATTCTGTAATCTCTGGACCTAAAGAGTGTTGATGAACCACAGAAATTGCATCGGGATTGAATACAGCAGTCAACATGCGCACTTTCCTCCACGGGAGTAATGTCTCAAACAGTCTATGGTTTGATCGTTCCCTGGAATACCGGTAGTAGTTTCCGATGCACATCTGGTGGCATTGTGTAATCTGGGGACTATCAGAGTGTTGACAAAGCACAGAAATTGCATCGCGATTGCATACAACAGTCACCATGCGCATTTTCCTCCACAGGAGTAATGTCTCAAACACTCTACGCTTTGATCGTTCCCTGGAAGACCAGTAGTAGTTTCCGATGCACATCTGGTGGCATTCTGTAATCTGTGTACTATCAGAGTGTTGATGAAACACAGAAATTGCATCGGGATGGGATACAACAGTCACCATGCGCACTTTCCTCCACGGGAGTAATGTCTTAAACAGTCTACGCTTTGATCGTTCCCTGGAAGACCAGTAGTAGTTTCCGATGCACATCTATAGGCATTCTGTAATCTGTGGACTATCAGAGTGTTAATGAAACACAGAAATTGCATCGGGATTGAATACAACAGTCACCATGCGCACTTTCCTCCATGGGAGCAATGTCTCAAACAGTCTACGCTTTGGTCGTTCCCTGGAAGGCCAGTAGTAGTTTGCGATGCACATCTGGTGGCATTCTGTAATCTGTGGACTATCAGAGTGTTGATGAAACACAGAAATTGCATCGGGATTGAATACAAGAGTCACCATGCACACTTTCCTCCACAGGTGTAATGTCTCAAACAGTCTACGCTTTGATCGTTCCCAGGAAGACCAGTAGTAGTTTCCGATGCACATCTGGTGGCATTCTGTAATCTGTAGACTATCAGAGTGTTGATGAAACACAGAAATTGCATCGGGAGTGAATACAACAGTCCCATCCGCACTTTCCTCCATGGAAGTAATGTCTGAAACAGTCTACGCTTTGATCGTTCCCAGGAAGACCAGTAGTAGTGTCCGATGCACATCTGGTGGCATTCTGTAATCTGTGGACTATCAGAGTGTTGATGAAACACAGAAATTGGATCGGGATTGAATACAACAGTCACCATCCGCACTTTCCTCCATGGGAGTAATGTCTCAAACAGTGTACGCTTCGATCGTTGCCTGGAAGACCAGTAGTACTTTCCGATGCACATCTGGAGGCATTCAGTAATCTGTGGACAATCAAAATGTTGATGAAACACCGAAATTGCATCCGGAGTAAATACAACAGTCCCCATCCGCACTTTCCTCCATGGGAGTAATGTCTGAAACAGTCTACGCTTTGATCGTTCCCTGGAAGACCAGTAGTAGTTTCCGATGCACATCTGGAAGCATTGTGTAATCTGTGGACTATCAGTGTGTTATTGAAACACAGAAATTGCACCGGGATTGAATGCAACAGTCACCATGTGCACTTTCTTCCATGGGAGTAATGTCTCTAACGGTCTACGCTTTGATCGTTCCCTGGAAGACCATTAGTAGTTTCCGATGCACATCTGGTGGCATTCTGTAATCTGTGGACTATCAGAGTGTTGATGAAACGCAGAAATTGCATCAAGAAGGAATACAACAGTCACCATGCGCACTTTCCTCCACGGGAGGTATGTCTGATACAGTCTACGCTTTGATCGTTCCCTGGAATACCAGTGGCAGTTTCCAATGCACATCTATAGGCATTCTGTAATCTGTGGACTATCAGACTGTTGATGAAACACAGAAATTGCATCGGGATTGAATACAACATTCACCATGCGCACTTTCCTAAACGGGAGGTATGTCTCAAACAGTCTACGATTTGATCGTTCCCTGGAAGACCAGTAGTAGTTTCCGATTCACATCTGGTGGCATTCTGTAATCTGTGGACTTACAGAGTGTTGATGAAACACAGAAATTGCATCGGGATTGAATACAACAGTCACCATGCGCACTTTCATCCATGAGAGTAATGTCTCAAACAGTTTACGCTTTCATCGCTCCCTGGAAGACAAGTAGTACTTTCCGATGCACATCTGGAGGAATCTGTAATCTGTGGACCATCAGAGTGTTGATGAAACACAGAAGTTGCATCGGGATTGAATACAACAGTCACCATTCACACTTTCCTTCATGGGAGTAATGCCTCAAACAGTCTACGCTATGATCGGTCCCTATAAGACCAGTAGTAGTTTCCGATGCACATCTGGAGGCATTCTGTAATCTGTGGACTAACTGAGTGTTGATGAAACACAGAAATGGCATCGGCATTGAACACAACAGTCTCCATGCGCACTCTCCTCCACGGGAGTAATGTCTCAAACAGTCTATGCTTTGATCGTTCCCTGGAAGAGTAGTAGTAGTTTCCGATGCACATCTGGAGGCATTCTGTATTCTGTGGACCTTAAAAGTGTTGATGAAACACAGAAATTGCATCGGGATTGAATACAACAGCAACCATGCGCACTTTCTCCCAATGCGAGTAATGTTGAAACATTCTACGTTTGATCGTTCCCTGTTAGACCAGTAGTAGTTTCCGTTGCACATCTGGAGGCATTCTGTAATCTGTGGACTATCAGAGTGTTGATGAAACAAAGAAATTGCATCGGTATTGACTACAAGAGTCACCATGCGCACTTTCCTCCATGGGAGTAATGTCTCAAACAATCTACGCTTTGATCGATCCCTATAAGTCCAGTAGTAGTTTCCGATGCACATCTGGAGGCATTCTGTAATATGTGGACTAACTGAGTGTTGATGAAACACAGAAATGGCATCGGCATTGAATACAACAGTCACCATGCGCACTTTCATCCATGGGAGTAATGTCTCAATCAGTCTACGCATTGAGCGCTCCCTGGAACGCCAGTAGCAGTTTCCGATGCACATCTGGAGGCATTCTGTAATCTGTGGACTAACTGAGTGTTGATGAAACACAGAAATGGCATCGGCATTGAATACAACAGTCTCCATGCGCACTCTCCTCCACGGGAGTAATGTCTCAAACAGTCTATGCTTTGATCGTTCCCTTGAAGAGTAGTAGTAGTGTCCGATGCACATCTGGAGGCATTCTGTATTCTGTGGACCTTAAAAGTGTTGATGAAACACAGAAATATAATCGTATTTGAATACAACATTCACCATGCGCACTCTCCTCCATGTGAGTAATGTCTCAAACAGTCTATGCGTTGATCGTTAACTGGAAGACCAGTAGTAGTTTCCGATGCACATCTGTAGGCAATCTGTAATCTGTGGACTATCAGAGTGTTGATGAAACACAGAAATTGCAACGGGATTGAATACAACAGTCCTCATTCCTACTTTCCTCCATGGGAGTAATGTCTCAAGCAGTCTACGCTTTGATCGTTCCCTGGAAGACAAGTAATAGTTTCCGACGCACATCTGAAGGCATTCTGTAATCTGTGGACCTTCAAAGTGTTGATGGAAGACATAAATTGCATCGGGATTGAATACAACAGCAACCATGTGCAATTTCTCCCATGCGAGTAATGTTGAAACATTCTACGCTTTGATCGTTCCCTGTTAGACCAGTAGTAGTTTCCGTTGCACATCTGGAGGCATTCTGTAATCTGTGGACTATCAGAGTGTTGATGAAACAAAGAAATTGCATCGGTATTGACTACAAGAGTCACCATGCGCACTTTCCTCCATGGGAGTAATGTCTCAAACAATCTACGCTTTGATCGATCCCTATAAGTCTAGTAGTAGTTTCCGATGCACATCTGGAGGCATTCTGTAATATGTGGACTAACTGAGTGTTGATGAAACACAGAAATGGCATCGGCATTGAATACAACAGTCACCATGCGCACTTTCATCCATGGGAGTAATGTCTCAATCAGTCTACGCATTGAGCGCTCCCTGGAACACCAGTAGTAGTTTCCGATGCACATCTGGAGGCATTCTGTAATCTGAGGACTAACTGAGTGTTGATGAAACACAGAAATGGCATCGGCATTGAATACAACAGTCTCCATGCGCACTCTCCTCCACGGGAGTAATGTCTCAAACAGTCTATGCTTTGATCGTTCCGTGGAAGAGTAGTAGTAGTTTCCGATGCACATCTGGAGGCATTCTGTATTCTGTAGACCTTTAAAGTGTTGATGAAACACAGAAATTGCATCGGGATTGAATACAACAGCAACCATGCGCACTTTCTCCCATGCGAGTAATGTTGAAACATTCTACGCTTTGATCGTTCCCTGTTAGACCAGTAGTAGTTTCCGTTGCACATCTGGAGGCATTCTGTAATATGTGGACTGTCAGAGTGTTGTTGAAACACTGAAATTGCATCGGGATTGAATACAAGAGTCACCATGCGCACTTTCCCCCATGGGAGTAATGTCTCAAACAGTCTACGCTTTGATCGATCCCAATAAGACCAGTAGTAGTTTCCGATGCACATCTGGAGGCATTCTGTAATCTGTGGACTAACTGAGTGTTGATGAAACACAGAAATGGCATCGGCATTGAATACAACAGTCTCCTTGCGCACTCTCCTCCACGGGAGTAATGTCTCAAACAGTCTATGCTTTGATCGTTCCCTGGGAGAGTAGTAGTAGTTTCCGATGCACATCTGGAGGCATTCTGTATTCTGTGGACCTTAAAAGTGTTGATGAAACACAGAAATTGCATCGTGATTGAATACAACACTCACCATGCGCACTCTCCTCCATGTGAGTAATGTCTCAAACAGTCTATGTTTGATCGTTGGCTGGAAGAGTAGTAGTAGTTTCCGATGTACATCTGGAGGCAATCTGTAATCTGTGGACTATCAGAGTGTTGATGAAACACAGAAATTGCATCGGGATTGAATACAACAGTCCTCATTAGCACTTTCCTCCATGGGAGTAATGTCTCAAACAGTCTACGCTTTGATCGTTCCCTGGAAGACCAGTAGTAGTTTCCGATGCACATCTGAAGGCATTCTGTAATCTGTGGACCTTCAAAGTGTTGATGAAAGACAGAAATTGCATCTGGATTGAATACAACAGTCACCATGACCTCTTTCCTCCATGGGAGTAATTCTCAAACAGTCTACCCCTTGATCGTTCCCTGGAAGACCAGTAGTAGTTTCCGATGCACATCTGGAGGCATTCTGTAATCTGTGGACTTTCAGAGTGTTGATGAAACAAAGAAATTGCATCGGGATTGAATATATGAGTCACCATGCGCAGTTTCCTCCATGGGAGTAATGTCTCAAACAGTCTACGCTTTGATCGATCCCTATAAGACCAGTAGTAGTTTCCGATGCACATCTGGAGGCATTGTGCAATCTGTGGGCTATCAGAGTGTTGATGAACACAGAAGTTGCATTGGGATTGAATACACCAATCACCATGCGCACTTTCCTCCATGGGAGTAATGTCTCAAACAGTCTACGCTTTGATCGCTCCCTGGAAGACCAGTACTAGTTTCTGATGCACATCTGGAGGCATTCTGTAATCTGTGGACTATCAGAGTGTTGATGAAACACAGAAATTGCATCGGGAATGAATACAACAGTCACCATGCGCGTTTTCCTCCATGGGAGTAATGTCTCAAACAGTTTACGCTTTTATTGTTCCCTGGAATACCAGTAGTATTTTCCGATGCACATCTGGAGGCATTTTGTAATCTGTGGCCCACCAGAGTGTTGATGAAACACAGAAATTGCATCGGGATTGAATACAACAGTCACCATGCGCACTTTCATCCATGTGAGTAATGTCTCAAACAGTCTACAATTTGATCGTTCCCTGGAAGACCAGTAGTAGTTTCCGATGCACATCTGGAGGCATTCTGTAATCTGTGGACTATCAGAGTGTTGATGAAACACAGAAATTGCATCGTGATTGAATACAACATTCACCATGCGCACTTTCCCCCATGGGAGTAATGTCTCAAACAGTCTACGCTTTGATCGATCCCTATAAGACCAGTAGTAGTTTCCGATGCACATCTGGAGGCATTCTGTAATCTGTGGACTAACTGAGTGTTGATGAAACACAGAAATGGCATCGGCATTGAATACAACAGTCTCCATGCGCACTCTCCTCCACGGGAGTAATGTCTCAAACAGTCTATGCTTTGATCGTTCCCTGGAAGAGTAGTAGTAGTTTCCGATGCACATCTGGAGGCATTCTGTATTCTGTGGACCTTAAAAGTGTTGATGAAACACAGAAATAGCATCGTGATTGAATACAACATTCACCATGCGCACTCTCCTCCATGTGAGTAATGTCTCAAACAGTCTATGCGTTGATCGTTAACTGGAAGACCAGTAGTAGTTTCCGATGCACATCTGGAGGCAATCTGTAATCTGTGGACTATCAGAGTGTTGATGAAACACAGAAATTGCATCGGGATTGAATACAACAGTCCTCATTCTTACTTTCCTCCATGGGAGTAATGTCTCAAACAGTCTACGCTTTGATCGTTCCCTGGAAGACAAGTAGTAGTTTCCGACGCACATCAGAAGGCATTCTGTAATCTGTGGACCTTCAAAGTGTTGATGGAAGACATAAATTGCATCGGGATTGATAACAACAGCAACCATGCGCACTTTCTCCCAATGCGAGTAATGTTGAAACATTCTACGTTTGATCGTTCCCTGTTAGACCAGTAGTAGTTTCCGTTGCACATCTGGAGGCATTCTGTAATCTGTGGACTATCAGAGTGTTGATGAAACAAAGAAATTGCATCGGTATTGACTACAAGAGTCACCATGCGCACTTTCCTCCATGGGAGTAATGTCTCAAACAATCTACGCTTTGATCGATCCCTATAAGTCCAGTAGTAGTTTCTGATGCACATCTGGAGGCATTCTGTAATATGTGGACTAACTGGGTGTTGATGAAACACAGAAATGGCATCGGCATTGAATACAACAGTCACCATGCGCACTTTCATCCATGGGAGTAATGTCTCAATCAGTCTACGCATTGAGCGCTCCCTGGAACACCAGTAGTAGTTTCCGATGCACATCTGGAGGCATTCTGTAATCTGTGGACTAACTGAGTGTTGATGAAACACAGAAATGGCATCGGCATTGAATACAACAGTCTCCATGCGCACTCTCCTCCACGGGAGTAATGTCTCAAACAGTCTATGCTTTGATCGTTCCCTGGAAGAGTAGTAGTAGTGTCCGATGCACATCTGGAGGCATTCTGTATTCTGTGGACCTTAAAAGTGTTGATGAAACACAGAAATATATTCGTAATTGAATACAACATTCACCATGCGCACTCTCCTCCATGTGAGTAATGTCTCAAACAGTCTATGCGTTGATCGTTAACTGGAAGACCAGTAGTAGTTTCCGATGCACATCTGTAGGCAATCTGTAATCTGTGGACTATCAGAGTGTTGATGAAACACAGAAATTGCAACGGGATTGAATACAACAGTCCTCATTCCTACTTTCCTCCATGGGAGTAATGTCTCAAACAGTCTACGCTTTGATCGTTCCCTGGAAGACAAGTAGTAGTTTCCGACGCACATCTGAAGGCATTCTGTAATCTGTGGACCTTCAAAGTGTTGATGGAAGACATACATTGCATCGGGATTGAATATAACAGCAACCATGCGCAATTTCTCCCATGCGAGTAATGTTGAAACATTCTACGCTTTGATCGTTCCCTGTTAGACCAGTAGTAGTTTCCGTTGCACATCTGGAGGCATTCTGTAATCTGTGGACTATCAGAGTGTTGATGAAACAAAGAAATTGCATCGGTATTGACTACAAGAGTCACCATGCGCACTTTCCTCCATGGGAGTTATTGTCTCAAACAATCTACGCTTTGATCGATCCCTATAAGTCTAGTAGTAGTTTCCGATGCACATCTGGAGGCATTCTGTAATATGTGGACTAACTGAGTGTTGATGAAACACAGAAATGGCATCGGCATTGAATACAACAGTCACCATGCGCACTTTCATCCATGGGAGTAATGTCACAATCAGTCTACGCATTGAGCGCTCCCTGGAACACCAGTAGTAGTTTCCGATGCACATCTGGAGGCATTCTGTAATCTGTGGACTAACTGAGTGTTGATGAAACACAGATATGGCATCGGCATTGAATACAACAGTCTCCATGCGCACTCTCCTCCACGGGAGTAATGTCTCAAACAGTCTATGCTTTGATCGTTCCCTGGAAGAGTAGTAGTAGTTTCCGATGCACATCTGGAGGCATTCTGTATTCTGTAGACCTTAAAAGTGTTGATGAAACACAGAAATTGCATCGGGATTGAATACAACAGCAACCATGCGCACTTTCTCCCATGCGAGTAATGTTGAAACATTCTACGCTTTGATCGTTCCCTGTTAGACCAGTAGTAGTTTCCGTTGCACATCTGGAGGCATTCTGTAATCCGTGGACTATCGGAGTGTTGATGAAACACAGAAATTGCATCGGGATTGAATACATCAGTCCTCATTAGCACTTTCCTCCATGGGAGAAATGTCTCAAACAGTCTACGCTTTGATCGTTCATTGGAAGACCAGTAGTAGTTTCCGATGCACATCTGAAGGCATTCTGTAATCTGTGGACCTTCAAAGTGTTGATGAAAGACAGAAATTGCATCTGGATTGAATACAACAGTCACCATGACCTCTTTCCTCCATGGGAGTAATTCTCAAACAGTCTACGCCTTGATTGTTCCCTGGAAGACCAGTAGTAGTTTCCGATGCACATCTGGAGGCATTCTGTAATCCGTGGACTATCGGAGTGTTGATGAAACACAGAAATTGCATCGGGATTGAATACATCAGTCACCATGTGCATTTTCCTCCACGGGAGAAATGTCTCAAACAGTCTACAATTTGATCGTTCCCTGGAAGACCAGTAGTAGTTTCCGATGCACATCTGGAGGCATTCTGTAATCTGTGGACTATCAGAGTGTTGATGAAACACTGAAATTGCATCGTGATTGAATACAACATTCACCATGAGCACATTCCTCCATGTGAGTAATGTCTCAAACAGTCTACGCTTTGATCGTTCCCAGGAAGACCAGTAGTAGTTTCCGATGCACATCTGAATGCATTCTGTAATATGTGGACTGTCAGAGTGTTGTTGAAACACTGAAATTGCATCGGGATTGAATACAAGAGTCACCATGCGCACTTTCCCCCATGGGAGTAATGTCTCAAACAGTCTACGCTTTGATCGATCCCAATAAGACCAGTAGTAGTTTCCGATGCACATCTGGAGGCATTCTGTAATCTGTGGACTAACTGAGTGTTGATGAAACACAGAAATGGCATCGGCATTGAATACAACAGTCTCCTTGCGCACTCTCCTCCACGGCAGTAATGTCTCAAACAGTCTATGCTTTGATCGTTCCCTGGAAGAGTAGTAGTAGTTTCCGATGCACATCTGGAGGCATTCTGTATTCTGTGGACCTTAAAAGTGTTGATGAAACACAGAAATTGCATCGTGATTGAATACAACACTCACCATGCGCACTCTCCTCCATGTGAGTAATGTCTCAAACAGTCTATGTTTGATCGTTGGCTGGAAGAGTAGTAGTAGTTTCCGATGTACATCTGGAGGCAATCTGTAATCTGTGGACTATCAGAGTGTTGATGAAACACAGAAATTGCATCGGGATTGAATACAACAGTCCTCATTAGCACTTTCCTCCATGGGAGTAATGTCTCAAACAGTCTACGCTTTGATCGTTCCCTGGAAGACCAGTAGTAGTTTCCGATGCACATCTGAAGGCATTCTGTAATCTGTGGACCTTCAAAGTGTTGATGAAAGACAGAAATTGCATCTGGATTGAATACAACAGTCACCATGACCTCTTTCCTCCATGGGAGTAATTCTCAAACAGTCTACCCCTTGATCGTTCCCTGGAAGACCAGTAGTAGTTTCCGATGCACATCTGGAGGCATTCTGTAATCTGTGGACTTTCAGAGTGTTGATGAAACAAAGAAATTGCATCGGGATTGAATACATGAGTCACCATGCGCAGTTTCCTCCATGGGAGTAATGTCTCAAACAGTCTACGCTTTGATCGATCCCTATAAGACCAGTAGTAGTTTCCGATGCACATCTGGAGTCATTGTGCAATCTGTGGGCTATCAGAGTGTTGATGAACACAGAAGTTGCATTGGGATTGAATACACCAATCACCATGCGCACTTTCCTCCATGGGAGTAATGTCTCAAACAGTCTACGCTTTGATCGCTCCCTGGAAGACCAGTACTAGTTTCTGATGCACATCTGGAGGCATTCTGTAATCTGTGGACTATCAGAGTGTTGATGAAACACAGAAATTGCATCGGGAATGAATACAACAGTCACCATGCGCATTTTCCTCCATGGGAGTAATGTCTCAAACAGTTTACGCTTTTATTGTTCCGTGGAATACCAGTAGTATTTTCCGATGCACATCTGGAGGCATTTTGTAATCTGTGGCCCACCAGAGTGTTGATGAAACACAGAAATTGCATCGGGATTGAATACAACAGTCACCATGCGCACTTTCATCCATGTGAGTAATGTCTCAAACAGTCTACAATTTGATCGTTCCCTGGAAGACCAGTAGTAGTTTCCGATGCACATCTGGAGGCATTCTGTAATCTGTGGACTATCAGAGTGTTGATGAAACACAGAAATTGCATCGTGATTGAATACAACATTCACCATGCGCACTTTCCTCCATGTGAGTAATGTCTCAAACAGTCTACGCTTTGATCGTTCCCTGGAAGACCAGTAGTAGTTTCCGATGCACATCTGAATGCATTCTGTAATCTGTGGACTGTCAGAGTGTTGTTGAAACACTGAAATTGCATCGGGATTGAATACAAGAGTCACCATGCGCACTTTCCCCCATGGGAGTAATGTCTCAAACAGTCTACGCTTTGATCGATCCCTATAAGACCAGTAGTAGTTTCCGATGCACATCTGGAGGCATTCTGTAATCTGTGGACTAACTGAGTGTTGATGAAACACAGAAATGGCATCGGCATTGAATACAACAGTCTCCATGCGCACTCTCCTCCACGGGAGTAATGTCTCAAACAGTCTATGCTTTGATCGTTCCCTGGAAGAGTAGTAGTAGTTTCCGATGCACATCTGGAGGCATTCTGTATTCTGTGGACCTTAAAAGTGTTGATGAAACACAGAAATTGCATCGGGATTGAATACAACAGCAACCATGCGCACTTTCTCCCATGCGAGTAATGTTGAAACATTCTACGCTTTGATCGTTCCCTGTAAGACCACTAGTAGATTCCGTTGCACATCTGGAGGCATTCTGTAATCCGTGGACTATCAGAGTGTTGATGAAACACAGAAATTACATCGGGATTGAATACAACAGTCACCATGCGCACTTTCCGACATAGGAGTAATGTCTCAAACAATCTACGCTTTGATCGTTCCCTGGAGGACCAGTAGTAGATTCCGATGCACATCTGGAAGCATTCTGTAATCTGTGGACTATCAGAGTGTTGATGAAGCACAGAAATTGCATCGGGATTGAATACAACAGTCACCATGCGCACTTTCATCCATGGGAGTAATGTCTCAATCAGTGTACGCATTGAGCGCTCCCTGGAACACCAGTAGTAGTTTCCGATGCACATGTGGAGGCATTCTGTAATCTGTGGACTATCAGAGTGTTGATGAAACACAGAAATTGCATCGGGATTGAATCCATCAGTCACCATGCGCATTTTCCTCCACGGGAGTAATGTCTCAAACAGTCTACAATTTGATCGTTCCCTGGAAGACCAGTAGTGCACATCTGGAGGCATTCTGTAATCTGTGGACTGTCAGAATGTTGATGAAACACAGAAATTACATCGTGATTGAATACAACATTCACCATGCGCACTCTCCTCCATGTGAGTAATGTCTCAAACAGTCTATGTTTGATCGTTGGCTGGAAGAGTAGTAGCAGTTTCCGATGTACATCTGGAGGCAATCTGTAATCTGTGGACTATCAGAATGTTGATGAAACACTGAAATTGCATCGGGAATGAATACAACAGTCACCATGCGCATTTTCCTCCATGGGAGTAATGTCTCAAACAGTTTACGCTTTAATTGTTCCCTGGAATACCAGTAGTAGTTTCCGATGCACATCTGAAGTCATTCTGTAATCTGTGGACCTTCAAAGTGTTGATGAAAGACAGAAATTGCATCTGGATTGAATACAACAGTCACCATGACCTCTTTCCTCCATGGGAGTAATTCTCAAACAGTCTACGACTTGATCGTTCCCTGGAAGACCAGTAGTAGTTTCCGATGCACATCTGGAGGCATTCTGTAATCTGTGGACTATCAGAGTGTTGATGAAACAAAGAAATTGCATCGGGATTGAATACATGAGTCACTATGCGCAGTTTCCTCCATGGGAGTAATGTCTCAAACAGTCTACGCATTGATCGATACCTATAAGACCAGTAGTAGTTTCCGATGCACATCTGGAGGCATTGTGCAATCTGTGGGCTATCAGAGTGTTGATGAACACAGAAATTGCATCGGGAATGAATACAACAGTCACCATGCGCATTTTCCTCCATGGGAGTAATGTCTCAAACAGTTTACGCTTTAATTGTTCCCTGGAATACCAGTAGTATTTTCCGATGCACATCTGGAGGCATTTTGTAATCTGTGGCCCACCAGAGTGTTGATGAAACACAGATATTGCATCGGGATTGAATACAACAGTCACCATTCGCACTTTCATCCATGTGAGTAATGTCTCAAACAGTCTACAATTTGATCGTTCCCTGGAAGACCAGTAGTAGTTTCCGATGCACATCTGGAGGCATTCTGTAATCTGTTGACTATCAGAGTGTTGATGAAACACAGAAATTGCATCGTGATTGAATACAACATTCAGCATGCGCACTTTCCTCCATGTGAGTAATGTCTCAAACAGTCTACGCTTTGATCGTTCCCTGGAAGACCAGTAGTAGTTTCCGATGCACATCTGAATGCATTCTGTAATCTGTGGACTGTCAGAGTGTTGTTGAAACACTGAAATTGCATCGGGATTGAATACAAGAGTCACCATGCGCACTTTCCCCCATGGGAGTAATGTCTCAAACAGTCTACGCTTTGATCGATCCCTATAAGGCCAGTAGTTGTTTCCGATGCACATCTGGAGGCATTCTGTAATCTGTGGACTAACTGAGTGTTGATGAAACACAGAAATGGCATCGGCATTGAATACAACAGTCTCCATGCGCACTCTCCTCCACGGCAGTAATGTCTCAAACAGTCTATGCTTTGATCGTTCCCTGGAAGAGTAGTAGTAGTTTCCGATGCACATCTGGAGGCATTCTGTATTCTGTGGACCTTAAAAGTGTTGATGAAACACAGAAATTGCATCGTGATTGAATCCTACATTCACCATGCGCACTCTCCTCCATGTGAGTAATGTCTCAAACAGTCTATGCTTTGATCGTTGGCTGGAAGAGTAGTAGTAGTTTCCGATGTACATCTGGAGACAATCTGTAATCTGTGGACTATCATAGTGTTGATGAAACACAGAAATTGCATTGGGATTGAATACAACAGTCCTCATTCGCACTTTCCTCCATGGGAGTAATGTCTCAAACAGTCTACGCTTTGATCGTTCCCTGGAAGACCAGTAGTAGTTTCCGATGCACATCTGAAGGCATTCTGTAATCTGTGGACCTTCAAAGTGTTGATGAAAGACAGAAATTGCATCTGGATTAAATACAACAGTCACCATGACCTCTTTCCTCCATGGGAGTAATTCTCAAACAGTCTACGACTTGATCGTTCCCTGGAAGACCAGTAGTAGTTTCCGATGCACATCTGGAGGCATTCTGTAATCTGTGGACTATCAGAGTGTTGATGAAACACAGAAATTACATCGGGATTGAATACAACAGTCACCATGCGCACTTTTCTCCATGAGAGTAATGTCTCAAACTGTTTACGCTTTGATCGTTCCCTGGAAAACCAATAGTAGTTTCCCTTGCACATCTGGAGGCATTTTGTAATCTGTGGACTATCTGAGTGTTGATGAAACACAGAAATTGCATCGGGATTGAATACAACTGTCACCATGCGCACTTTCCACCAAGTGAGTAATGTCTCAAACAGTCTACGCTTTGATCGCTCTCCTGGAAGACCCGTAGTAGTTTCCGATGCAAATCTGGAAACATTCTGTAATCTGTGGACTATCACAGTTTTGATGAAACACAGAAATTGCATCGGGATTGAATACAAGAGTCACCATGTGCACTTTCCCCATGGGAGTAATGTCTCAAACAGTCTACGCTTTGATCGATCCCTATAAGACCAGTAGTAGTTTCCGATGTACATCAGGATGCATTCTGTAATCTGTGGACTAACTGAGTGTTGATGAAACACAGAAATGGCATCGGCATTGAATACAACAGTCTCCATGCGCATTCTCCTCCACGGGAGTAATGTCTCATACAGTCTGTGCTTTGATCGTTCCCTGGAAGAGTAGTAGTAGTTTCCGATGCACATCTGGAGGCATTCTGTATTCTATGGACCTTAAAAGTGTTGAGGAAACACAGAAATTGCATCGTGATTGAATACAACATTCACCATACGCACTCTCCTGCATGTGAGTAATGTCACAAACAGTCTATGCGTTGATCGATCCCTATAAGACCACTAGTAGTTTCCGATGCACATCTGGAGGCATTCTGTAATCTGTGGACTAACTGAGTGTTGATGAAACACAGAAACGGCATCGGCATTGAATACAACAGTCTCCATGCGCACTCTCCTCCACGGGAGAAATGTCTCAAAAAGTCTATGCTTTGATCGTTCCCTGGAAGAGTAGTAGTAGTTTCCGATGCACATCTGGAGGCATTCTGTATTCTGTGGACCTTAAAAGTGTTGATGAAACACTGAAATTGCATCGGGATTGAATACAACAGCAACCATGCGCACTTTCCCCCATAGGAGTAATGTTCAAACATTCTACGCTTTGATCGTTCCCTGTTAGTCCAGTAGTAGTTTCCGTTGCACATCTTTAGGCATACTGTAATCTGTGGACTATCAGAGTGTTGATGAAACACAGAAATTGCATCGGGATTGAATACAACAGTCACCATGCGGACTTCCCTACATGGGAGAAATGTCTCAAATAGTCTACGCTTTGATCGTTCCCCGGGAAGACCAGTAGTAGTTTCCGATGCACATCTGGAGGCATTCTCCAATCTGTGGACTATCAGTGTGTTGATGAAACACAGAAATATCATCGGGATTGAATACAACAGTCAATATGCGCATTTTCCTCCATTGGAGTTATGTTTCAAACAGTGTACGATTTGATCGACCCAGGAAGTCCAGTAGTAGTTTCCGATGCACATCTGCTGGCATTCTGTAATCTGTGGACTATGAGAGTGTTGATGGAACACAGAAATTGCATCGGGAATGAATACAACAGGCACCATTCGCACTTTCCTCCTTGGGAGTAATGTCTCAAACAGTTTACGCTTTAAACGTTCCCTGGAAGTCCAGTAGTAGTTTCCGATGAACATCTGGAAGCATTCTGTAATCTGTGGACTATCAGAGTGTTGATGAAACACAGAAATTGCATCGGGTTTGAATACAACAGTCACCATGCGCACTTTCATCCATGTGAGTAATGTCTCAAACAGTCTACAATTTGATCGTTCCCTGGAAGACCAGTAGTAGTTTCCGATGCACATCTGGAGGCATCCTGTAATCTGTGGACTATCAGAGTGTTGATGGAACACAGAAATTGCATCGTGATTGAATACAACATCCATCATGCGCACTCTCCTCCAAGTGAGTAATGTCTCAAACAGTCTATGCTTTGATCGTACCCAGGAAGACCAGTAGTAGTTTCCGCTGCACATCTGGAGGCCATCTGTAATCTGTGGACTATCAGAGTGTTGATGAAACACAGTAATTGCATCCGGATTGAATACAACTGTCACCATTTGCACTTTCATCCATGGGAGTAATGTCTCAAACAGTCTACGCTTTGATCGTTCCCTGGAAGACCAGTAGTAGTTTCCGATGCACATCTGAATGCATTCTGTAATCTGTGGACCTTCAAAGTGTTGATGAAACACAGAAATTGCTTCGGGATTGAATACTAAAGTCACCATGCGCACTTTCCTTCATGGGAGTAATGTCTCAAAGAGTCTACGTTTTGATCGTTCCCTGGAAGACCAGTAGTTGTATCCGACGCACATCTGGGGGCATTCTGTAATCTGTGTACTATCAGAGTATTGATGAAACACAGAAATTCCATGGGGATTGAATACAACAGTCACTATGCCCACATTCCTACATGGGAGTAATGTCTTAAACAGTTTACGCTTTGATCGTTCACTGGAACACCAGTAGTACTTTCCGATGCACATCTGGAAGCATTCTGTAATCTGTGAACTATCAGAGTGTTGATGAGACACAGAAATTGCATCGGGATTGAATACAACAGTCACCATGCGCAATTTCCTTCATTGGAGTAATGTCTCAAACAGTCTACGCTTTGATCGTTCCCTGGAAGACCAGTAGTAGTTTCCGTTGCACATCTGGAGGCATTCTGTAATCTGTGGACTATCAGAGTGTTGATGAAACACAGAAATTACATCGGGATTGAATTCAACAGTCACCATGCGCACTTTCCTCCATGAGAGTAATGTCTCAAACTGTTTACGCTTTGATCGTTCCCTGGAAGACCAATAGTAGTATCCCTTGCACACCTGGAGGCATTTTGTAATCTGTGGACTATCAGAGTGTTGATGAAACACAGAAATTGCGTCGGGATTGAATACAACTGTCACCATGCGCACTTTCCTCCAAGAGAGTAATGTCTCAAACAGTCTACGCTTTGGTCGCTCTCCTGGAAGACCCGTAGTAGTTTCCGATGCAAATCTGGAAACATTCTGTAATCTGTGGACTATCAGAGTTTTGATGAAACACAGAAATTGCTTCGGGATTGAATACAAGAGTCACCGTGTGCACTTTCCTCCAAGGGAGGAATGTCTCAAACAGTCTACGCTTTGATCGATCCCTATAAGACCAGTAGTAGTTTTCGATGCACATCTGGATGCATTCTGTAATCTGTGGACTAACTGAGTGTTGATGAAACACAGAAATGTCATCGGCATTGAATACAACAGTCTCCATGCGCACTCTCCTCCACGGGAGTAATGTCTCAAACAGTCTGCGCTTTGATCGTTCCCTGGAAGAGTAGTTGTAGTTTCCGATGCACATCTGGAGGCATTCTGTATTCTGTGGACCTTAAAAGTGTTGAGGAAACACAGAAATTGCATCGTGATTGAATACAACATTCACCATGCGCACTCTCCTGCATGTGAGTAATGTCTCAAACAGTCTGTGCTTTGATCGTTGCCTGGGAGACCAGTAGTAGTTTCCGATTCACATCTGGAGGCATTCTGTAATCTGTGGACTATCAGTGTGTTGATGAAACACAGAAATATCATCGGGATTGAATACAACAGTCAATATGCGCATTTTCCTCCATTGGAGTTATGTTTCAAACAGTGTACGATTTGATCGACCCAGGAAGTCCAGTAGTAGTTTCCGATGCACGTCTGGTGGCATTCTGTAAGCTGTGGACTACCACACTGTTGATGATACACAGAAATTGCATCGGGATTGAATACAAGAGTCACCATGCGCACTTTCCTCCATGGGAGTAATGTCTCAAACAGTCTACGCTTTGATCGATCCCTATAAGACTAGTAGTAGTTTCCGATGCACATCTGGAGGCATTCTGTATTCTGTGGACCTTAAAAGTGTTGATGAAACACAGAAATTGCATCGGGATTGAATACAACAGCAACCATGCGCACTTTCTCCCATGGGAGTAATGTTCAAACATTCTACGCTTTGATCGTTCAATGTTAGACCAGTAGTAGTTTCCGTTGCACATCTGGTGGCATTCTGTAATCTGTGGACTATCAGAGTGTTGATGAAACACAGAAATTGCATCGGGATTGAATACAACAGTCACCATGCGCACATTCCGACATAGGAGAAATGTCTCAAACAATCTACGCTTTGATCGTTCAGTGGAAGACCAGTAGTGGATTCCGATGCACATCTGGAAGCATTCTGTAATCTGTGGACTATCAGAGTGTTGATGAAACACAGAAATTGCATCGGGTTTGAATACAACAGTCACCATGCGCACTTTCATCCATGGGAGTAATGTCTCAAACAGTCTACGCTTTGATCGTTCCCTGGAAGACCAGTAGTAGTTTCCGATGCACATCTGGGGGCATTCTGTAATCTTTGGACTATCAGAGTGTTGGTGAAACACAGAAATATCATCGGGATTGAATACAACAGTCACCATGCGCATTTTCCTCCATTGGAGTTATGTTTCAAACAGTCTACGATTTGATCGTTCCCAGGAAGCTCAGTAGTAGTTTCCGATGCACATCTGGTGGCATTCTGTAATCTGTGGACTATGAGAGTGTTGATGAAACATAGAAATTGCTTCAGGAATGAATACAACAATCACCATGCGCACTTTTCTCCATTAGAGTAATGTCTCAAACAGTATACGCTTTAAACGTTCCCTGGAAGACCAGTAGTAGTTTCCGATTCACATCTGGAGGCATTCTGTAACCTGTGGACTATCAGAGTGTTGATTAAACACAGAAATTGCATCGGGATTAAATACAAGAGTCACCATGCGCACTTTCCTCCATGGGAGTAATGTCAAAAACAGTCTACGCTTTGATCGATCCCTATAAGACCAGTAGTAGTTGCCGATGCACATCTGGAGGCATTCTGTAATCTGTGGACTAACTGAGTGTTGATGAAACACAGAAATGGCATCGGGATTGAATACAACAGTCTCAATGCGCACTCTCCTCCACGGGAGTAATGTCTCAAACAGTCTATGCTTTGAACGGTCCCTGGAAGTGTAGTAGTAGTTTCCGATGCACATCTGAAGGCATTCTGTAATCTGTGGACCTTCAAAGTCTTGATGAAACACAGAAATTTCATTGGGATTGAATACAACAGTCACAATGCGCACTTTCCTCCATGGGAGTAATGTCTCAAACAGTCTACGATTTGATCGTTCCCTGTATGACCAGTAGTAGTTTCCGATGCACATCTGGAGGCATTCTGTAATCTGTGGACCTTCAAAGAGTTGATGAAACACAGAAATTTCATCGGGAGTGAATACCACAGTAACCATGCGCACTTTCCTCCATGGGAGTAATGTCTCAAGCAGTCTACGCTTTGATCGTGCCCTAGAAAACCAGTAGTAGTTTCCGATGCACATCTGGGGGCATTCTGTAATCTGTGGACTATCAGAGTGTTGATGAAACACAGAAATTGAATCGGGATTGAATACAACAGTCACCATGCGCACTTTCCTCCATGGGAGTAATGTCTCAAACAGTCTACGCTTTGGTCGTTCCCTGGAAGACCAGTAGTAGTTTCCGATGCACATCTGGAGGCATTCTGTAATCTGTTTACTATCAGAGTGTTCTTGAAACACAGAAATTGCATCGGGATTGAATACAACTGACACCAAGCGGACTTCCCTACATGGGAGTAATGTCTCAAATAGTCTACGATTTGATCGTTCCCTGGAAGAACAGTACTAGTTTCCGATGCACATCTGAAGGCATTCTGTAATCTGTGGACTGTCAGAGTGTTGTTGAAACACTGAAATTGCATCGGGATTGAATACAACAGTCACCATGCGCACTTTCATCCATGGGAGTAATGTCTCAAACAGTTTACGCTTTGATCGCTCCCTGGAAGGCAAGTAGTAGTTTCGGATGCACATCTGGAGGCATTCTGTAATCTGTTTACTATCAAAGTGTTGTTGAAACACAGAAATTGCATCTGGATTGAATACAAGAGTCGCCATGCCGACTTTCCTCCATCGGAGTAATGTCTCAAACAGACTACGCTTTGAACGTTCCCTGGAAGACCAGTAGTACTTTCCGATGCACATCTGGAGGCAATCTGTAATCTGTGGACCTTTAGAGTGTTGATGAAACACAGAAGTTGCATCGGGATTGAATACAACAGTCACCATTCGCACTTTCCTCCACGGGAGTAATGTCTCAAACAGTCTACGCTTTGATCGTTCCCTGGAAGACCAGTAGTAGTTTCCGATGCACATCTGGAGGCATTCTGTAATCTGTGGACTATCAGAGTGTTGATGAAACACAGAAATATCGTCGGGATTGAATACAACAGTCACCATGCGCATTTTCCTCCATTGGAGTAATGTTTCAAACAGTCTACGATTTGATCGTTCCCAGGAAGTCCAGTAGTAGTTTCCGATGCACATCTGGTGGCATTCTGTAATCTGTGGACTATGAGAGTGTTGATGAAACACAGAAATTGTATCGGGAATGAATACAACAGTCACCATGCGCACTTTCCTCCATGGGAGTAATGTCTCAAACAGTTTACGCTTTAAACGTTCCCTGGAAGACCAGTAGTAGTTTCCGATGCACATCTGGAGGCATTCAGTAATCTGTAGACTATCACACTGTTGATGAAACACAGAAATTGCATCGGGATTGAATACAAGAGTCACCATGCGCACTTTCCTCCATGGGAGTAATGTCTCAAACAGTCTACGCTATGATCGATCCCTATTAGACCAGTAGTAGTTTCCGATGCACATCTGGAGGCATTCTGTAATCTGTGGACTAACTGAGTGTTGATGAAACACAGAAATGGCATCGGCTTTGAATACAACAGTCTCCATGCGCACTCTCCTCCACAGGAGTAATTCTCAAACAGTCTATGCTTTGATCGTTCCCTGGAAGAGTAGTATAAGTTTCCGATGCACATCTGGAGGCATTCTGTAATCTGTGGACTAACTGAGTGTTGATGAAACACAGAAATAGCATCGGCATTGAATACAACAGTCTCCATGCGCACTCTCTTCCACAGGAGTAATGTCTCAAACAGTCTATGCTTTGATCGTTCCCTGGAAGAGTAGTAGTAGTTTCTGATGCACATCTGGAGGCATTCTGTATCCTGCGGACCTTAAAAGTGTTGATGAAACACAGAAAATGCACCGGGTTGGAATACAACAGCAACAATGCGCACTTTCTCACATGGGAGTAATGTTGAAACATTCTACGCTTTGATCGTTCCCTGTTAGACCAGTAGTAGTTTCCGTTGCACATCTGGAGGCATTCTGTAATCTGTGGATTATCAGAGTGTTGATGAAACACAGAAATTACATCGGCATTGAATACAACAGTCACCATGCGCACATTCCGACATAGGAGTAATGTCTCAAACAATCTACGCTTTGATCGTTCCCTGGAAGACCAGTAGTAGATTCCGATGCACATCTGGAAGCATTCTGTATTCTGTGGACCTTAAAAGTGTTGATGAAACACAGAAATTGCATCGGGTTGGAATACAACAGCAACAATGTGCACTTTCTCCCATGGGAGTAATGTTGAAACTTTCTACGCTTTGATCGTTCCCTGTTAGACCAGTAGTAGTTTCCGTTGCACATCTGGAGGCATTCTGTAATCTGTGGATTATCAGAGTGTTGATGAAACACAGAAATTACATCGGCATTGAATACAACTGTCTCCATGCGCACTCTCCTCCACGGGAGTAATGTCTCAAACAGTCTATGCTTTGATCGTTCCCTGGAAGAGTAGTAGTAGTTTTCGATGCACATCTGGAGGCATTCTGTATTCTGTGGACCTTAAAAGTGTTGATGAAACACAGAAATTGCATAATGATTGAATACAACATTCACCATGCGCACTCTCCTCCATGTGAGTAATATCTCAAACAGTCTATGCGTTGATCGTTCCCTGGAAGACCAGTAGTAGTTTCCGATGCACATCTGGAGGCAATCTGTAATCTGTGGACTATCAGAGTGTTGATGAAACAGAGAAATTGCATCGGGATTGAATACAACAGTCCTCATTCGCACTTTCCTCCATGGGAGTAATGTCTCAAACAGTCTACGCTTTGATCGATCCCTATAAGTCCAGTTGTAGTTTCCGATGCACATCTGGAGGCATTCTGTAATCTGTGGACTAACTGAGTGTTGATGAAACACAGAAATGGCATCGGCATTGAATACAACAGTCTCCATGCGCACTCTCCTCCACGGGAGTAATGTCTCAAACAGTCTATGCTTTGATCGTTCCCTGGAAGAGTAGTAGTAGTTTCCGATGCACATCTGTAGGCATTCTGTGTTCTGTGGACCTTAAAAGTGTTGATGAAACACAGAAATTGCATCGGGATTGAATACAACAGCAACCATGCGCACTTTCTCCCATGGGAGTAATGTTCAAACATTCTACGCTTTGATCGTTCCCTGTTAGACCAGTAGTAGTTCCCGTTACACATCTGGAGGAATTCTGTAATCTGTGGACTATCAGAGTGTTGATGAAACACAGAAATTGCTTCGGGATTGAATACAACAACCCTCATTCGCACTTTCCTCCATGGGAGTAATGTCTCAAACAGTCTACGCTTTGATCGTTCCCTGGAAGACCAGTAGTAGTTTCCGATGCACATCTGAAGGCATTCTGTAATCTGTGGACCTTCAAAGTGTTGATGAAAGACAGAAATTGCATCGGGATTGAATACAACAGTCACCATGCGCACTTTCATCCATGGGAGTAATGTCTCAAACAGTCTACGCTTTGATCGCTCCCTGGAACACCAGTAGTAGTTTCCGATGCACATCTGGAGGCATTCTGTAATCTGTGGACTGTCAGAGTGTTGTTGAAACACTGAAATTGCATCGGGATTGAATACAAGAGTCACCATGCCCACTTTCCTCCATGGGAGTATGGTCTCAAACAGTCTACGCTTTGATCGATCCCTATAAGACCAGTAGTAGTTTCCGATGCACATCTGGAGGCATTCTGTAATCTGTGGACTAACTGAGTGTTGATGAAACACAGAAATGGCATCGGCATTGAATACTACAGTTATCCATGCGCACTCTCCTCCACAGGAGTAATGTCTCAAACAGTCTATGCTTTGATCGTTCCCTGTGAAGAGTAGTAGTAGTTTCCGATGCACATCTGGAGGCATTCTGTATTCTGTGGACCTTAAAAGTGTTGATGAAACACAGAAATTGCATCGTGATTGAATACAACATTCCCCATGCGCACTCTCCTCCATGTGAGTAATGTCTCAAACAGTCTTTGCATTGATCGTTCCCTGGAAGACCAGTAGTAGTTTCCGATGCACATCTGGAGGCAATCTGTAATCTGTGGACTATCAGAGTGTTGATGAAAGACAGAAATTGCATCGGGATTGAATACAACAGTCACCATGCGCACATTCCTCCATGGGAGTAATGTCTGAAACAGTCTACGGTTTGAACGTTCCCTGAAGACCAGTAGTAGTTTCCGATGCACATCTGGAGTCGTTATGTAATCTGTGGACTATCAGAGTGTTGATGAAACACAGAAATTGCATCGGGATTGAATACAGCAGTCATCATCCGCACTTTCCGCCATGGCAGTAATGTCTCAAACAGTATACGCTTTGATCGTTCCGTGGAAGAACAGTAGTAGTTTCCGATGCACATCTTTAGGCATTCTGTAATCTGTGGACTATCAGAGTGTTGATGAAACACAGAAATTGAATCGGGATTGAATACAACAGTCACCATGCGCACTTTCCTCCATGGGAGTAATGTCTCAAACTGTCATCGATATGATCGTTCCCTGAACACCAGTAGTAGTTTCCGATGCACATCTGGAGGCATTCTGTAATCTGTGGTCTATCCAGGAGTTGATGAAAAACAGAAATAGCATCGGCTTTGAATACAACAGTGACCATGCGCACTATCCTCCATGGGAGAAATGATGAAACAGTCTACGCCTTGATCAATCCTTGGAAGAAAAGTAGTAGTTTTCGATGCACAATAGAAGAAATTCTGTAATCTGTGGACTATCAGAGTGTTGTTGAAACACAGAAATTGCATCGGGATTGAATACAACAGTCACCATGCGCACTTTCCTCCATGGGAGTAACGTCTCAAACAGTCTACGCTTTGATCGTTCCCTGGAAGACCAGTACTAGTTTCCGATGCACATCTGGAGGCATTTTGCAATCTGTGGACTGTCAGAGTGTTGTTGAAACACAGAAATTGCATCGGGATTGAATACAACAGTCACCATGCGCATATTCCTCCATGGGAGTAATGTCTCAAACAGTCTACGGTTTGATCGTTCCCTGAAGACCAGTAGTAGTTGCCGATGCACATCTGGAGGAATTCTGTAATCTGTGGACTATCAGAGTGTTGTTGAAAGACAGAAATTGCATCAGGATTGAATCCAACAGTCATCATCCGCACTTTCCTCCATGGCAGTAATGTCTCAAACAGTCTACGCTTTGATCGTTCCTGGAAGACCAGTAGTAGTTTCCGATGCACATCTGGAGGCATTCTGTAATCTGTGGACTGTCAGAGTGTTGTTGAAACACATAAATTGCATCGGGATTGAATACAACAGTCACCATGCGCCCTTTCATCCATGGGAGTAATGTCTCAAACGGTTTACGCTTTGATCGCTCCCTGGAAGACCAGTAGTAGCTTCCGATGCAGATCTGGAGTCATTCTGTAATCTGTGGACTATCAGAGTGTTGTTGAAACACAGAAATTGCATCGGGATTCAATACAACAGTCACCATGCGCACTTTCCTCCATGGGATAATGTCTCAAACAGTCTACGATTTGATCGTTCCCTGGAAGACCAGTAGTAGTTTCCGATGCACATCTGGAGGCATTCTGTAATCTGTGGACTATCAGAGTGTTGATGAAACACAGAAATTGCATCGGGATTGAATACAACCGTCACCATGCGTACTTTCCTCCACGGGAGTATTGTCTCCAACAGTCTACGCTTTGATCGTTCCCTGAAGACCAGTAGTAGTTTCCGATGCACATCTGGAGGCATTCTGTAATCTGTGGTCCATCCGGTGTTGATGAAACACAGAAATGGCATTGGCTTTGTATACAACAGTCACCATGCGCACTTTCCTCCATGGGAGAAATGTCTCAAACAGTCTACGACTTGATCGTTCAATGGAAGAAAAGTAGTAGTTTCCGATGCACAACTGAAGGCATTCTGTAATCTGTGGACTATCAGAGTGTTGTTGAAACACAGAAATTGCATCGGGATTGAATACAACACTCACCATGCGCACTTTCCTCCATGGGAGAAATGTCTCAAACAGTCTACGATTTGATCTTTCCCTGGAAGACCAGTAGTAGTTTCCGATGCACATCTGGAGGCATTCTGCAATATGTGGACTATCAGAGTGTTGATGAAACACAGAAATTGCATCGGGATTGAATACAACAGTCACCATCAGTACTTTCCTCCATGGGAGTAATGTCTCAAACAGTCTACGCTTTCATCGTTCCCTGGAAGACCAGTAGTAGTTTCGATTCACATCTGGAGGCATTCTGTAATCTGTGGACCTTCAAAGTGTTGATGAAACACAGAAATTGCATCGGGTTTGAATACAACAGTCACCATGCGCACTTTCCTCCATGGGATAATGTCTCAAATAGTCTAAGACTTGATCGTACCCTGGAAGACCAGTAGAAGATTCCGATGCACATCTGGAGGCATTCTGTAATCCGTGGACCTTCAAAGTGTTGATCAAACACAGAAATTGCATCGGGATTGAATACAACAGTCACCATGCGCACTTTCCTCCATGGGAGTAATGTCTCAAACAGTCTACGCTTTGATCGTTCCCTGGAAGAACAGTAGTAGTTTCCGTTGCACATCTGGAGGCATTCTGTAATCTGTGGACTATCAGAGTGTTGATGAAACACAGAAATTTCATCAGGTTTGAATACAACAGTCACCATGCGCACTTTCCTCATTGAGAGTAATGTCTCAAACTGTCATCGATTTGGTCGCTCCCTGAAGACCAGTAGTAGTTTCCGATGCACACCTGGAGGCATTCTGTAATCTATGGTCCATCCGGGTGTTGATGAAACACAGAAATAGCATCGGCTTTGAATACAACAGTCACCATGCGCACTTTTCTCCATGGGAGAAATGTCTCAAACAGTCTACGCTTTCATCGTTCCCTGGAAGACCAGTAGTAGTTTCGATTCACATCTGGAGGCATTCTGTAATCTGTGGACCTTCAAAGTGTTGATGAAACACAGAAATTGCATCGGGATTGAATACAACAGTCACCATGCGCATATTCCTCCATGGGAGTAATATCTCAAACAGTCTACGGTTTGATCGTTCCCTGAAGACCAGTAGTTGTTGCCGATGCACATCTGGAGGAATTCTGTAATCTGCGGACTATCAGAGTGTTGTTGAAAGACAGAAATTTCATCAGGATTCAATACAACAGTCACCATGTGCACTTTGCTCCATGAGAGTAATGTCTCAAACTGTCATCGATTTGATCGATCCCTGAAGACCAGTAGTAGTTTCCGATGCTCATCTGGAGGCATTCTGTAATCTGTGGTCCATCCGATTGTTGATGAAACACAGAAATAGCATTGGCTTTGTATACAACAGTCACCATGCGCACTTTCCTCCATGGGAGAAATGTCTCAAACAGTCTACGACTTGATCGTTCCCTGGAAGAAAAGTAGTAGTTTCCGATGCACAACTGAAGGCATTCTGTAATCTGTGGACTATCAGAGTGTTGTTGAAACACAGAAATTGCATCGGGATTGAATACAACAGTCACCATGCGCACATTCCTCCATGGGGGTAATGTCTGAAACAGTCTACGGTTTGAACGTTCCCTGAAGACCAGTAGTAGTTTCCGATGCACATCTGGAGTCGTTATGTAATCTGTGGACTATCAGAGTGTTGATGAAACACAGAAATTGCATCGGGATTGAATACAGCAGTCATCATCCGCACCTTCCGCCATGGCAGTAATGTCTCAAACAGTATACGCTTTGATCGTTCCGTGGAAGAACAGTAGTAGTTTCCGATGCACATCTTTAGGCATTCTGTAATCTGTGGACTATCAGAGTGTTGATGAAACACAGAAATTGAATCGGGATTGAATACAACAGTCACCATGCGCACTTTCCTCCATGGGAGTAATGTCTTAAACTGTCATCGATATGATCGTTCCCTGAACACCAGTAGTAGTTTCCGATGCACATCTGGAGGCATTCTGTAATCTGTGGTCTATCCAGGTGTTGATGAAACACAGAAATAGCATCGGCTTTGAATACAACAGTGACCATGCGCACTATCCTCCATGGGAGTAATGTCTGAAACAGTCTACGACTTGATCAATCCTTGGAGGAAAAGTAGTAGTTTTCGATGCACAATAGAAGGAATTCTGTAATCTGTGGACTATCAGAGTGTTGTTGAAACACAGAAATTGCATCGGGATTGAATACAACAGTCACCATGCGCACTTTCCTCCATGGGAGTAACGTCTCAAACAGTCTACGCTTTGATCGTTCCCTGGAAGACCAGTAGTAGTTTCCGATGCACATCTGGAGGCATTTTGCAATCTGTGGACTGTCAGAGTGTTGTTGAAAGACAGAAATTGCATTGGGATTGAATCCAACAGTCATCAACCGCACTTTCCTCCATGGCAGTAATGTCTCAAACAGTCTACGCTTTGATCGTTCCTGGAAGACCAGTAGTAGTTTCCGATGCACATCTGGAGGCATTCTGTAATCTGTGGACTGTCAGAGTGTTGTTGAAACACATAAATTGCATCGGGATTGAATACAACAGTCACCATGCGCCCTTTCATCCATGGGAGTAATGTCTCAAACGGTTTACGCTTTGATCGCTCCCTGGAAGACCAGTAGTAGATTCCGATGCACATCTGGAGTCATTCTGTAATCTGTGGACTATCAGAGTGTTGTTGAAACACAGAAATTGCATCGGGATTCAATACAACAGTCACCATGCGCACTTTCCTCCATGGGATAATGTCTCAAACAGTCTACGATTTGATCGTTCCCTGGAAGACCAGTAGTAGTTTCCGATGCACATCTGGAGGCATTCTGTAATCTGTGGACTATCAGAGTGTTGATGAAACACAGAAATTGCATCGGGATTGAATACAGCAGTCATCATCCGCACTTTCCGCCATGGCAGTAATGTCTCAAACAGTCTACGCTTTGATCGATCCGTGGAAGAACAGTAGTAGTTTCCGATGAACACCTTTAGGCATTCTATAATCTGTGGACTATCAGAGTGTTGATGAAACACAGAAATTGCATCGGGATTGAATACAACAGTCACCATGCGCACTTTCCTCCATGGGAGTAATGTCTTAAACTGTCATCGATATGATCGTTCCCTGAACACCAGTAGTAGTTTCCGATGCACATCTGGAGGCATTCTGTAATCTGTGGTCTATCCAGGTGTTGATGAAACACAGAAATAGCATCGGCTTTGAATACAACAGTGACCATGCGCACTATCCTCCATGGGAGTAATGTCTGAAACAGTCTACGACTTGATCAATCCTTGGAAGAAAAGTAGTAGTTTTCGATGCACAATAGAAGGAATTCTGTAATCAGTGGACTATCAGAGTGTTGTTGAAACACAGAAATTGCATCGGGATTGAATACAACAGTCACCATGCGCACTTTCCTCCATGGGAGTAACGTCTCAAACAGTCTACGCTTTGATCGTTCCCTGGAAGACCAGTAGTAGTTTCCGATGCACATCTGGAGGCATTTTGCAATCTGTGGACTGTCAGAGTGTTGTTGAAACACAGAAATTGCATCGGGATAGAATACAACAGTCACCATGCGCATATTGCTCCATGGGAGTAATGTCTCAAACAGTCTACGGTTTGATCGTTCCCTGAAGACCAGTAGTAGTTGCCGATGCACATCTGGAGGAATTCTGTAATCTGTGGACTATCAGAGTGTTGTTGAAAGACAGAAATTGCATCGGGATTGAATACAACAGTCATCATCCGCACTTTCCTCCATGGCAGTAATGTCTCAAACAGTCTACGCTTTGATCGTTCCTGGAAGACCAGTAGTAGTTTCAGATGCACATCTGGAGGCATTCTGTAATCTGTGGACTGTCAGAGTGTTGTTGAAACACTTAAATTGCATCGGGATTGAATACAACAGTCACCATGCGCACTTTCATCCATGGGAGTAATGTCTCAAACGGTTTACGCTTTGATCGCTCCCTGGAAGACCAGTAGTAACTTCCGATGCACATCTGGAGTCATTCTGTAATCTGTGGACTATCAGAGTGTTGTTGAAACACAGAAATTGCATCGGGATTCAATACAACAGTCACCATGCGCACTTTCCTCCATGGGATAATGTCTCAAACAGTCTACGATTTGATCGTTCCCTGGAAGACCAGAGGTAGTTTCCGATGCACATCTCGAGGCATTCTGTAATCTGTGGACTATCAGAGTGTTCATGAAACACAGAAATTGCATCGGGATTGAATACAACCGTCACCATGCGTACTTTCCTCCACGGGAGTAATGTCTCCAACAGTCTACGCTTTGATCGTTCCCTGAAGACCAGTAGTAGTTTCCGATGCACATCTGGAGGCATTCTGTAATCTGTGGTCCATCCGGTGTTGATGAAACACAGAAATAGCATTGGCTTTGTATACAACAGTCACCATGCGCACTTTCCTCCATGGGAGAAATGTCTCAAACAGTCTACGACTTGATCGTTCCCTGGAAGAAAAGTAGTAGTTTCCGATGCACAACTGAAGGCATTCTGTAATCTGTGGACTATCAGAGTGTTGTTGAAACACAGAAATTACATCGGGATTGAATACAACAGTCACCATGCCCACATTCCTCCATGGGAGTAATGTATCAAACAGTCTACGGTTTGAACGTTCACTGAAGACCAGTAGTAGTTTCCGACGCACATCTGGAGGAATTCTGTAATCTGTGGACTATCAGAGTGATGTTGAAAGGCAGAAATTGCATCGGGATTGAATACAGCAGTCATCATCCGCACTTTCCGCCATGGCAGTAATGTCTCACACAGTCTACGCTTTGATCGTTCCTGGAAGACCAGTAGTAGTTTCCGATGCACATCTGGAGGCATTCTGTAATCTGTGGACAGTCAGAGCGTTGTTGAAACATTGAAATTGCATCGGGATTGAATACAACAGTCACCATGCGCACTTTCATCCATGGGAGTAATGTCTCAAACAGTTTACGCTTTGATCACTCAATGGAAGACCAGTAGTGGTTTCCGATGCACATCAGGAGGCATTCTGTAATCTGTGGACTATCAGAGTGTTGTTGAAACACAGAAATTGCATCGGGATTCAATACAACAGTCACCATGCGCACTTTCCTCCATAGGATAATGTCTCAATCAGTCTACGATTTGATCGTTCCCTGGAAGACCAGTAGAAGATTCCGATGCACATCTGGAGGCATTCTGTAATCTGTGGACCTTCAAAGTGTTGATGAACACAGAAATGGCATCGGGATTTAATACAACAGTCACCATGCGCACTTTCCTCCATGGGAGTAATGTCTCAAACAGTCTACGTTTTGATCGTTCCATGGAACACCAGTAGTTGTTTCCGATGCACATCTGGTGGCATTCTGTAATCTGTGGACTATCAGAGTGTTGTTGAAACACAGAAATTGCATCGGGATTGAATACAACAGTAACCATGCGCACTTTCTTCCATGGGAGTAATATCTCAAACAGACTACGCTTTGATCGTACCCTGGAAGACCAGTAGTAGATTCCGATGCACATCTTGAGGCATTCTGTAATCTGTGGACTTTCAAAGTTTTGATGAAACACAGAAATTGCCTCGGGATTGAATACAACAGTCACCATGCGCACTTTCCTCCATGGGAGTAATGTCTCAAACAGTCTACGCTTTGATCGTTCCCTGGAAGACCAGTAGTAGTTTCCGATGCACATCTGGAGGCATTCTGTAATCTGTGGACTATCAGAGTGTTGATGAAACACAGAAATTTCATCAGGTTTGAATACAACAGTCACCATGCGCACTTTCCTCCATGAGAGTAATGTCTCAAACTGTCATCGATTTGATCGTTCCCTGAAGACCAGTAGTAGTTTCCGATGCACACCTGGAGGCATTCTGTAATCTGTGGTCCATCCGGGTGTTGATGAAACACAGAAATAGCATCGGCTTTGAATACAACAGTCACCATGCGCACTTTCCTCCATGGGAGAAATGTCTCAAACAGTCTACGACTTGATCGTTCCCTGGACGAAGAGTAGTAGTTTCCGATGCACAACTGAAGGCATTCTGTAATCTATGGACTATCAGAGTGTTGTTGAAACACAGAAATTGCATCGGGATTGAATACAACTGTCACCATGCGCACATTCCTCCATGGGAGTAATGTCTCAAACACTCTACGGTTTGATCGTTCCCTGAAGACCAGTAGTAGTTTCCGATGCACATGTGGAGGAATTCTGTAATCTGTGGACTATCAGAGTGTTGTTGAAACACAGAAATTGCATCGGGATTGAATACAACAGTAACCATGCGCACTTTCTTCCATGGGAGTAATATCTCAAACAGAGTACGCTTTGATCGTACCCTGGAAGGCCAGTAGATGATTCCGAAGCACATCTTGAGGCATTCTGTAATCTGTGGACTTTCAAAGTGTTGATGGAACACAGAAATTACCTCGGGATTGAAGACAACAGTCACCATGCGCACTTTCCGCCATGGGTGTAATGTCTCAAACTGTCATCGATATGATCGTTCCCTGAACACCAGTAGTAGTTTCCGATGCACATCTGGAGGCATTCTGTAATCTGTGGTCTATCTGGGAGATGATGAAACACAGAAATAGCATCGGCTTTGAATACAACAGTGACCATGCGCACTTTCCTCCATGGGAGTAATGTCTGAAACAGTCTACGCCTTGATCAATCCCTGGAAGAAAAGTAGTAGTTTCCGATGCACATCTGAAGGCATTCTGTAATCTGTGGACTATCAGAGTGTTGTTGAAACACAGAAATTGCATCGGGATTGAATACAACAGTCACCATGCGCACTTTCCTCCATGGGAGTAATGTCTCAAACAGTCTACGCTTTGATCGTTCCCTGGAAGACCAGTAGTAGATTCCGATGCACATCCTGAGGCATTCTGTAATCTGTGGACTTTCAAAGTGTTGATGAAACACAGAAATTGCCTCGGGATTGAATACAACAGTCACCATGCGCACTTTCCACCATGGGAGTAATGTCTCAAACAGTCTACGCTTTGATCGTTCCGTGGAAGAACAGTAGTAGTTTCCGATGCACATCTGGAGGCATTCTGTAATCTGTGGACTATCAGAGTGTTGATGAAACACAGAAATTGCATCGGGATTGAATACAACAGTCACCATGCACACTTTCCTCCATGGGAGTAATGTCTCAAACTGTCATCGATATGATCGTTCCCTGAACACCAGTAGTAGTTTCCGATGCACATCTGGAGGCATTCTGTAATCTGTGGTCTATCTGGGAGATGATGAAACACAGAAATAGCATCGGCTTTGAATACAACAGTGACCATGCGCACTTTCCTCCATGGGAGTAATGTCTGAAACAGTCTACGCCTTGATCAATCCCTGGAAGAAAAGTAGTAGTTTCCGATGCACATCTGAAGGCATTCTGTAATCTGTGGACTATCAGAGTGTTGTTGAAACACAGAAATTGCATCGGGATTGAATACAACAGTCACCATGCGCACTTTCCTCCATGGGAGTAATGTCTCAAACAGTCTACGCTTTGATCGTTCCCTGGAAGACCAGTAGTAGTTTCCGATGCACACCTGGAGGCATTCTGAAATCTGTAGACTATCAGAGTGTTGTTGAAACACAGAAATTGCATCGGGATTGAATACAACAGTCACCATCCGTACATTCCTCCATGGGAGTAATGTCTCAAACAGTATACGCTTTCATCGTTCCCTGGAAGCCCAGTAGTAGTTTCGATTCACATCTGGAGACATTCTGTAATCTTTGGACCTTCAAAGTGTTGATGAAACACTGAAATTGCATCGGGTTTGAATACAACAGTCACCATGCGCACTTTCCTCCATGGGATAATGTCTCAAACAGTCTAAGATTTGATCGTACCCTGGAAGACCAGTAGAAGATTCCGATGTACATCTGGAGGCATTCTGTAATCTGTGGACCTTCAAAGTGTTGATCAAACACAGAAATTGCATCGGGATTTAATACAACAGTCACCATGCGCACTTTCCTCCATGGGAGTAATGTCTCAAACAGTCTACGCCCTTATCGTTCCCTGGAAGAACAGTAGTAGTTTCCGATGCACATCTGGAGGCATTCTGTAATCTGTGGACTATCAGAGTGTTGATGAAACACAGAAATTTCATCAGGTTTGAATACAACAGTCACCATGCGCACTTTCCTCCATGAGAGTAATGTCTCAAACTGTCATCGATTTGATCGTTCCCTGAAGACCAGTAGTAGTTTCCGATGCACACCTGGAGGCATTCTGTAATCTGTGGTCCATCCGGGTGTTGATGAAACACAGAAATAGCATCGGCTTTGAATACAACAGTCACCATGCGCACTTTCCTCCATGGGAGAAATGTCTCAAACAGTCTACGACTTGATCGTTCCCTGGACGAAGAGTAGTAGTTTCCGATGCACAACTGAAGGCATTCTGTAATCTATGGACTATCAGAGTGTTGTTGAAACACAGAAATTGCATCGGGATTGAATACAACTGTCACCATGCGCACATTCCTCCATGGGAGTAATGTCTCAAACACTCTACGGTTTGATCGTTCCCTGAAGACCAGTAGTAGTTTCCGATGCACATGTGGAGGAATTCTGTAATCTGTGGACTATCAGAGTGTTGTTGAAACACAGAAATTGCATCGGGATTGAATACAACAGTAACCATGCGCACTTTCTTCCATGGGAGTAATATCTCAAACAGAGTACGCTTTGATCGTACCCTGGAAGGCCAGTAGATGATTCCGAAGCACATCTTGAGGCATTCTGTAATCTGTGGACTTTCAAAGTGTTGATGGAACACAGAAATTACCTCGGGATTGAAGACAACAGTCACCATGCGCACTTTCCTCCATGGGTGTAATGTCTCAAACTGTCATCGATATGATCGTTCCCTGAACACCAGTAGTAGTTTCCGATGCACATCTGGAGGCATTCTGTAATCTGTGGTCTATCTGGGAGATGATGAAACACAGAAATAGCATCGGCTTTGAATACAACAGTGACCATGCGCACTTTCCTCCATGGGAGTAATGTCTGAAACAGTCTACGCCTTGATCAATCCCTGGAAGAAAAGTAGTAGTTTCCGATGCACATCTGAAGGCATTCTGTAATCTGTGGACTATCAGAGTGTTGTTGAAACACAGAAATTGCATCGGGATTGAATACAACAGTCACCATGCGCACTTTCCTCCATGGGAGTAATGTCTCAAACAGTCTACGCTTTGATCGTTCCCTGGAAGACCAGTAGTAGATTCCGATGCACATCCTGAGGCATTCTGTAATCTGTGGACTTTCAAAGTGTTGATGAAACACAGAAATTGCCTCGGGATTGAATACAACAGTCACCATGCGCACTTTCCACCATGGGAGTAATGTCTCAAACAGTCTACGCTTTGATCGTCCCGTGGAAGAACAGTAGTAGTTTCCGATGCACATCTGGAGGCATTCTGTAATCTGTGGACTATCAGAGTGTTGATGAAACACAGAAATTGCATCGGGATTGAATACAACAGTCACCATGCACACTTTCCTCCATGGGAGTAATGTCTCAAACTGTCATCGATATGATCGTTCTTTGAACACCAGTAGTAGTTTCCGATGCACATCTGGAGGCATTCTGTAATCTGTGGTCTATCTGGGAGATGATGAAACACAGAAATAGCATCGGCTTTGAATACAACAGTGACCATGCGCACTTTCCTCCATGGGAGTAATGTCTGAAACAGTCTACGCCTTGATCAATCCCTGGAAGAAAAGTAGTAGTTTCCGATGCACATCTGAAGGCATTCTGTAATCTGTGGACTATCAGAGTGTTGTTGAAACACAGAAATTGCATCGGGATTGAATACAACAGTCACCATGCGCACTTTCCTCCATGGGAGTAATGTCTCAAACAGTCTACGCTTTGATCGTTCCCTGGAAGACCAGTAGTAGTTTCCGATGCACACCTGGAGGCATTCTGAAATCTGTAGACTATCAGAGTGTTGTTGAAACACAGAAATTGCATCGGGATTGAATACAACAGTCACCATCCGTACATTCCTCCATGGGAGTAATGTCTCAAACAGTATACGCTTTCATCGTTCCCTGGAAGCCCAGTAGTAGTTTCGATTCACATCTGGAGACATTCTGTAATCTTTGGACCTTCAAAGTGTTGATGAAACACTGAAATTGCATCGGGTTTGAATACAACAGTCACCATGCGCACTTTCCTCCATGGGATAATGTCTCAAACAGTCTAAGATTTGATCGTACCCTGGAAGACCAGTAGAAGATTCCGATGTACATCTGGAGGCATTCTGTAATCTGTGGACCTTCAAAGTGTTGATCAAACACAGAAATTGCATCGGGATTTAATACAACAGTCACCATGCGCACTTTCCTCCATGGGAGAAATGTCTCAAACAGTCTACGACTTGATCGTTCCCTGGAAGAAAAGTAGTAGTTTCCGATGCACATCTGGAGGCTTTCTGTAATCTGTGGTCTATCCAGGAGTTGATGAAACACAGAAATAGCATCAGCTTTGAATACAACAGTGACCATGCGCACTTTCCTCCATGGGAGTAATGTCTGAAACAGTCTACGCCTTGATCAATCCTTGGAAGAAAAGTAGTAGTTTCCGATGCACAACAGAAGGAATTCTGTAATCTGTGGACTATCAGAGTGTTGTTGAAACACAGAAATTGCACCGGGATTGAATACTACAGTCACCATGCGCAGTTTCCTCCAAGGGAGTAATGTCTCAAACAGTCTACGCTTTGATCGTTCCCTGGAAGACCAGTAGTAGTTTCCGATGCACATCTGGAGGCATTTTGCAATCTGTGGACTGTCAGAGTGTTGTTGAAACACAGAAATTGCATCGGGATTGAATACAACAGTCACCATGCGCATATTCCTCCATGGGAGTAATGTCTCAAACAGTCTACGGTTTGATCGTTCCCTGAAGACCAGTAGTAGTTTCCGATGCACATCTGGAGGAATTCTGTAATCTGTGGACTATCAGAGTGTTGTTGAAATACAGAAATTGCATCGGGATTGAATACAACAGTCATCATCCGCACTTTCCTCCATGGCAGTAATGTCTCAAACAGTCTACGCTTTGATCGTTCCTGGAAGACCAGTAGTAGTTTCCGATGCACATCTGGAGGCATTCTGTAATCTGTGGACTGTCAGAGTGTTGTTGAAACACTTAAATTGCATCGGGATTGAATACAACAGTCACCATGCGCACTTTCATCCATGGGAGTAATGTCTCAAACGGTTTACGCTTTGATCGCTCCCTGGAAGACAAGTAGTAGCTTCCGATGCACATCTGGAATCATTCTGTAATCTGTGGACTATCAGAGTGTTGTTGAAACACAGAAATTGCATCGGGATTCAATACAACAGTCACCATGCGCACTTTCCTCCATGGGATAATGTCTCAAACAGTCTACGATTTGATCGTTCCCTGGAAGACCAGTAGTAGTTTCCGATGCACTTCTGGAGGCATTCTGTAATCTGTGGACTATCAGAGTGTTGATGAAACACAGAAATTGCATCGGGATTCAATACAACCGTCACCATGCGTACTTTCCTCCACGGGAGTAATGTCTCAAACAGTCTACGCTTTGATCGTTCCTGGAAGACCAGTAGTAGTTTCCGATGCACATCTGGAGGAATTCTGTAATCTGTGGACTATCAGAGTGTTGTTGAAATACAGAAATTGCATTGGGATTGAAGACAACAGTCATCATCCGCACTTTCCTCCATGGCAGTAATGTCTCAAACAGTCTACGCTTTGATCGTGCCCTGAAGACCAGTAGTAGTTTCCGATGCACATCTGGAGGCATTCTGTAATCTGTGGGCTATCCGGTGTTGATGAAACACTGAAATAGCATTGGCTTTGTATACAACAGTCACCATGCGCACTTTCCTCCATGGGAGAAATGTCTCAAACAGTCTACGACTTGATCGTCCCCTGGAAGAAAAGTAGTAGTTTCCAATGCACAACTGAAGGCATTCTGTAATCTGTGGACTATCAGAGTGTTGTTGAAACACAGAAATTACATCGGGATTGAATACAACAGTCACCATGCCCACATTCCTCCATGGGAGCAATGTCTCAAACAGTCTACGGTTTGAACGTTCCCTGAAGACCAGTAGTAGTTTCCGATGCACATCTGGAGGAATTCTGTAATCTGTGGACTATCAGAGTGTTGATGAAACACAGAAATTTCATCAGGTTTGAATACAACACTCACCATGCGCACTTTCCTCCATGAGAGTAATGTCTCAAACTGTCATCGATTTGATCGTTCCCTGAAGACCAGTAGTAGTTTCCGATGCACACCTGGAGGCATTCTGTAATCTGTGGTCCATCCGGGTGTTGATGAAACACAGAAATAGCATCGGCTTTGAATACAACAGTCACCATGCGCACTTTCCTCCATGGGAGAAATGTCTCAAACAGTCTACGACTTGATCGTTCCCTGGAAGAAAAGTAGTACTTTCCGATGCACATCTGGAGGCATTCTGTAATCTGTGGTCTATCCAGGAGTTGATGAAACACAGAAATAGCATCGGCTTTGAATACAACAGTGACCATGCGCACTTTCCTCCATGGGAGTAATGTCTGAAACAGTCTACGCCTTGATCAATCCTTGGAAGAAAAGTAGTAGTTTCCGATGCACAACAGAAGGAATTCTGTAATCTGTGGACTATCGGAGTGTTGTTGAAACACAGAAATTGCACCGGGATTGAATACTACAGTCACCATGCGCACTTTCCTCCATGGCAGTAATGTCTCAAACAGTCTACGCTTTGATCGTTCCTGGAAGACCAGTAGTAGTTTCCGATGCACATCTGGAGGCATTCTGTAATCTGTGGACTGTCAGAGTGTTGTTGAAACACTTAAATTGCATCGGGATTGAATACAACAGTCACCATGCGCACTTTCATCCATGGGAGTAATGTCTCAAACGGTTTACGCTTTGATCGCTCCCTGGAAGACAAGTAGTAGCTTCCGATGCACATCTGGAATCATTCTGTAATCTGTGGACTATCAGAGTGTTGTTGAAACACAGAAATTGCATCGGGATTCAATACAACAGTCACCATGCGCACTTTCCTCCATGGGATAATGTCTCAAACAGTCTACGATTTGATCGTTCCCTGGAAGACCAGTAGTAGTTTCCGATGCACTTCTGGAGGCATTCTGTAATCTTTGGACTATCAGAGTGTTGATGAAACACAGAAATTGCATCGGGATTCAATACAACCGTCACCATGCGTACTTTCCTCCACGGGAGTAATGTCTCAAACAGTCTACGCTTTGATCGTTCCTGGAAGACCAGTAGTAGTTTCCGATGCACATCTGGAGGAATTCTGTAATCTGTGGACTATCAGAGTGTTGTTGAAATACAGAAATTGCATTGGGATTGAAGACAACAGTCATCATCCGCACTTTCCTCCATGGCAGTAATGTCTCAAACAGTCTACGCTTTGATCGTGCCCTGAAGACCAGTAGTAGTTTCCGATGCACATCTGGAGGCATTCTGTAATCTGTGGGCTATCCGGTGTTGATGAAACACTGAAATAGCATTGGCTTTGTATACAACAGTCACCATGCGCACTTTCCTCCATGGGAGAAATGTCTCAAACAGTCTACGACTTGATCGTTCCCTGGATGAAAAGTAGTAGTTTCCGATGCACAACTGAAGGCATTCCGTAATCTGTGGACTATCAGAGTGTTGTTGAAACACAGAAATTACATCGGGATTGAATACAACAGTCACCATGCCCACATTCCTCCATGGGAGCAATGTCTCAAACAGTCTACGGTTTGAACGTTCCCTGAAGACCAGTAGTAGTTTCCGATGCACATCTGGAGGAATTCTGTAATCTGTGGACTATCAGAGTGTTGTTGAAAGACAGAAATTGCATCGGGATTGAATACAGCAGTCATCATCCGCACTTTCCGCCATGGCAGTAATGTCTCAAACAGTCTACGCTTTGATCGTTCCTGGAAGACCAGTAGTAGTTTCCGATGCACATCTGGAGGCATTCTGTAATCTGTGGACTATCAGAGTGTTGATGAACACAGAAATTGCATCGGGATTGAATACAACAGTCACCATGCGCACTTTCCTCCATGGGAGTAATGTCTCAAACAGTCTACGCTTTGATCGTTCCCTGGAATACCAGTAGTAGTTTCCGATGCACACCTGGAGGCATTCTGTAATCTTTGGAGCTTCAAAGTGTTGATGAGACACTGAAATTGCATCGGGTTTGAATACAACAGTGAACATGCGCACTTTCTTCCATGGGATAATGTCTCAAACAGTCTAAGATTTGATCGTACCCTGGAAGACCAGTAGAAGATTCCGATGTACATCTGGAGGCATTCTTTAATCTGTGGACCTTCAAAGTGTAGATCAAACACAGAAATTGCATCGGGATTTAATACAACAGTCACCATGCGCACTTTCCTCCATGGGAGTAATGTCTCAAACAGTCTACGCTTTGATCGTTCCCCTGAAGAACAGTAGTAGTTTCCGATGCACATCTGGAGGCATTCTGTAATCTGTGGACTATCAGAGTGTTGATGAAACACAGAAATTTCATCAGGTTTGAATACAACAGTCACCATGCGCACTTTCCTCCATGAGAGTAATGTCTCAAACTGTCATCGATTTGATCGTTCCCTGAAGACCAGTAGTAGTTTCCGATGCACACCTGGAGGCATTCTGTAATCTGTGGTCCATCCGGGTGTTGATGAAACACAGAAATAGCATCGGCTTTGAATACAACAGTCACCATGCGCACTTTCCTCCATGAGAGAAATGTCTCAAACAGTCTACGACTTGATCGTTCCCTGGAAGAAAAGTAGTAGTTTCCGATGCACAACTGAAGGCATTCTGTAATCTATGGACTATCAGAGTGTTGTTGAAACACAGAAATTGCATCGGGATTGAATAGAACTGTCACCATGCGCACATTCCTCCATGGGAGTAATGTCTCAAACACTCTACGGTTGGATCTTTCCCTGAAGACCAGTAGTAGTTTCCGATGCACATGTGGAGGAATTCTGTAATCTGTGGACTATCTGAGTGTAGTTGAAACACAGAAATTGCATCGGGATTGAATACAAAAGTAACCATGCGCACTTTCTTCCATGGGAGTAATATCTCAAACAGACTACGCTTTGATCGTACCCTGGAAGACCAGTAGTAAATTCCGATGCACATCTTGAGGCATTCTGTAATCTGTGGACTTTCAAAGTGTTGATGGAACACAGAAATTGCCTCGGGATTGAAGACAACAGTCACCATGCGCACTTTCCTCCATGGGAGTAATGTCTCAAACTGTCATCGATATGATCGTTCCCTGAACACCAGTAGTAATTTCTGATGCACATCTGGAGGCATTCTGTAATCTGTGGTCTATCCAGTAGTTGATGAAACACAGAAATAGCATCGGCTTTGAATACAACAGTGACCATGAGCACTTTCCTCCATGGGAGTAATGTCTGAAACAGTCTACGCTTTGATCGTTCCCTGGAAGACCAGTAGTAGTTTCCGATGCACATCTGGAGGCATTTTGCAATCTGTGGACTGTCAGAGTGTTGTTGAAACACAGAAATTGCATCGGGATTGAATACAACAGTCACCATGCGCATATTCCTCCATGGGAGTAATGTCTCAAACAGTCTACGGTTTGATTGTTCCCTGAAGACCAGTAGTAGTTGCCGATGCACATCTGGAGGAATTCTGTAATCTGTGGACTATCAGAGTGTTGTTGAAATACAGAAATTGCATCGGGATTGAATACAACAGTCACCATCCGCACTTTCCTCCATGGCAGTAATGTCTCAAACAGTCTACGCTTTGATCGTTCCTGGAAGACCAGTAGTAGTTTCCGATGCACATCTGGAGGCATTCTGTAATCTGTGGACTGTCAGAGTGTTGTTGAAACACTTAAATTGCATCGGGATTGAATACAACAGTCACCATGCGCACTTTCATCCATGGGAGTAATGTCTCAAACGGTTTACGCTTTGATCGCTCCCTGGAAGACCAGTAGTAGCTTCCGATGCACATCTGGAGTCATTCTGTAATCTGTGGACTATCAGAGTGTTGTTGAAACACAGAAATTGCATCGGGATTCAATACAACAGTCACCATGCGCACTTTCCTCCATGGGATAATGTCTCAAACAGTCTACGATTTGATCGTTCCCTGGAAGACCAGTAGTAGTTTCCGATGCACATCTGGAGGCATTCTGTAATCTGTGGACTATCAGAGTGTTGATGAAACACAGAAATTGCATCGGGATTGAATACAGCCGTCACCATGCGTACTTTCCTCCACGGGAGTAATGTCTCCAACAGTCTACGATTTGATCGTACCCTGGAAGACCAGTAGTAGATTCCGATGCACATCTTGAGGCATTCTGTAATCTGTGGACTTTCAAAGTGTTGACGAAACACAGAAATTGCCTCGGGATTGAATAGAACAGTCACCATGCGCACTTTCCTCCATGGGAGTAATGTCTCAAACAGTCTACGCTTTGATCGTTCCGTGGAAGAACAGTAGTAGCTTCCGATGCACATCTGGAGGCATTCTGTAATCTGTGGACTATCAGAGTGTTGATGAAACACAGAAATTGCATCGGGATTGAATACAACAGTCACCATGCGCACTTTCCTCCATGGGATAATGTCTCAATCAGTCTACGATTTGATCGTTCCCTGGAAGACCAGTAGAAGATTCCGATGCACATCTGGAGGCATTCTGGAATCTGTGGACTGTCAGAGTGTTGTTGAAACACTGAAATTGCATCGGGATTGAATACAACAGTCACCATGCGCACTTTCATCCATGGGAGTAACGTCTCAAAAAGTTTACGCTTTGATCGCTCAATGGAAGACCAGTAGTGGTTTCCGATGCACATCAGGAGGCATTCTGTAATCTGCGGACTATCAGAGTGTTGTTGAAACACAGAAATTGCATCGGGATTGAATACAACAGTCACCATGCCCACATTCCTCCATGGGAGTAATGTCTCAAACAGTCTACGGTTTGAACGTTCACTGAAGACCAGTAGTAGTTTCCGATGCACATCTGGAGGAATTCTGTAGTCTGTGGACTATCAGAGTGTTGTTGAAAGACAGAAATTGCATCGGGATTGAATACAGCAGTCATCATCCGCACTTTCCGCCATGGCAGTAATGTCTCAAACAGTCTACGCTTTGATCGTTCCTGGAAGACCAGTAGTAGTTTCCGATGCACATCTGGAGGCATTCTGTAATCTGTAGACAGTCAGAGTGTTGTTGACACACTGAAATTGCATCGGGATTGAATACAACAGTCACCATGCGCACTTTCATCCATGGGAGTAATGTCTCAAACAGTTTACGCTTTGATCGCTCAATGGAAGACCAGTAGTGGTTTCCGATGCACATCAGGAGGCATTCTGTAATCTGTGGACTATCAGAGTGTTGTTGAAACACAGAAATTGCATCGGGATTGAATACAACAGTCACCATGCGCACTTTCCTCCATGGGATAATGTCTCAATCAGTCTACGATTTGATCGTTCCCTGGAAGACCAGTAGAAGATTCCGATGCACATCTGGAGGCATTCTGTAATCTGTGGACCTTCAAAGTGTTGATGAACACAGAAATGGCATCGGGATTTAATACAACAGTCACCATGCGCACCTTCCTCCATGGGAGTAATGTCTCAAACAGTCTACGTTTTGATCGTTCCATGGAACACCAGTAGTTGTTTCCGATGCACATCTGGTGGCATTCTGTAATCTGTGGACTATCAGAGTGTTATTGAAACACAGAAATTACATCGGGATTGAATACAACAGTAACCATGCGCACTTTCTTCCATGGGAGTAATATCTCAAACAGACTACGCTTTGATCGTACCCTGGAAGACCAGTAGTAGATTCCGATGCACATCTTGAGGCATTCTGTAATCTGTGGACTTTCAAAGTGTTGATGAAACACAGAAATTGCCTCGGGATTGAATACAACAGTCACCATGCGCACTTTCCTCCATCTGAGTAATGTCTCAAACAGTCTACGCTTTGATCGTTCCGTGGAAGAACAGTAGTAGTTTCCGATGCACATCTGGAGGCATTCTGTAATCTGTCGACTATCAGTGTGTTGATGAAACACAGAAATTGCATCGGGATTGAATACAACAGTCACCATGCGCACTTTCCTCCATGGGAGTAATGTCTCAAACTGTCATCGATATGATCGTTCCCTGAACACCAGTAGTAGTTTCCGATGCACATCTGGAGGCATTCTGTAATCTGTGGTCTATCCGGGAGTTGATGAAACACAAAAATAGCATCGGCTTTGAATACAACAGTGACCATGCGCACTTACCTCCATGGGAGCAATGTCTCAAACAGTCTACGGTTTGAACGTTCCCTGAAGACCAGCAGTAGTTTCCGATGCACATCTGGAGGAATTCTGTAATCTGTGGACTATCAGAGTGTTGTTGAAAGACAGAAATTGCATCGGGATTGAATACAGCAGTCATCATCCGCACTTTCCGCCATGGCAGTAATGTCTCAAACAGTCTACGCTTTGATCGTTCCTGGAAGACCAGTAGTAGTTTCCGATGCACATCTGGAGGCATTCTGTAATCTGTGGACTGTCAGAGTGTTGTTGAAACACTGAAATTGCATCGGGATTGAATACAACAGTCACCATGCGCACTTTCATCCATGGGAGTAATGTCTCAAAAAGTTTACGCTTTGATCGCTCAATGGAAGACCAGTAGTGGTTTCCGATGCACATCAGGAGGCATTCTGTAATCTGCGGACTATCAGAGTGTTGTTGAAACAAAGAAATTGCATCGTGATTGAATACAACAGTCACCATGCGCACTTTCCTCCATGGGATAATGTCTCAATCAGTCTACGATTTGATCGTTCCCTGGAAGACCAGTAGAAGATTCCGATGCACATCTGGAGGCATTCTGTAATCTGTGGACCTTCAAAGTGTTGATGAACACAGAAATGGCATCGGGATTGAATACAACCGTCACCATGCGCACTTTCCTCCATGGGAGTAATGTCTCAAACAGTCTACGCTTTGATCGTTCCATGGAACACCAGTAGTTGTTTCCGATGCACATCTGGTGGCATTCTGTAATCTGTGGACTATCAGAGTGTTGTTGAAACACAGAAATTGCATCGGGATTGAATACAACAGTAACCATGCGCACTTTCTTCCATGGGAGTAATATCTCAAACAGACTACGATTTGATCGTACCCTGGAAGACCAGTAGTAGATTCCGATGCACATCTTGAGGCATTCTGTAATCTGTGGACTTTCAAAGTGTTGACGAAACACAGAAATTGCCTCGGGATTGAATAGAACAGTCACCATGCGCACTTTCCTCCATGGGAGTAATGTCTCAAACAGTCTACGCTTTGATCGTTCCGTGGAAGAACAGTAGTAGCTTCCGATGCACATCTGGAGGCATTCTGTAATCTGTGGACTATCAGAGTGTTGATGAAACACAGAAATTGCATCGGGATTGAATACAACAGTCACCATGCGCACTTTCCTCCATGGGATAATGTCTCAATCAGTCTACGATTTGATCGTTCCCTGGAAGACCAGTAGAAGATTCCGATGCACATCTGGAGGCATTCTGGAATCTGTGGACTGTCAGAGTGTTGTTGAAACACTGAAATTGCATCGGGATTGAATACAACAGTCACCATGCGCACTTTCATCCATGGGAGTAACGTCTCAAAAAGTTTACGCTTTGATCGCTCAATGGAAGACCAGTAGTGGTTTCCGATGCACATCAGGAGGCATTCTGTAATCTGCGGACTATCAGAGTGTTGTTGAAACACAGAAATTGCATCGGGATTGAATACAACAGTCACCATGCCCACATTCCTCCATGGGAGTAATGTCTCAAACAGTCTACGGTTTGAACGTTCACTGAAGACCAGTAGTAGTTTCCGATGCACATCTGGAGGAATTCTGTAGTCTGTGGACTATCAGAGTGTTGTTGAAAGACAGAAATTGCATCGGGATTGAATACAGCAGTCATCATCCGCACTTTCCGCCATGGCAGTAATGTCTCAAACAGTCTACGCTTTGATCGTTCCTGGAAGACCAGTAGTAGTTTCCGATGCACATCTGGAGGCATTCTGTAATCTGTAGACAGTCAGAGTGTTGTTGACACACTGAAATTGCATCGGGATTGAATACAACAGTCACCATGCGCACTTTCATCCATGGGAGTAATGTCTCAAACAGTTTACGCTTTGATCGCTCAATGGAAGACCAGTAGTGGTTTCCGATGCACATCAGGAGGCATTCTGTAATCTGTGGACTATCAGAGTGTTGTTGAAACACAGAAATTGCATCGGGATTGAATACAACAGTCACCATGCGCACTTTCCTCCATGGGATAATGTCTCAATCAGTCTACGATTTGATCGTTCCCTGGAAGACCAGTAGAAGATTCCGATGCACATCTGGAGGCATTCTGTAATCTGTGGACCTTCAAAGTGTTGATGAACACAGAAATGGCATCGGGATTTAATACAACAGTCACCATGCGCACCTTCCTCCATGGGAGTAATGTCTCAAACAGTCTACGTTTTGATCGTTCCATGGAACACCAGTAGTTGTTTCCGATGCACATCTGGTGGCATTCTGTAATCTGTGGACTATCAGAGTGTTATTGAAACACAGAAATTACATCGGGATTGAATACAACAGTAACCATGCGCACTTTCTTCCATGGGAGTAATATCTCAAACAGACTACGCTTTGATCGTACCCTGGAAGACCAGTAGTAGATTCCGATGCACATCTTGAGGCATTCTGTAATCTGTGGACTTTCAAAGTGTTGATGAAACACAGAAATTGCCTCGGGATTGAATACAACAGTCACCATGCGCACTTTCCTCCATCTGAGTAATGTCTCAAACAGTCTACGCTTTGATCGTTCCGTGGAAGAACAGTAGTAGTTTCCGATGCACATCTGGAGGCATTCTGTAATCTGTCGACTATCAGTGTGTTGATGAAACACAGAAATTGCATCGGGATTGAATACAACAGTCACCATGCGCACTTTCCTCCATGGGAGTAATGTCTCAAACTGTCATCGATATGATCGTTCCCTGAACACCAGTAGTAGTTTCCGATGCACATCTGGAGGCATTCTGTAATCTGTGGTCTATCCGGGAGTTGATGAAACACAAAAATAGCATCGGCTTTGAATACAACAGTGACCATGCGCACTTACCTCCATGGGAGCAATGTCTCAAACAGTCTACGGTTTGAACGTTCCCTGAAGACCAGCAGTAGTTTCCGATGCACATCTGGAGGAATTCTGTAATCTGTGGACTATCAGAGTGTTGTTGAAAGACAGAAATTGCATCGGGATTGAATACAGCAGTCATCATCCGCACTTTCCGCCATGGCAGTAATGTCTCAAACAGTCTACGCTTTGATCGTTCCTGGAAGACCAGTAGTAGTTTCCGATGCACATCTGGAGGCATTCTGTAATCTGTGGACTGTCAGAGTGTTGTTGAAACACTGAAATTGCATCGGGATTGAATACAACAGTCACCATGCGCACTTTCATCCATGGGAGTAATGTCTCAAAAAGTTTACGCTTTGATCGCTCAATGGAAGACCAGTAGTGGTTTCCGATGCACATCAGGAGGCATTCTGTAATCTGCGGACTATCAGAGTGTTGTTGAAACAAAGAAATTGCATCGTGATTGAATACAACAGTCACCATGCGCACTTTCCTCCATGGGATAATGTCTCAATCAGTCTACGATTTGATCGTTCCCTGGAAGACCAGTAGAAGATTCCGATGCACATCTGGAGGCATTCTGTAATCTGTGGACCTTCAAAGTGTTGATGAACACAGAAATGGCATCGGGATTGAATACAACCGTCACCATGCGCACTTTCCTCCATGGGAGTAATGTCTCAAACAGTCTACGCTTTGATCGTTCCATGGAACACCAGTAGTTGTTTCCGATGCACATCTGGTGGCATTCTGTAATCTGTGGACTATCAGAGTGTTGTTGAAACACAGAAATTGCATCGGGATTGAATACAACAGTAACCATGCGCACTTTCTTCCATGGGAGTAATATCTCAAACAGACTACGATTTGATCGTACCCTGGAAGACCAGTAGTAGATTCCGATGCACATCTTGAGGCATTCTGTAATCTGTGGACTTTCAAAGTGTTGACGAAACACAGAAATTGCCTCGGGATTGAATAGAACAGTCACCATGCGCACTTTCCTCCATGGGAGTAATGTCTCAAACAGTCTACGCTTTGATCGTTCCGTGGAAGAACAGTAGTAGCTTCCGATGCACATCTGGAGGCATTCTGTAATCTGTGGACTATCAGAGTGTTGATGAAACACAGAAATTGCATCGGGATTGAATACAACAGTCACCATGCGCACTTTCCTCCATGGGATAATGTCTCAATCAGTCTACGATTTGATCGCTCCCTGGAAGACCAGTAGAAGATTCCGATGCACATCTGGAGGCATTCTGGAATCTGTGGACTGTCAGAGTGTTGTTGAAACACTGAAATTGCATCGGGATTGAATACAACAGTCACCATGCGCACTTTCATCCATGGGAGTAACGTCTCAAAAAGTTTACGCTTTGATCGCTCAATGGAAGACCAGTAGTGGTTTCCGATGCACATCAGGAGGCATTCTGTAATCTGCGGACTATCAGAGTGTTGTTGAAACACAGAAATTGCATCGGGATTGAATACAACAGTCACCATGCCCACATTCCTCCATGGGAGTAATGTCTCAAACAGTCTACGGTTTGAACGTTCACTGAAGACCAGTAGTAGTTTCCGATGCACATCTGGAGGAATTCTGTAGTCTGTGGACTATCAGAGTGTTGTTGAAAGACAGAAATTGCATCGGGATTGAATACAGCAGTCATCATCCGCACTTTCCGCCATGGCAGTAATGTCTCAAACAGTCTACGCTTTGATCGTTCCTGGAAGACCAGTAGTAGTTTCCGATGCACATCTGGAGGCATTCTGTAATCTGTAGACAGTCAGAGTGTTGTTGACACACTGAAATTGCATCGGGATTGAATACAACAGTCACCATGCGCACTTTCATCCATGGGAGTAATGTCTCAAACAGTTTACGCTTTGATCGCTCAATGGAAGACCAGTAGTGGTTTCCGATGCACATCAGGAGGCATTCTGTAATCTGTGGACTATCAGAGTGTTGTTGAAACACAGAAATTGCATCGGGATTGAATACAACAGTCACCATGCGCACTTTCCTCCATGGGATAATGTCTCAATCAGTCTACGATTTGATCGTTCCCTGGAAGACCAGTAGAAGATTCCGATGCACATCTGGAGGCATTCTGTAATCTGTGGACCTTCAAAGTGTTGATGAACACAGAAATGGCATCGGGATTTAATACAACAGTCACCATGCGCACCTTCCTCCATGGGAGTAATGTCTCAAACAGTCTACGTTTTGATCGTTCCATGGAACACCAGTAGTTGTTTCCGATGCACATCTGGTGGCATTCTGTAATCTGTGGACTATCAGAGTGTTATTGAAACACAGAAATTACATCGGGATTGAATACAACAGTAACCATGCGCACTTTCTTCCATGGGAGTAATATCTCAAACAGACTACGCTTTGATCGTACCCTGGAAGACCAGTAGTAGATTCCGATGCACATCTTGAGGCATTCTGTAATCTGTGGACTTTCAAAGTGTTGATGAAACACAGAAATTGCCTCGGGATTGAATACAACAGTCACCATGCGCACTTTCCTCCATCTGAGTAATGTCTCAAACAGTCTACGCTTTGATCGTTCCGTGGAAGAACAGTAGTAGTTTCCGATGCACATCTGGAGGCATTCTGTAATCTGTCGACTATCAGTGTGTTGATGAAACACAGAAATTGCATCGGGATTGAATACAACAGTCACCATGCGCACTTTCCTCCATGGGAGTAATGTCTCAAACTGTCATCGATATGATCGTTCCCTGAACACCAGTAGTAGTTTCCGATGCACATCTGGAGGCATTCTGTAATCTGTGGTCTATCCGGGAGTTGATGAAACACAAAAATAGCATCGGCTTTGAATACAACAGTGACCATGCGCACTTACCTCCATGGGAGTAAAGTCTGAAACAGTCTACGCCTTGATCAATCCCTGGAAGAAAAGTAGTAGTTTCCGATGCACATCTGGAGGCATTCTGTAATCTGTCGACTATCAGAGTGTTGATGAAACACAGAAATTGCATCGGGATTGAATACAACAGTCACCATGCGCACTTTCCTCCATGGGAGTAATGTCTCAAACTGTCATCGATATGATCGTTCCCTGAACACCAGTAGTAGTTTCCGATGCACATCTAGAGGCATTCTGTAATCTGTGGTCTATCCGGGAGTTGATGAAACACAAAAATAGCATCGGCTTTGAATACAACAGTGACCATGCGCACTTTCCTCCATGGGAGTAATGTCTGAAACAGTCTACGCCTTGATCAATCCCTGGAAGAAAAGTAGTAGTTTCCGATGCACATCTGAAGGCATTCTGTAATCTGTGGACTATCAGAGTGTTGTTGAAACACAGAAATTGCATCGGGATTGAATACAACAGTCACCATGCGCACTTTCCTCCATGGGAGTAATGTCTCAAACAGTCTACGCTTTGATCGTTCCCTGGAAGACCAGTAGTAGTTTGCGATGCACATCTGGAGGCATTCTGCAATCTGTGGACTATCAGAGTGTTGTTGAAACACAGAAATTGCATCGGGATTGAATACAACAGTCACCATGCGCACTTTCCTCCATGGGATAATGTCTCAAACAGTCTAAGATTTGATCGTATCCTGGAAGACCAGTAGAAGATTCCGATGTACATCTGGAGGCATGCTGTAATCTGTGGACCTTCAAAGTGTTGATCAAACACAGAAATTGCATCGGGATTTAATACAACAGTCACCATGCGCACTTTCCTCCATGGGAGTAATGTCTCAAACAGTCTACGCTTTGATCGTTCCCTGGAAGAACAGTAGTAGTTTCCGATGCACATCAGGAGGCATTCTGTAATCTGTGGACTATCAGAGTGTTGTTGAAACTCAGAAATTGCATCGGGATTGAATACAACAGTCACCATGCGCACTTTCCTCCATGGGATAATGTCTCAATCAGTCTACGATTTGATCGTTCCCTGGAAGACCAGTAGAAGATACCGATGCACATCTGGAGGCATTCTGTAATCTGTGGACCTTCGAAGTGTTGATGAACACAGAAATGGCATCGGGATTGAATACCACCGTCACCATGCGCACTTTCCTCCATGGGAGTAATGTCTCAAACAGTCTACGTTTTGATCGTTCCATGGAACACCAGTAGTTGTTTCCCATGCACATCTAGTGGCATTCTGTAATCTGTGGACTATCAGAGTGTTGTTGGAACACAGAAATTGCATCGGGATTGAATACAACAGTAACCATGCGCACTTTCTTCCATGGGAGTAATATCTCAAACAGACTACGCTTTGATCGTACCCTGGAAGACCAGTAGTAGATTCCGATGCACATCTTGAGGCATTCTGTAATCTGCGGACTTTCAAAGTGTTGACGAAACACAGAAATTGCCTCGGGATTGAATACAACAGTCACCATGCGCACTTTCCTCCATGGGAGTAATGTCTCAAACAGTCTACGCTTTGATCGTTCCGTGGAAGAACAGTAGTAGCTTCCGATGCACATCTGGAGGCATTCTGTAATCTGTGGACTATCAGAGTGTTGATGAAACACAGAAATTGCATCGGGATTGAATACAACAGTCACCATGCGCACTTTCCTCCATGGGAGTAATGTCTCAAACTGTCATCGATATGATCGTTCCCTGAACACCAGTAGTAGTTTCCGATGCACATCTGGAGGCATTCTGTAATCTGTGTCTATCCGGGAGTTGATGAAACACAGAAATAGCATCGGCTTTGAATACAACAGTGACCATGCGCACTTTCCTCCATGGGAGTAATGTCTGAAAGAGTCTACGCCTTGATCAATCCCTGGAAGAAAAGTAGTAGTTTCCGATGCACATCTGAAGGCATTCTGTAATCTGTGGACTATCAGAGTGTTGTTGAAACACAGAAATTGCATCGGGATTGAATACAACAGTCACCATGCGCACTTTCCTCCATGGGAGAAATGTCTCAAACAGTCTACGACTCGATCGTTCCCTGGAAGAAAAGAAGTAGTTTCCGATGCACAACTGAAGGCATTCTGCAATCTGTGGACTATCAGAGTGTTGTTGAAACACAGAAATTGCATCGGGATTGAATACAACAGTCACCATCCGTACTTTCCTCCATGGGAGTAATGTCTCAAACAGTCTACGGTTTGATCGTTCCCTGGAAGACCAGTAGTAGTTTCGATTCACATCTGGAGACATTCTGTAATCTTTGGACCTTCAAAGTGTTGATGAAACACTGAAATTGCATCGGGTTTGAATACAACAGTCACCATGCGCACTTTCCTCCATGGGATAATGTCTCAAACAGTCCAAGATTTGATCGTATCCTGGAAGACCAGTAGAAGATTCCGATGTACATCTGGAGGCATTCTGTAATCTGTGGACCCTCAAAGTGTTGATCAAACACAGAAATTGCATCGGGATTTAATACAACAGTCACCATGCGCACTTTCCTCCATGGGAGTAATGTCTCAAACAGTCTACGCTTTGATCGTTCCCTGGAAGAACAGTAGTAGTTTCCGATGCACATCTGGAGGCATTCTGTAATCTGTGGACTATCAGAGTGTTGATGAAACACAGAAATTTCATCAGGTTTGAATACAACAGTCACCATGCGCACTTTCCTCCATGAGAGTAATGTCTCAAACTGTCATCGATTTGATCGTTCCCTGAAGACCAGTAGTAGTTTCCGATGCACATGTGGAGGAATTCTGTAATCTGTGGACTATCAGAGTGTTGTTGAAACACAGAAATTGCATCGGGATTGAATACAACAGTAACCATGCGCACTTTCTTCAATGGGAGTAATATCTCAAACAGACTACGCTTTGATCGTACCCTGGAAGACCAGTAGTAGATTCCGATGCACATCTTGAGGCATTCTGTAATCTGTGGACTTTCAAAGTGTTGATGGAACACAGAAATTGCCTCGGGATTGAAGACAACAGTCACCATGCGCACTTTCCTCCATGGGAGTAATGTCTCAAACTGTCATCGATATGATCGTTCCCTGAACACCAGTAGTAGTTTCCGATGCACATCTGGAGGCATTCTGTAATCTGTGGTCTATCCAGGAGTTGATGAAACACAGAAATAGCATCGGCTTTGAATACAACAGTGACCATGCGCACTTTCCTCCATGGGAGTAATGTCTCAAACAGTCTACGCTTTGATCGTTCCCTGGAAGAACTGTAGTAGTTTCCGATGCACATCAGGAGGCATTCTGTAATCTGTGGACTATCAGAGTGTTGTTGAAACTCAGAAATTGCATCGGGATTGAATACAACAGTCACCATGCGCACTTTCCTCCATGGGATAATGTCTCAATCAGTCTACGATTTGATCGTTCCCTGGAAGACCAATAGAAGATTCCGATGCACATCTGGAGGCATTCTGTAATCTGTGGACCTTCAAAGTGTTGATGAACACAGAAATGGCATCGGGATTGAATACAACCGTCACCATACGCACTTTCCTCCATGGGAGTAATGTCTCAAACAGTCTACGTTTTGATCGTTCCGTGGAACACCAGTAGTTGTTTCCCATGCACATCTAGTGGCATTCTGTAATCTGTGGACTATCAGAGTGTTGTTGGAACACAGAAATTGCATCGGGATTGAATACAACAGTAACCATGCGCACTTTCTTCCATGGGAGTAATATCTCAAACAGACTACGCTTTGATCGTACCCTGGAAGACCAGTAGTAGATTCCGATGCACATCTTGAGGCATTCTGTAATCTGTGGACTTTCAAAGTGTTGACGAAACACAGAAATTGCCTCGGGATTGAATACAACAGTCACCATGCGCACTTTCCTCCATGGGAGTAATGTCTCAAACAGTCTACGCTTTGATCGTTCCGTGGAAGAACAGTAGTAGCTTCCGATGCACATCTGGAGGCATTCTGTAATCTGTGGACTATCAGAGTGTTGATGAAACACAGAAATTGCATCGGGATTGAATACAACAGTCACCATGCGCACTTTCCTCCATGGGAGTAATGTCTCAAACTGTCATCGATATGATCGTTCCCTGAACACCAGTAGTAGTTTCCGATGCACATCTGGAGGCATTCTGTAATCTGTGTCTATCCGGGAGTTGATGAAACACAGAAATAGCATCGGCTTTGAATACAACAGTGACCATGCGCACTTTCCTCCATGGGAGTAATGTCTGAAAGAGTCTACGCCTTGATCAATCCCTGGAAGAAAAGTAGTAGTTTCCGATGCACAACTGAAGGCATTCTGCAATCTGTGGACTATCAGAGTGTTGTTGAAACACAGAAATTGCATCGGGATTGAATACAACAGTCACCATCCGTACTCTCCTCCATGGGAGTAATGTCTCAAACAGTCTACGGTTTGATCGTTCCCTGGAAGACCAGTAGTAGTTTCGATTCACTTCTGGAGACATTCTGTAATCTTTGGACCTTCAAAGTGTTGATGAAACACTGAAATTGCATCGGGTTTGAATACAACAGTCACCATGCGCACTTTCCTCCATGGGATAATGTCTCAAACAGTCCAAGATTTGATCGTATCCTGGAAGACCAGTAGAAGATTCCGATGTACATCTGGAGGCATTCTGTAATCTGTGGACCTTCAAAGTGTTGATCAAACACAGAAATTGCATCGGGATTTAATACAACAGTCACCATGCGCACTTTCCACCATGGGAGTAATGTCTCAAACAGTCTACGCTTTGATCGTTCCCTGGAAGAACAGTAGTAGTTTCCGATGCACATCTGGAGGCATTCTGTAATCTGTGGACTATCAGAGTGTTGATGAAACACAGAAATTTCATCAGGTTTGAAAACAACAGTCACCATGCGCACTTTCCTCCATGAGAGTAATGTCTCAAACTGTCATCGATTTGATCGTTCCCTGAAGACCAGTAGTAGTTTCCGATGCACATGTGGAGGAATTCTGTAATCTGTGGACTATCAGAGTGTTGTTGAAACACAGAAATTGCATCGGGATTGAATACAACAGTAACCATGCGCACTTTCTTCCATGGGAGTAATATCTCAAACAGACTACGCTTTGATCGTACCCTGGAAGACCAGTAGTAGATTCCGATGCACATCTTGAGGCATTCTGTAATCTGTGGACTTTCAAAGTGTTGATGGAACACAGAAATTGCCTCGGGATTGAAGACAACAGTCACCATGCGCACTTTCCTCCATGGGAGTAATGTCTCAAACAGTCTACGCTTTGATCGTTCCGTGGAAGAACAGTAGTAGCTTCCGATGCACATCTGGAGGCATTCTGTAATCTGTGGACTATCAGAGTGTTGATGAAACACAGAAATTGCATCGGGATTGAATACAACAGTCACCATGCGCACTTTCCTCCATGGGAGTAATGTCTCAAACTGTCATCGATATGATCGTTCCCTGAACACCAGTAGTAGTTTCCGATGCACATCTGGAGGCATTCTGTAATCTGTGTCTATCCGGGAGTTGATGAAACACAGAAATAGCATCGGCTTTGAATACAACAGTGACCATGCGCACTTTCCTCCATGGGAGTAATGTCTGAAAGAGTCTACGCCTTGATCAATCCCTGGAAGAAAAGTAGTAGTTTCCGATGCACATCTGAAGGCATTCTGTAATCTGTGGACTATCAGAGTGTTGTTGAAACACAGAAATTGCATCGGGATTGAATACAACAGTCACCATGCGCACTTTCCTCCATGGGAGAAATGTCTCAAACAGTCTACGACTTGATCGTTCCCTGGAAGAAAAGAAGTAGTTTCCGATGCACAACTGAAGGCATTCTGCAATCTGTGGACTATCAGAGTGTTGTTGAAACACAGAAATTGCATCGGGATTGAATACAACAGTCACCATCCGTACTCTCCTCCATGGGAGTAATGTCTCAAACAGTCTACGGTTTGATCGTTCCCTGGAAGACCAGTAGTAGTTTCGATTCACTTCTGGAGACATTCTGTAATCTTTGGACCTTCAAAGTGTTGATGAAACACTGAAATTGCATCGGGTTTGAATACAACAGTCACCATGCGCACTTTCCTCCATGGGATAATGTCTCAAACAGTCCAAGATTTGATCGTATCCTGGAAGACCAGTAGAAGATTCCGATGTACATCTGGAGGCATTCTGTAATCTGTGGACCTTCAAAGTGTTGATCAAACACAGAAATTGCATCGGGATTTAATACAACAGTCACCATGCGCACTTTCCTCCATGGGAGTAATGTCTCAAACAGTCTACGCTTTGATCGTTCCCTGGAAGAACAGTAGTAGTTTCCGATGCACATCTGGAGGCATTCTGTAATCTGTGGACTATCAGAGTGTTGATGAAACACAGAAATTTCATCAGGTTTGAATACAACAGTCACCATGCGCACTTTCCTCCATGAGAGTAATGTCTCAAACTGTCATCGATTTGATCGTTCCCTGAAGACCAGTAGTAGTTTCCGATGCACATGTGGAGGAATTCTGTAATCTGTGGACTATCAGAGTGTTGTTGAAACACAGAAATTGCATCGGGATTGAATACAACAGTAACCATGCGCACTTTCTTCCATGGGAGTAATATCTCAAACAGACTACGCTTTGATCGTACCCTGGAAGACCAGTAGTAGATTCCGATGCACATCTTGAGGCATTCTGTAATCTGTGGACTTTCAAAGTGTTGATGGAACACAGAAATTGCCTCGGGATTGAAGACAACAGTCACCATGCGCACTTTCCTCCATGGGAGTAATGTCTCAAACTGTCATCGATATGATCGTTCCCTGAACACCAGTAGTAGTTTCCGATGCACATCTGGAGGCATTCTGTAATCTGTGGTCTATCCAGGAGTTGATGAAACACAGAAATAGCATCGGCTTTGAATACAACAGTGCCCATGCGCACTTTCCTCCATGGGAGTAATGTCTCAAACAGTCTACGCTTTGATCGTTCCCTGGAAGAACTGTAGTAGTTTCCGATGCACATCAGGAGGCATTCTGTAATCTGTGGACTATCAGAGTGTTGTTGAAACTCAGAAATTGCATCGGGATTGAATACAACAGTCACCATGCGCACTTTCCTCCATGGGATAATGTCTCAATCAGTCTACGATTTGATCGTTCCCTGGAAGACCAATAGAAGATTCCGATGCACATCTGGAGGCATTCTGTAATCTGTGGACCTTCAAAGTGTTGATGAACACAGAAATGGCATCGGAATTGAATACAACCGTCACCATACGCACTTTCCTCCATGGGAGTAATGTCTCAAACAGTCTACGTTTTGATCGTTCCATGGAACACCAGTAGTTGTTTCCCATGCACATCTAGTGGCATTCTGTAATCTGTGGACTATCAGAGTGTTGTTGGAACACAGAAATTGCATCGGGATTGAATACAACAGTAACCATGCGCACTTTCTTCCATGGGAGTAATATCTCAAACAGACTACGCTTTGATCGTACCCTGGAAGACCAGTAGTAGATTCCGATGCACATCTTGAGGCATTTTGTAATCTGTGGACTTTCAAAGTGTTGACGAAACACAGAAATTGCCTCGGGATTGAATACAACAGTCACCATGCGCACTTTCCTCCATGGGAGTAATGTCTCAAACAGTCTACGCTTTGATCGTTCCGTGGAAGAACAGTAGTAGCTTCCGATGCACATCTGGAGGCATTCTGTAATCTGTGGACTATCAGAGTGTTGATGAAACACAGAAATTGCATCGGGATTGAATACAACAGTCACCATGCGCACTTTCCTCCATGGGAGTAATGTCTCAAACTGTCATCGATATGATCGTTCCCTGAACACCAGTAGTAGTTTCCGATGCACATCTGGAGGCATTCTGTAATCTGTGTCTATCCGGGAGTTGATGAAACACAGAAATAGCATCGGCTTTGAATACAACAGTGACCATGCGCACTTTCCTCCATGGGAGTAATGTCTGAAAGAGTCTACGCCTTGATCAATCCCTGGAAGAAAAGTAGTAGTTTCCGATGCACATCTGAAGGCATTCTGTAATCTGTGGACTATCAGAGTGTTGTTGAAACACAGAAATTGCATCGGGATTGAATACAACAGTCACCATGCGCACTTTCCTCCATGGGAGAAATGTCTCAAACAGTCTACGACTTGATCGTTCCCTGGAAGAAAAGAAGTAGTTTCCGATGCACAACTGAAGGCATTCTGCAATCTGTGGACTATCAGAGTGTTGTTGAAACACAGAAATTGCATCGGGATTGAATACAACAGTCACCATCCGTACTCTCCTCCATGGGAGTAATGTCTCAAACAGTCTACGGTTTGATCGTTCCCTGGGAGACCAGTAGTAGTTTCGATTCACTTCTGGAGACATTCTGTAATCTTTGGACCTTCAAAGTGTTGATGAAACACTGAAATTGCATCGGGTTTGAATACAACAGTCACCATGCGCACTTTCCTCCATGGGATAATGTCTCAAACAGGCCAAGATTTGATCGTATCCTGGAAGACCAGTAGAAGATTCCGATGTACATCTGGAGGCATTCTGTAATCTGTGGACCTTCAAAGTGTTGATCAAACACAGAAATTGCATCGGGATTTAATACAACAGTCACCATGCGTACTTTCCTCCATGGGAGTAATGTCTCAAACAGTCTACGCTTTGATCGTTCCCTGGAAGAACAGTAGTAGTTTCCGATGCACATCTGGAGGCATTCTGTAATCTGTGGACTATCAGAGTGTTGATGAAACACAGAAATTTCATCAGGTTTGAATACAACAGTCACCATGCGCACTTTCCTCCATGAGAGTAATGTCTCAAACTGTCATCGATTTGATCGTTCCCTGAAGACCAGTAGTAGTTTCCGATGTACATGTGGAGGAATTCTGTAATCTGTGGACTATCAGAGTGTTGTTGAAACACAGAAATTGCATCGGGATTAAATACAACAGTAACCATGCGCACTTTCTTCCATGGGAGTAATATCTCAAACAGACTACGCTTTGATCGTACCCTGGAAGACCAGTAGTAGATTCCGATGCACATCTTGAGGCATTCTGTAATCTGTGGACTTTCAAAGTGTTGATGGAACACAGAAATTGCCTCGGGATTGAAGACAACAGTCACCATGCGCACTTTCCTCCATGGGAGTAATGTCTCAAACTGTCATCGATATGATCGTTCCCTGAACACCAGTAGTAGTTTCCGATGCACATCTGGAGGCATTCTGTAATCTGTGGTCTATCCAGGAGTTGATGAAACACAGAAATAGCATCGGCTTTGAATACAACAGTGACCATGCGCACTTTCCTCCATGGGAGTAATGTCTCAAACAGTCTACGCTTTGATCGTTCCCTGGAAGAACTGTAGTAGTTTCCGATGCACATCAGGAGGCATTCTGTAATCTGTGGACTATCAGAGTGTTGTTGAAACTCAGAAGTTGCATCGGGATTGAATACAACAGTCACCATGCGCACTTTCCTCCATGGGATAATGTCTCAATCAGTCTACGATTTGATCGTTCCCTGGAAGACCAATAGAAGATTCCGATGCACATCTGGAGGCATTCTGTAATCTGTGGACCTTCAAAGTGTTGATGAACACAGAAATGGCATCGGGATTGAATACAACAGTAACCATGCGCACTTTCTTCCATGGGAGTAATATCTCAAACAGACTACGCTTTGGTCGTACCCTGGAAGACCAGTAGTAGATTCCGATGCACATCTTGAGGCATTCTGTAATCTGTGGACTTTCAAAGTGTTGACGAAACACAGAAATTGCCTCGGGATTGAATACAACAGTCACCATGCGCACTTTCCTCCATGGGAGTAATGTCTCAAACAGTCTACGCTTTGATCGTTCCGTGGAAGAACAGTAATAGCTTCCGATGCACATCTGGAGGCATTCTGTAATCTGTGGACTATCAGAGTGTTGATGAAACACAGAAATTGCATCGGGATTGAATACAACAGTCACCATGCGCACTTTCCTCCATGGGAGTAATGTCTCAACCTGTCATCGATATGATCGTTCCCTGAACACCAGTAGTAGTTTCCGATGCACATCTGGAGGCATTCTGTAATCTGTGTCTATCCGGGAGTTGATGAAACACAGAAATAGCATCGGCTTTGAATACAACAGTGACCATGCGCACTTTCCTCCATGGGAGTAATGTCTGAAAGAGTCTACGCCTTGATCAATCCCTGGAAGAAAAGTAGTAGTTTCCGATGCACATCTGAAGGCATTCTGTAATCTGTGGACTATCAGAGTGTTGTTGAAACACAGAAATTGCATCGGGATTGAATACAACAGGCACCATGCGCACTTTCCTCCATGGGAGAAATGTCTCAAACAGTCTACGACTTGATCGTTCCCTGGAAGAAAAGAAGTAGTTTCCGATGCACAACTGAAGGCATTCTGCAATCTGTGGACTATCAGAGTGTTGTTGAAACACAGAAATTGCATCGGGATTGAATACAACAGTTACCATCCGTACTTTCCTCCATGGGAGTAATGTCTCAAACAGTCTACGGTTTGATCGTTCCCTGGAAGACCAGTAGTAGTTTCGATTCATATCTGGAGACATTCTGTAATCTTTGGACCTTCAAAGTGTTGATGAAACACTGAAATTGCATCGGGTTTGAATACAACAGTCACCATGCGCACTTTCCTCCATGGGATAATGTCTCAAACAGTCCAAGATTTGATCGTATCCTGGAAGACCAGTAGAAGATTCCGATGTACATCTGGAGGCATTCTGTAATCTGTGGACCTTCAAAGTGTTGATCAAACACAGAAATTGCATCGGGATTTAATACAACAGTCACCATGCGCACTTTCCTCCATGGGAGTAATGTCTCAAACAGTCTACGCTTTGATCGTTCCCTGGAAGAACAGTAGTAGTTTCCGATGCACATCTGGAGGCATTCTGTAATCAGTGGACTATCAGAGTGTTGATGAAACACAGAAATTTCATCAGGTTTGAATACAACAGTCACCATGCGCACTTTCCTCCATGAGAGTAATGTCTCAAACTGTCATCGATTTGATCGTTCCCTGAAGACCAGTAGTAGTTTCCGATGCACATGTGGAGGAATTCTGTAATCTGTGGACTATCAGAGTGTTGTTGAAACACAGAAATTGCATCGGGATTGAATACAACAGTAACCATGCGCACTTTCTTCCATGGGAGTAATATCTCAAACAGACTACACTTTGATCGTACCCTGGAAGACCAGTAGTAGATTCCGATGCACATCTTGAGGCATTCTGTAATCTGTGGACTTTCAAAGTGTTGATGGAACACAGAAATTGCCTCGGGATTGAAGACAACAGTCACCATGCGCACTATCCTCCATGGGAGTAATGTCTCAAACTGTCATCGATATGATCGTTCCCTGAACACCAGTAGTAGTTTCCGATGCACATCTGGAGGCATTCTGTAATCTGTGGTCTATCCAGGAGTTGATGAAACACAGAAATAGCATCGGCTTTGAATACAACAGTGACCATGCGCACTTTCCTCCATGGGAGTAATGTCTGAAACAGTCTACGCCTTGATCAATCCTTGGAAGAAAAGTAGTAGTTTCCGATGCACAACAGAAGGAATTCTGTAATCTGTGGACTATCAGAGTGTTGTTGAAACACAGAAATTGCATCGGGATTGAATACTACAGTCACCATGCGCAGTTTCCTCCAAGGGAGTAATGTCTCAAACAGTCTACGCTTTGATCGTTCCCTGGAAGACCAGTAGTAGTTTCCGATGCACATCTGGAGGCATTTTGCAATCTGTGTACTGTCAGAGTGTTGTTGAAACACAGAAATTGCATCGGGATTGAATACAACATTCACCATGCGCATATTCCTCCATGGGAGTAATGTCTCAAACAGTCTACGGTTTGATCGTTCCCTGAAGACCAGTAGTAGTTGCCGATGCACATCTGGAGGTATTCTGTAATCTGTGGACTGTCAGAGTGTTGTTGAAACACTTAAATTGCATCGGGATTGAATACAACAGTCACCATGCGCACTTTCATCCATGGGAGTAATGTCTCAAACGGTTTACGCTTTGATCGCTCCCTGGAAGACCAGTAGTAGCTTCCGATGCACATCTTGAGGCATTCTGTAATCTGTGGACTTTCAAAGTGTTGATGAAACACAGAAATTGCCTCGGGATTGAATACAACAGTCACCATGCGCACTTTCCTCCATCTGAGTAATGTCTCAAACAGTCTACGCTTTGATCGTTCCGTGGAAGAACAGTAGTAGTTTCCGATGCACATCTGGAGGCATTCTGTAATCTGTCGACTATCAGAGTGTTGATGAAACACAGAAATTGCATCGGGATTGAATACAACAGTCAACATGCGCACTTTCCTCCATGGGAGTAATGTCTCAAACTGTCATCGATATGATCGTTCCCTGAACACCAGTAGTAGTTTCCGATGCACATCTGGAGGCATTCTGTAATCTGTGGTCTATCCGGGAGTTGATGAAACACAGAAATAGCATCGGCTTTGAATACAACAGTGACCATGCGCACTTTCCTCCATGGGAGTAATGTCTGAAACAGTCTACGCCTTGATCAATCCCTGGAAGAAAAGTAGTATTTTCCGATGCACATCTGAAGGCATTCTGTAATCTGTGGACTATCTAAGTGTTGTTGAAACACAGAAATTGCATCGGGACTGAATACAACAGTCACCATGCGCACTTTCCTCCAGGGGAGTAATGTCTCAAACAGTCTACGCTTTGATCGTTCCCTGGAAGACCAGTTGTAGTTTCCGATGCACATCTGGAGGCATTCTGCAATCTGTGGACTATCAGAGTGTTGTTGAAACACAGAAATTGCATCGGGATTGAATACAACATTCACCATCCGTACTTTCCTCCATGGGAGTAATGTCTCAAACAGTCTACGCTTTCATCGTTCCCTGGAAGACCAGTAGTAGTTTCGATTCACATCTGGAGACATTCTGTAATCTTTGGACCTTCAAAGTGTTGATGAAACACTGAAATTGCATCGGGTTTGAATACAACAGTCACCATGCGCACTTTCATCCATGGGAGTAATGTCTCAAAAAGTTTACGCTTTGATCGCTCAATGGAAGACCAGTAGTGGTTTCCGATGCACATCAGGAGGCATTCTGTAATCTGCGGACTATCAGAGTGTTGTTGAAACAAAGAAATTGCATCGTGATTGAATACAACAGTCACCATGCGCACTTTCTTCCATGGGATAATGTCTCAAACAGTCTAAGATTTGATCGTACCCTGGAATACCAGTAGAAGATTCCGATGTACATCTGGAGGCATTCTGTAATCTGTGGACCTTCAAAGTGTTGATCAAACACAGAAATTGCATCGGGATTTAATACAACAGTCACCATGCGCACTTTACTCCATGGGAGTAATGTCTCAAACAGTCTACGCTTTGATCGTTCCCTGGAAGAACAGTAGTAGTTTCCGATGCACATCTGGAGCCATTCTGTAATCTGTGGACTATCAGAGTGTTGATGAAACACAGAAATTTCATCAGGTTTGAATACAACAGTCACCATGCGCACTTTCCTCCATGAGAGTAATGTCTCAAACTGTCATCGATTTGATCGTTCCCTGAAGACCAGTAGTAGTTTCCGATGCACACCTGGAGGCATTCTGTAATCTGTGGTCCATCCGGGTGTTGATGAAACACAGAAATAGCATCGGCTTTGAATACAACAGTCACCATGCGCACTTTCCTCCATGGGAGAAATGTCTCAAACAGTCTACGACTTGATCGTTCCCTGGAAGAAAAGTAGTAGTTTCCGATGCACAACTGAAGGCATTCTGTAATCTATGGAGTATCAGAGTATTGTTGAAACACAGAAATTGCATCGGGATTGAATACAACTGTCACCATGCGCACATTCCTCCATGGGAGTAATGTCTCAAACACTCTACGGTTTGATCGTTCCCTAAAGACCAGTAGTAGTTTAAGATGCACATGTGGAAAAATTCTGTAATCTGTGGACTATCAGAGTGTTGTTGAAACACAGAAATTGCATCGGGATTGAATACAACAGTAACCATGCGCACTTTCTTCCATGGGAGTAATATCTCAAACAGACTACGCTTTGATCGTACCCTGGAAGACCAGTAGTAGATTCCGATGCACATCTTGAGGCATTCTGTAATCTGTGGACTTTCAAAGTGTTGATGGAACACAGTAATTGCCTCGGGATTGAAGACAACAGTCACCATGCGCACTTTCCTCCATGGGAGTAATGTCTCAAACTGTCATTGATATGATCGTTCCCTGAACACCAGTAGTAGTTTCCGATGCACATCTGGAGGCATTCTGTAATCTGTGGTCTATCCAGGAGTTGATGAAACACAGAAATAGCATCGGCTTTGAATACAACAATGACCATGCGCACTTTCCTCCATGGGAGTAATGTCTGAAACAGTCTACGCCTTGATCAATCCTTGGAAGAAAAGTAGTAGTTTCTGATGCACAACAGAACGAATTCTGTAATCTGTGGACTATCAGAGTGTTGTTGAAACACAGAAATTGCATCGGGATTGAATACTACAGTCACCATGCGCAGTTTCCTCCAAGGGAGTAATGTCTCAAACAGTCTACGCTTTGATCGTTCCCTGGAAGGCCAGTAGTAGTTTCCGATGCACATCTGGAGGCATTTTGCAATCTGTGGACTGTCAGAGTGTTGTTGAAATACAGAAATTGCATCGGGATTGAATACAACAGTCATCATCCTCACTTTCATCCATGGCAGTAATGTCTCAAACAGTCTACGCTTTGATCGTTCCTGGAAGACCAGTAGTAGTTTCCGATGCACATCTGGAGGCATTCTGTAATCTGTGGACTGTCAGAGTGTTGTTGAAACACTTAAATTGCATCGGGATTGAAAACAACAGTCACCATGCGCACTTTCATCCATGGGAGTAATGTCTCAAACGGTTTACGCTTTGATCGCTCCCTGGAAGACCAGTAGTAGCTTCCGATGCACATCTGGAGTCATTCTGTAATCTGTGGACTATCAGAGTGTTGTTGAAACACAGAAATTGCATCGGGATTCAATACAACAGTCACCATGCGCACTTTCCTCCATGGGATAATGTCTCAAACAGTCTACGATTGGATCGTTCCCTGGAAGACCAGTAGTAGTTTCCGATGCACATCTGGAGGCATTCTGTAATCTGTGGACTATCAGAGTGTTGATGAAACACAGAAATTGATCGGGATTGAATACAACCGTCACCATGCGTACTTTCCTCCACGGAGTAATGTCTCCAACAGTCTACGCTTTGATCGTGCCCTGAAGACCAGTAGTAGTTTCCGATGCACATCTGGAGGCATTCTGTAATCTGTGGTCCATCCGGTGTTGATGAAACACAGAAATAGCATTGGCTTTGTATACAACAGTCACCATGCGCACTTTCCTCCATGGGAGAAAAGTCTCAAACAGTCTACGACTAGATCGTTCCCTGGAAGAAAAGTAGTAGTTTCCGATGCACAACTGAAGGCACTCTGTAATCTGTGGACTATCAGAGTGTTGTTGAAACACAGAAATTACATCGGGATTGAATACAACAGTCACCATGCCCACATTCCTCCATGGGAGCAATGTCTAAAACAGTCTACGGTTTGAACGTTCCCTGAAGACCAGTAGTAGTTTCCGATGCACATCTGGAGGCATTCTGTAATCTGTGGACTATCAGATTGTTGTTGAAAGACAGAAATTGCATCGGGATTGAATACAGCAGTCATCATCTGCACTTTCCGCCATGGCAGTAATGTCTCAAACAGTCTACGCTTTGATCGTTCCTGGAAGACCAGTAGTAGTTGCCGATGCACATCTGGAGGTATTCTGTAATCTGTGGACTGTCAGAGTGTTGTTGAAACACTTAAATTGCATCGGGATTGAATACAACAGTCACCATGCGCACTTTCATCCATGGGAGTAATGTCTCAAACGGTTTACGCTTTGATCGCTCCCTGGAAGACCAGTAGTAGCTTCCGATGCACATCTTGAGGCATTCTGTAATCTGTGGACTTTCAAAGTGTTGATGAAACACAGAAATTGCCTCGGGATTGAATACAACAGTCACCATGCGCACTTTCCTCCATCTGAGTAATGTCTCAAACAGTCTACGCTTTGATCGTTCCGTGGAAGAACAGTAGTAGTTTCCGATGCACATCTGGAGGCATTCTGTAATCTGTCGACTATCAGAGTGTTGATGAAACACAGAAATTGCATCGGGATTGAATACAACAGTCAACATGCGCACTTTCCTCCATGGGAGTAATGTCTCAAACTGTCATCGATATGATCGTTCCCTGAACACCAGTAGTAGTTTCCGATGCACATCTGGAGGCATTCTGTAATCTGTGGTCTATCCGGGAGTTGATGAAACACAGAAATAGCATCGGCTTTGAATACAACAGTGACCATGCGCACTTTCCTCCATGGGAGTAATGTCTGAAACAGTCTACGCCTTGATCAATCCCTGGAAGAAAAGTAGTATTTTCCGATGCACATCTGAAGGCATTCTGTAATCTGTGGACTATCTAAGTGTTGTTGAAACACAGAAATTGCATCGGGACTGAATACAACAGTCACCATGCGCACTTTCCTCCAGGGGAGTAATGTCTCAAACAGTCTACGCTTTGATCGTTCCCTGGAAGACCAGTTGTAGTTTCCGATGCACATCTGGAGGCATTCTGCAATCTGTGGACTATCAGAGTGTTGTTGAAACACAGAAATTGCATCGGGATTGAATACAACATTCACCATCCGTACTTTCCTCCATGGGAGTAATGTCTCAAACAGTCTACGCTTTCATCGTTCCCTGGAAGACCAGTAGTAGTTTCGATTCACATCTGGAGACATTCTGTAATCTTTGGACCTTCAAAGTGTTGATGAAACACTGAAATTGCATCGGGTTTGAATACAACAGTCACCATGCGCACTTTCTTCCATGGGATAATGTCTCAAACAGTCTAAGATTTGATCGTACCCTGGAATACCAGTAGAAGATTCCGATGTACATCTGGAGGCATTCTGTAATCTGTGGACCTTCAAAGTGTTGATCAAACACAGAAATTGCATCGGGATTTAATACAACAGTCACCATGCGCACTTTACTCCATGGGAGTAATGTCTCAAACAGTCTACGCTTTGATCGTTCCCTGGAAGAACAGTAGTAGTTTCCGATGCACATCTGGAGCCATTCTGTAATCTGTGGACTATCAGAGTGTTGATGAAACACAGAAATTTCATCAGGTTTGAATACAACAGTCACCATGCGCACTTTCCTCCATGAGAGTAATGTCTCAAACTGTCATCGATTTGATCGTTCCCTGAAGACCAGTAGTAGTTTCCGATGCACACCTGGAGGCATTCTGTAATCTGTGGTCCATCCGGGTGTTGATGAAACACAGAAATAGCATCGGCTTTGAATACAACAGTCACCATGCGCACTTTCCTCCATGGGAGAAATGTCTCAAACAGTCTACGACTTGATCGTTCCCTGGAAGAAAAGTAGTAGTTTCCGATGCACAACTGAAGGCATTCTGTAATCTATGGAGTATCAGAGTATTGTTGAAACACAGAAATTGCATCGGGATTGAATACAACTGTCACCATGCGCACATTCCTCCATGGGAGTAATGTCTCAAACACTCTACGGTTTGATCGTTCCCTAAAGACCAGTAGTAGTTTAAGATGCACATGTGGAAAAATTCTGTAATCTGTGGACTATCAGAGTGTTGTTGAAACACAGAAATTGCATCGGGATTGAATACAACAGTAACCATGCGCACTTTCTTCCATGGGAGTAATATCTCAAACAGACTACGCTTTGATCGTACCCTGGAAGACCAGTAGTAGATTCCGATGCACATCTTGAGGCATTCTGTAATCTGTGGACTTTCAAAGTGTTGATGGAACACAGTAATTGCCTCGGGATTGAAGACAACAGTCACCATGCGCACTTTCCTCCATGGGAGTAATGTCTCAAACTGTCATTGATATGATCGTTCCCTGAACACCAGTAGTAGTTTCCGATGCACATCTGGAGGCATTCTGTAATCTGTGGTCTATCCAGGAGTTGATGAAACACAGAAATAGCATCGGCTTTGAATACAACAATGACCATGCGCACTTTCCTCCATGGGAGTAATGTCTGAAACAGTCTACGCCTTGATCAATCCTTGGAAGAAAAGTAGTAGTTTCTGATGCACAACAGAACGAATTCTGTAATCTGTGGACTATCAGAGTGTTGTTGAAACACAGAAATTGCATCGGGATTCAATACAACAGTCACCATGCGCACTTTCCTCCATGGGATAATGTCTCAATCAGTCTACGACTTGATCGTTCCCTGGAAGACCAGTAGAAGATTCCGATGCACATCTGGAGGCATTCTGTCATTTGTGGACCTTCAAAGTGTTGATGAACACAGAAATGGCATCGGGATTGAATACAACCGTCACCATGCGCACTTTCCTCCATGGGAGTAATGTCTCTAACAGTCTACGTTTTGATCGTTCCATGGAACACCAGTAGTTGTTTCCGATGCACATCTGGTGGCATTCTGTAATCTGTGGACTATCAGGGTGTTGTTGAAACACAGAAATTGCATCGGGATTGAATACAACAGTAACCATGCGCACTTTCTTCCATGGGAGTAATATCTCAAACAGACTACGCTTTGATCGTACCCTGAGAGACCAGTACTAGATTCCGATGCACATCTTGAGGCATTCTGTAATCTGTGCAATTTCAAAGTGTTGACGAAACACAGATATTGCCTCGGGATTGAATACAACAGTCACCATGCGCACTTTCCTCCATGGGAGTAATGTCTCAAACAGTCTACGCTTTGATCGTTCCGTGGAGAACAGTAGTAGTTTCCGATGCACATCTGGAGGCATTCTGTAATCTGTGGACTATCAGAGTGTTGATGAAACACAGAAATTGCATCGGGATTGAATACAACAGTCACCATGCGCACTTTCCTCCATGGGAGAAATGTCTCAAACAGTCTACGACTTGATCGTTCCCTGGAAGAAAAGTAGTAGTTTCCGATGCGCAGCTGAAGGCATTCTGTAATCTGTGGCCTATCAGAGTGTTGTTGAAACACAGAAATTACATCGGGATTGAATACAACAGTCACCATGCCCACATTCCTCCATGGGAGTAATGTCTCAAACAGTCTACGCTTTCATCGTTCCCTGGAAGAACAGTAGTAGTTTCGATTCACATCTGGAGGCATTCTGTAATCTGTGGACGTTCAAAGTGTTGATGAAACACTGAAATTGCATCGGGTTTGAATACAACAGTCACCATGCGCACTTTCCTCCATGGGATAATGTCTCAAACATTCTAAGATTTGATCGTACCCTGGAAGACCAGTAGAAGATTCCGATGTACATCTGGGGGCATTCTGTAGTCTGTGGACCTTCAAAGTGTTGATCAAACACAGAAATTGCATCGGGATTTAATACAACAGTCACCATGCGCACTTTCCTCCATGGGAGTAATGTCTCAAACAGTCTACGCTTTGATCGTTCCCTTTAAGAACAGCAGTAGTTTCCGATGCACATCTGGATTCATTCTGTAATCTGTGGACTATCAGAGTGTTGATGAAACACAGAAATTTCATCAGGTTTGAATACAACAGTCACCATGCGCACTTTCCTCCATGAGAGTAATGTCTCAAACTGTCATCGATTTGATCGTTCCCTGAAGACCAGTAGTGTTTCCGATGCACACCTGGAGGCATTCTGTAATCTGTGGTCCATCCGGGTGTTGATGAAACACAGAAATAGCATCGGCTTTGAATACAACAGTCACCATGCGCACTTTCCTCCATGGGAGAAATGTCTCAAACATTCTACGACTTGATCGTTCCCTGGAAGAAAAGTAGTAGTTTCCGATGCACATGTGGAGGAATTCTGTAATCTGTGGACTATCAGAGTGTTGTTGAAACACAGAAATTGCATCGGGATTGAATACAACGGTAACCATGCGCACTTTCTTCCATGGGAGTAATATCTCAAACAGACTACGCTTTGATCGTACCCTGGAAGACCAGTAGTAGATTCCGATGCACATCTTGAGGCATTCTGTAATCTGTGGACTTTCAAAGTGTTGATGGAACACAGAAATTGCCTCGGGATTGAAGACAACAGTCACCATGCGCACTTTCCTTCATGGGAGTAATGTCTCAAACAGTCTACGCTTTGATCGTTCCGTTGTAGACCAGTATAGTTTCCGATGTACATCTGGAGGCATTCTGTAATCTGTGGACTATCAGAGTGTTGATGAAACACAGAAATTGCATCGGGATTGAATACAACAGTCACCATGTGCAGTTTCCTCCATGGGAGTAATGTCTCAAACTGTCATCGATATGATCGTTCCCTGAAGACCAGTAGTAGTTTCCGATGCACATCTGGAGGCATTCTCTAATCTGTTGTTGTTGATGAAACACAGAAATAGCATCGCTTTGAATACAACAGACACCATACGCACTTTCCTCGATGGGAGTAATGTCTGAAAGAGTCTACGCCTTGATCGTTCCCTGGAAGAAAAGTAGTAGTTTCCGATGCACATCTGAAGGCATTCTGTAATCTGTTGACTATCAGAGTGTTGTTTAAACACAGAAATTGCATCGGGATTGAATACAACAGTCACCATGTGCAGTTTCCTCCATGGGAGTAATGTCTCAAACTGTCATCGATATGATCGTTCCCTGACGACCAGTAGTAGTTTCCGATGCACACCTGGAGGCATTCTGTAATCTGTGGTCCATCCGGGTGTTGATGAAACACAGAAATAGCATCGGCTTTGAATACAACAGTCACCCTGCGCACTTTCCTCCATGGGAGAAATGTCTCAAACAGTCTACGACTTGATCGTTCCCTGGAAGAAAAGTAGTAGTTTCCGATGCACAACTGAAGGCATTCTGTAATCTATGGTCTATCAGAGTGTTTTTGAAACACAGAAATTGCATCGGGATTGAATACAACAGTCACCATGCGCACCTTCCTCCATGGGAGTAATGTCTCAAACAGTCTACGCTTTGATCGATCCATGGAAGACCAGTAGTAGTTTCCGATGCTCATCTGGAGGCATTCTGTAATCTGTGGTCCATCCGATTGTTGATGAAACACAGAAATAGCATTGGCTTTGTATACAACAGTCACCATGCGCACTTTCCTCCATGGGAGAAATGTCTCAAACAGTCTACGCTTTGATCGTTCCGTGGAGAACAGTAGTAGTTTCCGATGCACATCTGGAGGCATTCTGTAATCTGTGGACTATCAGAGTGTTGATGAAACACAGAAATTGCATCGGGATTGAATACAACAGTCACCATGCGCACTTTCCTCCATGGGAGAAATGTCTCAAACAGTCTACGACTTGATCGTTCCCTGGAAGAAAAGTAGTAGTTTCCGATGCACAGCTGAAGGCATTCTGTAATCTGTGGCCTATCAGAGTGTTGTTGAAACACAGAAATTACATCGGGATTGAATACAACAGTCACCATGCCCACATTCCTCCATGGGAGTAATGTCTCAAACAGTCTACGCTTTCATCGTTCCCTGGAAGAACAGTAGTAGTTTCGATTCAAATCTGGAGGCATTCTGTAATCTGTGGACGTTCAAAGTGTTGATGAAACACTGAAATTGCATCGGGTTTGAATACAACAGTCACCATGCGCACTTTCCTCCATGGGATAATGTCTCAAACATTCTAAGATTTGATCGTACCCTGGAAGACCAGTAGAAGATTCCGATGTACATCTGGGGGCATTCTGTAATCTGTGGACCTTCAAAGTGTTGATCAAACACAGAAATTGCATCGGGATTTAATACAACAGTCACCATGCGCACTTTCCTCCATGAGAGTAATGTCTCAAACAGTCTACGCTTTGATCGTTCCCTTTAAGAACAGCAGTAGTTTCCGATGCACATCTGGATTCATTCTGTAATCTGTGGACTATCAGAGTGTTGATGAAACACAGAAATTTCATCAGGTTTGAATACAACAGTCACCATGCGCACTTTCCTCCATGAGAGTAATGTCTCAAACTGTCATCGATTTGATCGTTCCCTGAAGACCAGTAGTGTTTCCGATGCACACCTGGAGGCATTCTGTAATCTGTGGTCCATCCGGGTGTTGATGAAACACAGAAATAGCATCGGCTTTGAATACAACAGTCACCATGCGCACTTTCCTCCATGGGAGAAATGTCTCAAACATTCTACGACTTGATCGTTCCCTGGAAGAAAAGTAGTAGTTTCCGATGCACATGTGGAGGAACTCTGTAATCTGTGGACTATCAGAGTGTTGTTGAAACACAGAAATTGCATCGGGATTGAATACAACAGTAACCATGCGCACTTTCTTCCATGGGAGTAATATCTCAAACAGACTACGCTTTGATCGTACCCTGGAAGACCAGTAGTAGATTCCGATGCACATCTTGAGGCATTCTGTAATCTGTGGACTTTCAAAGTGTTGAAGGAACACAGAAATTGCCTCGGGATTGAAGACAACAGTCACCATGCGCACTTTCCTCCATGGGAGTAATGTCTCAAACAGTCTACGCTTTGATCGTTCCGTTGTAGACCAGTATAGTTTCCGATGTACATCTGGAGGCATTCTGTAATCTGTGGACTATCAGAGTGTTGATGAAACACAGAAATTGCATCGGGATTGAATACAACAGTCACCATGTGCAGTTTCCTCCATGGGAGTAATGTCTCAAACTGTCATCGATATGATCGTTCCCTGAAGACCAGTAGTAGTTTCCGATGCACATCTGGAGGCATTCTCTAATCTGTTGTTGTTGATGAAACACAGAAATAGCATCGCTTTGAATACAACAGACACCATACGCACTTTCCTCGATGGGAGTAATGTCTGAAAGAGTCTACGCCTTGATCGTTCCCTGGAAGAAAAGTAGTAGTTTCCGATGCACATCTGAAGGCATTCTGTAATCTGTTGACTATCAGAGTGTTGTTTAAACACAGAAATTGCATCGGGATTGAATACAACAGTCACCATGTGCAGTTTCCTCCATGGGAGTAATGTCTCAAACTGTCATCGATATGATCGTTCCCTGACGACCAGTAGTAGTTTCCGATGCACACCTGGAGGCATTCTGTAATCTGTGGTCCATCCGGGTGTTGATGAAACACAGAAATAGCATCGGCTTTGAATACAACAGTCACCCTGCGCACTTTCCTCCATGGGAGAAATGTCTCAAACAGTCTACGACTTGATCGTTCCCTGGAAGAAAAGTAGTAGTTTCCGATGCACAACTGAAGGCATTCTGTAATCTATGGTCTATCAGAGTGTTTTTGAAACACAGAAATTGCATCGGGATTGAATACAACAGTCACCATGCGCACATTCCTCCATGGGAGTAATGTCTCAAACAGTCTACGCTTTGATCGTTCCATGGAAGACCAGTAGTAGTTTCCGATGCTCATCTGGAGGCATTCTGTAATCTGTGGTCCATCCGATTGTTGATGAAACACAGAAATAGCATTGGCTTTGTATACAACAGTCACCATGCGCACTTTCCTCCATGGGAGAAATGTCTCAAACAGTCTACGCTTTGATCGTTCCGTGGAGAACAGTAGTAGTTTCCGATGCACATCTGGAGGCATTCTGTAATCTGTGGACTATCAGAGTGTTGATGAAACACAGAAATTGCATCGGGATCGAATACAACAGTCACCATGCGCACTTTCCTCCATGGGAGAAATGTCTCAAACAGTCTACGACTTGATCGTTCCCTGGAAGAAAAGTAGTAGTTTCCGATGCACAGCTGAAGGCATTCTGTAATCTGTGGCCTATCAGAGTGTTGTTGAAACACAGAAATTACATCGGGATTGAATACAACAGTCACCATGCCCACATTCCACCATGGGAGTAATGTCTCAAACAGTCTACGCTTTCATCGTTCCCTGGAAGAACAGTAGTAGTTTCGATTCACATCTGGAGGCATTCTGTAATCTGTGGACGTTCAAAGTGTTGATGAAACACTGAAATTGCATCGGGTTTGAATACAACAGTCACCATGCGCACTTTCCTCCATGGGATAATGTCTCAAACATTCTAAGATTTGATCGTACCCTGGAAGACCAGTAGAAGATTCCGATGTACATCTGGGGGCATTCTGTAATCTGTGGACCTTCAAAGTGTTGATCAAACACAGAAATTGCATCGGGATTTAATACAACAGTCACCATGCGCACTTTCCTCCATGAGAGTAATGTCTCAAACAGTCTACGCTTTGATCGTTCCCTTTAAGAACAGCAGTAGTTTCCGATGCACATCTGGATTCATTCTGTAATCTGTGGACTATCAGAGTGTTGATGAAACACAGAAATTTCATCAGGTTTGAATACAACAGTCACCATGCGCACTTTCCTCCATGAGAGTAATGTCTCAAACTGTCATCGATTTGATCGTTCCCTGAAGACCAGTAGTGTTTCCGATGCACACCTGGAGGCATTCTGTAATCTGTGGTCCATCCGGGTGTTGATGAAACACAGAAATAGCATCGGCTTTGAATACAACAGTCACCATGCGCACTTTCCTCCATGGGAGAAATGTCTCAAACATTCTACGACTTGATCGTTCCCTGGAAGAAAAGTAGTAGTTTCCGATGCACATGTGGAGGAATTCTGTAATCTGTGGACTATCAGAGTGTTGTTGAAACACAGAAATTGCATCGGGATTGAATACAACAGTAACCATGCGCACTTTCTTCCATGGGAGTAATATCTCAAACAGACTACGCTTTGATCGTACCCTGGAAGACCAGTAGTAGATTCCGATGCACATCTTGAGCCATTCTGTAATCTGTGGACTTTCAAAGTGTTGATGGAACACAGAAATTGCCTCGGGATTGAAGACAACAGTCACCATGCGCACTTTCCTCCATGGGAGTAATGTCTCAAACAGTCTACGCTTTGATCGTTCCGTTGTAGACCAGTATAGTTTCCGATGTACATCTGGAGGCATTCTGTAATCTGTGGACTATCAGAGTGTTGATGAAACACAGAAATTGCATCGGGATTGAATACAACAGTCACCATGTGCAGTTTCCTCCATGGGAGTAATGTCTCAAACTGTCATCGATATGATCGTTCCCTGAAGACCAGTAGTAGTTTCCGATGCACATCTGGAGGCATTCTCTAATCTGTTGTTGTTGATGAAACACAGAAATAGCATCGCTTTGAATACAACAGACACCATACGCACTTTCCTCGATGGGAGTAATGTCTGAAAGAGTCTACGCCTTGATCGTTCCCTGGAAGAAAAGTAGTAGTTTCCGATGCACATCTGAAAACATTCTGTAATCTGTTGACTATCAGAGTGTTGTTTAAACACAGAAATTGCATCGGGATTGAATACAACAGTCACCATGTGCAGTTTCCTCCATGGGAGTAATGTCTCAAACTGTCATCGATATGATCGTTCCCTGACGACCAGTAGTAGTTTCCGATGCACACCTGGAGGCATTCTGTAATCTGTGGTCCATCCGGGTGTTGATGAAACACAGAAATAGCATCGGCTTTGAATACAACAGTCACCCTGCGCACTTTCCTCCATGGGAGAAATGTCTCAAACAGTCTACGACTTGATCGTTCCCTGGAAGAAAAGTAGTAGTTTCCGATGCACAACTGAAGGCATTCTGTAATCTATGGTCTATCAGAGTGTTTTTGAAACACAGAAATTGCATCGGGATTGAATACAACAGTCACCATGCGCACATTCCTCCATGGGAGTAATGTCTCAAACAGTCTACGCTTTGATCGTTCCATGGAAGACCAGTAGTAGTTTCCGATGCTCATCTGGAGGCATTCTGTAATCTGTGGTCCATCCGATTGTTGATGAAACACAGAAATAGCATTGGCTTTGTATACAACAGTCACCATGCGCACTTTCCTCCATGGGAGAAATGTCTCAAACAGTCTACGCTTTGATCGTTCCCTGGAAGAAAAGTAGTAGTCTCCGATGCACAACTGAAGGCATTCTGTAATCTGTGGACTATCAGAGTGTTGTTGAAACACAGAAATTGCATCGGGATTGAATACAACAGTCACCATGCGCACATTCCTCCATGGGGGTAATGTCTCAAACAGTCTACGGTTTGAACGTTCCCTGAAGACCAGTAGTAGTTTCCGATGCACATCTGGAGTCGTTCTGTAATCTGTGGACTATCAGAGTGTTGATGAAACACAGAAATTGCATCGGGATTGAATACAGCAGTCAACATCCGCACTTTCCGCCATGGCAGTAATGTCTCAAAGAGTCTACGCTTTGATCGTTCCGTGGAAGAACAGTAGTAGTTTCCGATGCACATCTTTAGGCATTCTGTAATCTGTGGACTATCAGAGTGTTGATGAAACACAGAAATTGCATCGGGATTGAATACAACAGTCACCATGCGCACTTTCCTCCATGGGGGTAATGTCTCAAACAGTCTACGGTTTGATCGTTCCCTGAAGACCAGTAGTAGTTGCCGATGCACATCTGGAGGAATTCTGTAATCTGTGGACTATCAGAGTGTGGTTGAAAGACAGAAATTGCATCGGGATTGAATACAACAGTCATCATCCGCACTTTCCTCCATGGCAGTAATGTCTCAAACAGTCTACGCTTTGATCGTTCCTGGAAGACCAGTAGTAGTTTCCGATGCACATCTGGAGGCATTCTGTAATCTGTGGACTGTCAGAGTGTTGTTGAAACACTTAAATTGCATCGGGATTGAATACAACAGTCACCATGCGCACTTTCCTCCATGGGAGTAATGTCTTAAACGGTTTACGCTTTGATCGCTCCCTGGAAGACCAGTAGTAGCTTCCGATGCACATCTGGAGTCATTCTGTAATCTGTGGACTATCAGAGTGTTGTTGAAACACAGAAATTGCATCGGGATTCAATACAACAGTCACCATGCGCACTTTCCTCCATGGGATAATGTCTCAAACAGTCTACGATTTGATCGTTCCCTGGAAGACCAGTAGTAGTTTCCGATGGACATCTGGAGGCATTCTGTAATCTGTGGACTATCAGAGTGTTGATGAAACACAGAAATTGCATCGGGATTGAATACAACCGTCACCATGCGTACTTTCCTCAACGGGAGTAATGTCTCCAACAGTCTACGCTTTGATCGTTCCCTGAAGACCAGTAGTAGTTTCCGATGCACATCTGGAGGCATTCTGTAATCTGTGGTCCATCCGGTGTTGTTGAAACACAGAAATAGCATTGGCTTTGTATACAACAGTCACCATGCGCACTTTCCTCCATGGGAGAAATGTCTCAAACAGTCTACGACTTGATCGTTCCCTGGAAGAAAAGTAGTAGTTCCCGATGCACAACTGAAGGCATTCTGTAATCTGTGGACTATCAGAGTATTGTTGAAACACAGAAATTACATCGGGATTGAATACAACAGTCACCATGCCCACATTCCTCCATGGGAGTAATGTCTCAAACAGTCTACGGTTTGAACGCTCACTGAAGACCAGTAGTAGTTTCCGATGCACATCTGGAGGAATTCTGTAATCTGTGGACTATCAGAGTGTTGTTGAAAGACAGAAATTGCATCGGGATTGAATACAGCAGTCATCATCCGCACTTTCCGCCATGGCAGTAATGTCTCAAAGAGTCTACGCTTTGATCGTTCCTGGAAGACCAGTAGTAGTTTCCGATGCACATCTGGAGGCATTCTGTAATCTGTGGACTGTCAGAGTGTTGTTGAAACACTGAAATTGCATCTGGATTGAATACAACAGTCACCATGCGCACTTTCATCCATGGGAGTAATGTCTCAAACAGTTTACGCTTTGATCGCTCAATGGAAGACCAGTAGTGGTTTCCGATGCACATCAGGAGGCATTCTGTAATCTGTGGACTATCAGAGTGTTGTTGAAACACAGAAATTGCATCGGGATTGAATACAACAGTAACCATGCGCACTTTCTTCCATGGGAGTAATATCTCAAACAGACTACGCTTTGATCGTACCCTGGAAGACCAGTAGTAGATTCCGATGCACATCTTGAGGCATTCTGTAATCTGTGGACTTTCAAAGTGTTGATGAAACACAGAAATTGCCTCGGGATTTAATACAACAGTCACCATCCGTACTTTCCTCCATGGGAGTAATGTCTCAAACAGTCTACGGTTTGATCGTTCCCTGGAAGACCAGTAGTAGTTTCGATTCACATCTGGAGACATTCTGTAATCTGTGGACTATCAGAGTGTTGATGAAACACAGAATTTTCATCAGGTTTGAATACAACAGTCACCATGCGCACTTTCCTCCATGAGAGTAATGTCTCAAACTGTCATCGATTTGATCGTTCCCTGAAGACCAGTAGTAGTTTTCGATGCACACCTGGAGGCATTCTGTAATCTGTGGTCCATCCGGGTGTTGATGAAACACAGAAATAGCATCGGCTTTGAATACAACAGTCACCATGCGCACTTTCCTCCATGGGAGAAATGTCTAAAACAGTCTACGGCTTGATCGTTCCCTAGAAGAAAAGTAGTAGTTTCCGATGCACAACTGAAGGCATTCTGTAATCTATGGACTATCAGAGTGTTGTTGAAACACAGAAATTGCATCGGGATTGAATACAACTGTCACCATGCGCACATTCCTCCATGGGAGTAATGTCTCAAACACTCTACGGTTTGATCGTTCCCTGAAGACCAGTAGTAGTTTCCGATGCATATGTGGAGGAATTCTGTAATCTGTGGACTATCAGAGTGTTGTTGAAACACAGAAATTGCATCGGGATTGAATACAACAGTAACCATGCGCACTTTCTTCCATGGGAGTAATATCTCAAACAGACTACGCTTTGATCGTACCCTGGAAGACCAGTAGTAGATTCCGATGCACATCTTGAGCCATTCTGTAATCTGTGGACTTTCAAAGTGTTGATGGAACACAGAAATTGCCTCGGGATTGAAGACAACAGTCACCATGCGCACTTTCCTCCATGGGAGTAATGTCTCAAACAGTCTACGCTTTGATCGTTCCGTTGTAGACCAGTATAGTTTCCGATGTACATCTGGAGGCATTCTGTAATCTGTGGACTATCAGAGTGTTGATGAAACACAGAAATTGCATCGGGATTGAATACAACAGTCACCATGTGCAGTTTCCTCCATGGGAGTAATGTCTCAAACTGTCATCGATATGATCGTTCCCTGAAGACCAGTAGTAGTTTCCGATGCACATCTGGAGGCATTCTCTAATCTGTTGTTGTTGATGAAACACAGAAATAGCATCGCTTTGAATACAACAGACACCATACGCACTTTCCTCGATGGGAGTAATGTCTGAAAGAGTCTACGCCTTGATCGTTCCCTGGAAGAAAAGTAGTAGTTTCCGATGCACATCTGAAGGCATTCTGTAATCTGTTGACTATCAGAGTGTTGTTTAAACACAGAAATTGCATCGGGATTGAATACAACAGTCACCATGTGCAGTTTCCTCCATGGGAGTAATGTCTCAAACTGTCATCGATATGATCGTTCCCTGACGACCAGTAGTAGTTTCCGATGCACACCTGGAGGCATTCTGTAATCTGTGGTCCATCCGGGTGTTGATGAAACACAGAAATAGCATCGGCTTTGAATACAACAGTCACCATGCGCACTTTCCTCCATGGGATAATGTCTCAAACAGTCTAAGATTTGATCGTACCCTGGAAGACCAGTAGAAGATTCCGATGTACATCTGGATTCATTCTGTAATCTGTGGACCTTCAAAGTTTTGATCAAACACAGAAATTGCATCGGGATTTAATACAACAGTCACCATGCGCTCTTTCCTCCATGGGAGTAATGTCTCAAACAGTCTACGCTTTGATCGTTCCCTTTATGAACAGCAGTAGTTTCCGATGCACATCTGGATTCATTCTGTAATCTGTGGACTATCAGAGTGTTGATGAAACACAGAAATTTCATCAGGTTTGAATACAACAGTCACCATGCGCACTTTCCTCCATGAGAGTAATGTCTCAAACTGTCATCGATTTGATCGTTCCCTGTAGACCAGTAGTAGTTTCCGATGCACACCTGGAGGCATTCTGTAATCTGTGGTCCATCCGGGTGTTGATGAAACACAGAAATAGCATCGGCTTTGAATACAACAGTCACCATGCGCACTTTCCTCCATGGGAGAAATGTCTCAAACAGTCTACGACTTGATCGTTCCCTGGAAGAAATGTAGTAGTTTCCGAAGCACACCTGAAGGCATTCTGTAATCTATGGACTATCAGAGTGTTGTTGAAACACAGAAATTGCATCGGGATTGAATACAACAGTCACCATGCGCACATTCCTCCATGGGAGTAA